>NC_090660.1:104600426-104943426 GCF_013368605.1 Nyctibius grandis
TCATCATATTTAGGATGACAAATGACTTAACTTGGATCATCTGACTTTGCCAACCATAGGACCCAAATCCTAGTTTCATTACTCTCTTCTGGAGGCCAAATTAGAGACTCAGTCCACAGCTAACTGCCAGGCTTAGCTCATATGATGACGTCCTTGTATTCTCCTCCCATGTCCACACAGCAGTTGTGGCTGGGCTCACTTGTCCACCAAGGGTTGGCATTGGGCAAGCCGCAATTATGGCAGCATATTCACTGCCAAAACAGTTGTCCCTGTCTCCTCTGCGAGGATTTGGTCCACAGGCCAGAGCCAACCCATAGGCCTCCAGTTGGCCTTTCTGATTTAGACTGTTCGAAAAGCTCCAGTTAAATAAATAATAGCTATATAATGAATTAAAAGTACTGACCTACAGTTACTTACAGAAAGACATTAACATCCAGGCTCAATTGAAATTTAAGAATATAGTATGGAAAGATAAATCTGTTTCTGACACAAAGACTAGGAAAACGCGTGAGGACTTTTAATGAATGAGAAGATGAATGGTCCCTTCTGAACAGAAAGTAAAAATAAAGTAGTGGGAAACAAACCTTTTTTGCCTTAAAAGCCTGCAGTCTCTAACCTGCTGGGAAGGAAGAAATACTCTAAATTCTTCCCTGGTTGAAGTGTTGCAGCAGCAGGAGAAGATCCTGACCAACTGGACACAGAGAGTCCCTCATTTGACATTTATAAGTGGGATGCAGCATTACCAGATGTTCATAAAAGTGCAGCTTCCAAATTGAGTTTCATGAAGCCAAATACCTCATTTCATTTAGTTTTCTGTATCCCTTGTTGACTGAGCTGCAGCAGGATCTTCCAAGAGGATAATCCCATACTGCAGGGGTCTGGGGTTCAGCAGCTAAGAGGGTTTCTCCATCTCTGACTGCAGTTAATCCTCAAGCTTTTATGTGACAAAGTACAGCAGACCACAAGCTGTGCATGTATGTATCTCCATATATGACCCACGTACAATCCCATGTCAGCCTAATGCAGTGCATAGTCAGACCTCACTTGGAGAAAATCAGCTCAAGTACGAAATCAAGTCAGTACAATATTTTTCTTGATTTTTCCGTTATCCAGAGTGGGGCATCTGGAGGGACTGGACTACACCCACACTACTTTCCTGAGTGTTTCCTCAGTATCTGTAACTGCATATCTTCCCTGTCTGGGCAGCAGGTTGGAGACACCAGTGCTCCTCAGATTTCGTGTAAGGAGCAAACACATTTTCAATTTCTGGAGCCCACTCCAGAGACCTGGCTCCTAAATGTCAAACACAGCAGCACATTATTTCTAGGCTCCTAAATTTCTTTCAAACCTGACTTCAAGCAACTCTGAGATGTAAGCAGTGGTCTTATTTAGCAGCAAGACAGATGGCCTGAGTATCTTTTGCTACCTGACAACCACTTGGCATGGCTTTGTATCATGCGGGAGCAAAGAAACAATTTCACTAATGCAACTCCACACCCTTAAAAGCTAGAGCAGCCACACACACAGACCCCACCTTTTCCCCCTGCTTTTCTCTCCCTCACATGAAGGGAGGATCCCAAGGGGATCTTCTTATTGGGAGTTGAACAACACTTACAGCCTTGACATGACTAGCTGCACTGAGGCTTCTATCATCCTGAATTCCTTTATTATAGCCTGTTGCATTTAAGATGTGTACATATGCACATACACATATATATGATGCCGTGTGCTTGAAAACATCTTCTTTTGTGTATTGCTAGTCCCTAGATCATAGGATTTAAACTCTTCTGCCTCTTTAAACAGACATTGTTCCCTGTCTTTTTTTTCTAATAGCTGTGGGCCGCATCCTGCCAGCTGTTTGGTAGATGTCTGGATCAGCTGTTAGCACTGCATGTCGGCTGGAGCTGGAACGGGGCCTCTTGGCTAAGCTACAAATGTCCTCGTGTATCTTGGTTAGAGCTACTCCTAAACAAACCTTGCATTAGCTCTCAAGATGAAGGAATGAGATTTGAAGTTAATTAATCATCTCCATGGGAAAACAAGGAAAGGAAAAGAATCACTAAGATGATGGATTGCTCTGAAAGTGAGTTTGGGTTGCGTGTGTATGTGTCACCAGATGGATTTCTTACATCTGTGCAACAAATGTTATGTATTTCAGGTATGAACCCTGGTTTGTCAAAGCCCAGCAAAACAAGGTTGGTGAAGATTTAGTGCTGAATTTTCAAATCCAGTGAAATGAGACTGGTAACAATATCTTCAACTGCTTTAAATCACCTTAGTTTATTACATGCAGTCTTTGAAAACCAGGATTGCAGGCCAGTCAGAGAAGAATAGGGAAGAAGAGCAGCTTAGGCAGAAGGCCAAATGGAACTCTTCTAACTTTAGCCTGCTGAAGAGTATAAAATCCAGGCCAGAGCTGTAATTACTGTGAGCACAGGTGAAGCAGGCCAGCTATGTGCTTCCCGTGATACTGTGGGACTCCACCACTGTGGAAATCACCAGGTACTGAGAAACAGCATGTTGTTTCACAGGTAGCCTGGAAAACAAGAAACAAGTGCAAGCCAGGATGGTGACAGTTTTCTGATGACAGTTTGATTCCCACCATTTTGAATAACTTTGCTAATTTTCCAATACATCTACCTAATCCTAGAGCTGCAAACTGACTCCCAAGGCCTCCCCAGGTGTCTAAAGCATCAGCAGCTGTCAGCTCTCCAGCTGTCAAAACATGTAGCTTCACCTCTGACAGCTTCTTTGATGCAGTTTAAAAACTGTCAGTGCAAAACTCTGTGGCATGCTGGAAAACTGCAATGCAAGGACTGCAAAACGTATGCTCAATGCAATATGAACATCTGTAATCAAGAACTGGCTTCCTCAAATTCAGACTAAATTATTCCTGTCTCTTGTCATCATATTATTCACATCCATTACTAGGAGGGGGTGAAAGGGGTCACTACCTCCCATCTAGAGCTGGAAGTTGCCTTCAGATTGCAGGCTCTCCCATATACATAGGAGAACAGCTCCTGGACAGACATGTCAGTGCTCGTCCATCTCTAGTCTGTGGGTTTCAGGACAGAGGGATGACAGCTGGGAGCTCTCAGCTCTGACCTGCTGGGAGTTACTTCAGGGGGAAACGGTGTTGGGGATGAGCAAGCCCGGGGGAGAGTACACTGGGGATTCCTCTTCCATTTTTCATAGAAAAGTAGAATACTTTGGGTTGGAAGGAACCTCAGAGCTCCATCCAACCTGACCTTGCATGTTTCCAGGGATGGGGCATCTACCAGCTCTGTGGGCAACCTGTTCCAGTGTTTCACCACCCTCACTGTAAAAATATTTCTTCCTTATATCTGGTCCAAATCTACTCTCTTTTAGTCTAAAACCATTACCATTTGTCCTATTGCAACAGGTCCTGCTATAAAGTTTGTCCCCATGTTTCTTATAAGCCCCATTTAAGTACTGAAAGGCCGTAACAAGGTCTTCCTGGAGCCTTCTTTTCTCCAGGCTGAACGACCTCAACTCTCTCAGGCTTTCTTCGTAGGAGAGGTGTTCCATCATTTTTGTGGCCCTCCTCTGGACCCGCTCCAACAGATCCATGTCTTTTCTTCTTCTCTCTTCCAAAAGGTAAATGCATGCCACTGTGCCAGTGCCAACATAATCCACTGCTGAGCAGAGCTGAAAGCAGCAGCAGCGCAGCCTCATTTGTGTGCACGTGTGCATCTGAGTTACCGCCTGCTAGAGTCCATGTGTGCTGGTGATGATACCCACATCAATGAGACAGGTCAGTCATAAGCATGCCAGCTTGTTCTTTTCTCTCTGTCTTCACTGTGCAATGCAGATGTGGCATGAGGCCCCTTTCTGCCAGGGGCAGCATTCTGCATGGACAAAGCAGGGTGGAGCACGTGTCTTCACTGCTGGACAGAGATGAGAGGGGTCATTAGCAGAAGGCAAAGGAGAAGAAAAAAATATCTACTCTCTCCATTTCTGATTGTTTTGTTGTTGTGGTGGTGGTGGTGGTTGCTGATTTATGTTTGTCTGTCTTCAAGCTCTTCTAGGCAGGGACTGTTTAACCCTCTGTGCTTGTGCAGTGCTTAAGACTGCAGCCACACTATGCTATCACAACAGTAACAATGGTAATATTAAATGTGAAGATTTAGTATGCTACATATCAAGCAAGCCTGTGTTCCTACAGAAATCACTGGTGAATACATGTGCAGAAAGATCTATATGAACTTGGTAAGAATTATCTGAGCAAGAAGGGACCTGTGGAGAACTGACTTTGTGGAAAGTAGGATAGTAACAGAGCCTACGCCTGTGGCCAGAAGAAAAACAAAGAGGCTCTGGGAGTTGAATAAAGTCCATTGTTTTCTTTCCACCAGATCTTTTAATTTTGTATTTGTTTCTAGTGGCAGACACACAAATGTGCAAGGCCTTTTTCAACCTCAGTCATGTCACAGACAAAGCAATTGGATAGAGATGAAGGGAAGGGTGATGCCTCACAAGCAAATCCAGTGGCAATTCTTCACTTCCCAGTAGGACAAGTTTTAAATCTTGAGGTTATATACCTATACATGTGTGGGTTCACATATGAAAAAGAGATATTTCAGGCGCTTTCCTTTATAACCGTGAGCTCTATCCAAGTGTCTGCTGGATCAGAGCCAGCTAAGTGAAAGAACATAATGAGGAAACATGCAGAGGATGATGCTTTTAATCCTGGCAAACTCTTCATTGTTCTGATTTTCTTAGCCCTGAAGCCTCACAGCTAGCATTTATCCACTTATCATCTGCTCACAAAATGAGCTTTCCCCTAGTTCTTCAAAAGACAAACCTCCCTTCCACCACCAGAGCCTAACTTTGATCTCTGGGCTCTGCAGGGCACTTACCCAGACAAAAGTGCATTCAGAGATGTCCACACCTGTTCACGCCTTAAAATTCCACATCTGGTTATTTCATACTACATCAGCTGTATTCCTCCATCTCTCACTGCCTCTTTCTCTCAGAGCTGGCACTCCCAGCTCCTCGGCATGCAGAGCACAGCTGAACCAGTGATATGGTGACTTTCTGATTTTAATGCCTGGACACCACTGCCATTTCTCCCCCTACTTTTTAGCACTGCTTTTCTGCAAGCTCAAAAGGGACAACTGTAGCATGGTTTCTCCCCCTCCCTTCCCCACCACACATGTGTGTATTGTCACTCAGGGTTTTGAAATTTGGGTGTTAGATTTGTTCCCTGTCAGGAACAGACATCCATGAGCTTTTCAAACAGAGACCAGGAGGATCTTGTACATGCAGTTGAATATTTCGAATGAAAAAAACCTCAAAAAAGTTTGGGTGAAAATGCATATCTTGACTGTGAACAGAAGGGCATTAGGGTACTTTTCTATATGTCAGTTAGTTCCAGAAGATAAACACCAACTTTCACTGAAAGAAACAGAAGACAAGTGCTTAAAGACAGCTAAGGAGCCAGGGGTGAGAAAAGCACTAGAATACAGTCGAGCTGAAGGATTTTCACAGGTATTGACCCACAAAATCTGTACCTTGGAAATTATAAAGATACACTTCTTAGAGTCTCACACTTGAAACTCTGACTGAAAACATGTGAGCAGTTCCTGGAGCTGGGCATGTGCTCATCTCTCTTACGAAGTAGGTCTTCAGTCTCTGTATAGAGCACTTTTCTTTCCCAGTGAAGCTGACAACACAGCATGGTCTCTACTCAGAGGGAATCCAGTCCTGCCCACAGATGAAGGAGTAAAGAGAAGTGGGCTCCTCTTGACCTACCCTGACAGAGGTGTTGGGTGATGGGTTCTCACAGGTTACTTGGGGTAGATTGGATGTATCACTTGGCTGTGTAGGAATGGGTAGAGCTCTCCCTGGACAGGGCAGATGGGTAGCGGGGAGGAGCTGGCAGCTCTGGAAGAGAAAGTCTGAGATAGTTTGTTATGCCTTTGCTAAAGGAGCTTAACTCCGAGATGAGAGTGACATGAGCTGATACAGATGAGTAGCTTGCAATCTGGAGCAAAGCAGGGTTTGCTTTTCATCCCCTTTGCAAATGCATACAAAGGAGAAAGGTGCCACAGATCAGCTGGTGGAGGGGCAGAATTATTTGCAGGAGATCCCATTGCCATAACAGTAGATATGTTTCAGTGGATGACCAACAAGAAGCTGCCTCCCTGGCTGCCACTAATCCTTTGTAACTCAAGAAAACCTTCCTTGTTTATATTTACCTTAACTAAAAGCTTGTTAGTGGGAGAACAACTCCTGAGGCATCAGCCAGCCTGCTGTCAAAGGTTCCACATTGCACTGTGGCTGGGGATGCAAAGGAAGACTACAAGGCTGTCAAAAAAGCCAAGTCAGAGTAGTCGGGGATGAAAGAGTTTGGGACTCTTCTGGGAGCACCCTGCTCTACAGATCTCACCAACTGCACACAGAAAGCAGCCTGAAACCAGGGAAAGGCCTCAGCAGGAGTGAGATGAAGATTTGCCTTTCCCTCCTCTATAAACTATTGTTACACTTCGGGGATCTTTGATCTCACTACAAGGGATGGAAGGGAGGGAAGTACTGGGAGGACTCTTTGTTCCTCTTAATGCTATCTCAGTTCTTCATCTGAGAGGCAGCAACAAGTTTAATTCAAAGACAGATCGTGTGAACTCCATGTGTGTTCCTAGCCCCAGAATCAAGGATATTCTCAGATGTGAATAAATTACAAAGCACCATGGAAAAAGGGAGTGAAATTACACTGCTGTTAGCAAAGTTATAATCTGATACTCTTAGTATGTTTTATAGCCTCATATAATTCTTCCCCAAAACTGCTGTCTTTGGTGCAGACAGAGGACAGACAGGACTGCCTTTTTATCTAGTCAGTTCCCCCTGATGTGATGGGAGTGGCAATGATGTCAGTATAATGCCCTGAAGAATAATAATGAAAGTTTAAAAAAATATTGTAAGAAAAAGAAATGCAGTACTCTAACCACAGCTGGTCTACAGCTCATTACCCACTGTAGAAACTTGGGCAGGGAAACGGAGGGGGAAGGTTTTTTGCTGCATTTTCCAGAGTCAGTAATCAAGATCACGAAACTAAAAGGCTACTAATTTAAAAATGGATGTAGGAAAAGCTGAACAACAAAGTTCCTGCTTCTGTTCCTATTTGTTCCTGTGTGAACTTTTCAACATAGCTCAAGATGACCAGATACTGAACCCATCATGAATCAGTTGTATTTACATATGTGAGTCTGTGTCCCCTCTTCACACACTTTTGCAGCTACGGCAAAATTTAGCGGGGTATGCTGTGGTTCACTGTGCCGGACACGCACTGTGAGCCAACCTTCAGATGCATGTGCAGGGTATGATGGAATCAGAGGATGATGGCTGCTGAGCAAGAGACACCTAGCAGCATCTCACATCTGGTACAAGACTCACACCGCAAACCAATGTTGTAGCCATCTGACCTTATGTTGCTATTTCACACCTGAGAAAAGATACCTGAATACATGATGTGCATGTATATGCTGCAAACATATCTGAGAGTAGGTTTTTCCATTGACAGCCCTGTCTCACTTCAGAGAAGAAGTGTTGGAGAACGGCAGTCTGGGCATTTGCAGCTCTTTGCAGAAACTGGGAGGGAGCAATAGCATAATAAGCTCCCAGTATTGCAAGGTGCAGAAAATCCCATCTGAGCTTCTCAGCTTCTTCCATTTCTATTGACTGGTGAGAACACAGAGTGCTCAAAACATGGCAAAAAGGGGTTGGTATGATTCAGATCAGCAGCTGATATTCTCTAAAATTTGTAAAGGGTTGGATTCCTGTCTAAAACAATAAAATAACCCAGGTCAAGCCTTATTCCCATTCCTTCATGGATATATTAGACCTTTAGAAGAGAAATAAGGTGCTGCTTGTAATCCAGTCAGTGCTTCTTTTTGGAGCTGTGATTTCAGACGTGTCCTTTGGCTCAGAAAGATAAAGGAGTATTAATGTCATCAAACTTCAGACGTCTAAGATCCTCAGAGAAATGTTCAAACTTCCATTGACCACAGCAGCAACCTCAGCTCCAGAATTACAGTTAGCAAGTGTAAATCCCATTACATTACACATAAGTATAAACGGCCTTGAATTGAAGGTAATCTGCAACCCACAAGGAGCATAAATGAAATGGTCCCAAGTTACAGATACACTTATGCAGTGTGAATCTAACTGCAAAACAATGTTTACATCTTCATGAGAGGCAACTCAGCTAATCAAGACAGTTACCAAGGTCACAAGTATGGGACTTTGCTTATCAAGAGAAACCAACTTATACTGTCAATAGTACTTGAGGTTGGGGGGAAGTGTGCCTAATGTTAAGAGGCACCACAGTTCTCCACGAAGACAAAGTAAGTAGCCAGCTATCTCCCACTGATATTGGTAGGAAGTGATTTTGTCAGGATATGGTGGGATCACTCCCCCGATCCCTAGCCACACAGTGGGCGCTGTAACTTGCTGGCATGTACCTGGAATCACTGGAAGACCTATGGCCAAGAGCTGGTGCCTTTAGAACCTATTATTCCCTTTGCTGCCTCTGCTGAACTAGAGCTTTCTGGAACAGCATGAATTAATTCCCAACAGTTGTGAATCCTGCATAATTCATTTATTCGTGTGCCTGTAAAAGGCATTAAAATTTAAGAGTCTGAAATAAAAATGAGTGTAATTGCACCTGTTTTTAGATTCCTTCCCATTCTGCTCTACCATTTCATTTTTACTGCCGTTTAAATGGCACAATGTTTAATTGAATGCTCTGAATTGCTGATTGCTGTTACAATGCAACTCCTCAGTGGGGAAAAATACACCCTTTGTAAATTATTTGGAAATGAAGTGATATCTTTGTTATGCACAATCTCAGATATGGATGTGGAAAGCCAGAATTAGAGCTGTGATAGCTCCTATAATTTCTGGTCTAATGAAGATTCATGGGACCGGTTTTAGTGAGCAAACTGTGTGAACCCTGTGAGAGCTCTGGCACGTATGGGAGTACACAGCACACACTCCACCAGGACTCTTCCCATGCTGGGCTAATTAGCAATTAGTAGCCTTTAGAATTTTATTAGTTTGTTTAACCATAACTTCAGAAATTGAACGTGGCAAATTTCTGTGAAAAAGACAATTAAACATAAATTAGACATAAGATAACTTGGGAAAGCTGGACACCATAGAACTTACGAATCCAGCCAAAGGGACGTTGGTCACACCACATGAGCAATGCTCTACATGTGTAGAACAACATTATAAGGCACTGCTGTGTGAAGTTACACCCAGAGGCAATAAGGTAGCTCTCCCCTAGCAAGAGTAGGAAAAAGGAGGTGAGGCCAACTGAGGGAGTTCATGCTGTCAGTGAAACACTCATGATCAGGTAGATAATGGTGAGTTTATACAGTGATCTCAGTATGCCACCTCCAGAGGTTTTGAGCCAATGAGAAAAGCTTTCCCAACAGTGCAGGGGTCTGTGGATTAAGTGCCTTTCTACCAAATATCTCTAGTGAGAATTTTACATGTTTTAGAATCAATCATGAAGGATTGATGAAGTAAAAGACTCAAAGGCTACTCTTAAAATAGGAAATGTCCAGCAGGGACAACTGGGATGAAATACACAGTGTTTGTGGTCAGGATTCCCTGTACATTCCTGCTATTAGTATGATGGAATGGAGCTGTTTGCATTGGTTTTTTACTTCATTCCTGATCCAAAACTTTGGCCAACATTTGCAAAACCAATAGTTACCTGAGCTGGGTTTCAAGTTGACTCTGGTTAGTCTGTGGTTTTGATAATTCCTTCATCCTTGCTAAATTTGTGCCTGAAAAAAAAAAGACAAAATTCAATGCGTATCAGTTGTTATGCATTTTCTTTTTAAATTTAGAAATATTAGGTTCACCTGAATATAAACCTGATGGAGAGGTCACAGGAGGTGATATTTCTTGATAATATCTCTGGGAAATAAAACTGCTGATACTTTCGCATAGCTCTAGTTTCCAGCCACTGTTACGTTTTAATGATATGATCAATAACCATATAGATAGAAGGGACATTTCCTACCACAAAAAATACAATAGCTTGAAACATGAGAAGTGGTTTCTGCTTCCCTTTAACTGGTGGTTAACCTCATTGAATTACTGCACCTGCCAAGGCTGTGAGAACTAAATACAGCTGGTGTCAGCGTCTGGCCAACTGAACCCAACCCTATGTTAATTTGAGCAGATGTAAGCAACCACATGGTTGACTCTAGCATGACGTGATGAGACTGTGCTTCATCACAGGCTGGAGTGATTGTTCCTGAGGTGCAGAAACCAGGGCAAGATACATCTAATTGCTTCTACCTCCTCACTGGATCCAGATCTGACAAAGCCACAAAATCAGGGAGTAATTCAGGCTGGAAGGGACCATGTCCAGGAAGTTTCAGGAGGATCACGATGTTACTTTCACCTCAAAGCCTCTCAGAGCAGTTGAGTTGTCAAGGGGAGACAGGGAAAGAAGAAAGGTCTTTAGGAGCTGCCTTGTCTAGGCATCCCCTAATGAGAGGCATGGTACAAACAGGATAAAACAACAGCCCTGTACCCCAAGGGGCAGAGAACAAAGCAAGTCAAGACTCAGAAGTATGAGAACAAAGAACCAGTGGTCTTGGCAACTAGCAGGCAAGGAGAGCTTTGAGAAGGAATGTGATGAAGAAATTAAGTAGTTGTGCAGATAGACTTTGAGGAGAGGCCCTATCTGAGATGCTGCTTGTGTTGTTCTGGTTTGCTTTTGCTTTTTTTCATCAAAATAATAAAGGGCCACACTTGCAAACTAAGCAAAAAGATGACGGAAAGCAAGAGGAGAACTCCAGGGCACCTCCCTTTATTTCCTTCCATGCCTTACTCTAAATTGACCTGTACTGATTCCTTCAGCAACCACCACATAAAAAGCGAAGCAAGTGAATGATTCCTTTCTTATAAGGAGTTTCTCCTGAAACTCTTGCACGGTCCCAAGAATATCTTGCTTGTCTTACACTGAGTACAAGATGGCCAGGAGAGGGATGCTGAGCAAGGCAGACCTTTATTTTGACCCTCCATGCAGTTCAACTCTCATTGACTCCTCTGAGAGCTCATCATATTTACATTTTTGAAGCCGGGAACAGAAGCCTCTTAAAGAATATAAGGAATGTAGCCAGCCTGTCCATCTTCGTCCAGTGCTGCATAATTTCCTATATTATTTTATTGGGCTTTATTCAGTTTTAAATGGTGTGAATGTAAGGTTACTAAAGCTCTAAACTACCCTCAGTTCTATAGCAGATGGAGGAATGAAGTTGATAAATAATATACACTTACACAGCAACCTGTACTCACACAACATATGACACATGCATAGACATGTAACACCTTCTACCAGATGGTTAGAATTACATGGTTACTCTGTCTGTGAGATGTAGCCTCTTATGTATATGCAGATTATGTAGAGATGTTAGGCATAAATTATATAGACTCAATAGGAGGCACCACTAAGAAAATTCAGATTGAAGGCACCAGAACTAGTCATGTGTTTACAGTTCACATGCGACTTTTTTGTGTCTGAATTGGAGCCTCTAACCAGTCATCCATGCATAACTTTCTTCCTCTGGCCATGTATACAATAGGGAGCACGCATAACGGGGCTGTGAATCCTTATTGCCTTTCTCCTCTCTTCTCACACAGAATCCTGTGACCACATGGTTTACGGCTAAAAGATTACTCAATGCTATTTTAACGTCTGACTTTTTGTGAATACTGAGGCTGTATTTGCTTCGTCAGAACAGGAAAATCCTCAGGATTATGTCTCAGAGTGGAGACTTGCAAAACACTGCAGTGTAGTTATAACACGACACCTAATAACAAGGATGTTATTTCACAGATTTCCACACTTAGGTCAGGAGAATGTCTGAATGAGGTATAAGACACATATGATGGGGCCAGACAACCTCTTGAGGTCCTTTCCAACCTGAATTATCCTATGACTTATGATCTTATGATTTTAGGGGACAAAAGCTAAGCTGGGTGACTGCAGCATTAAAATCAAAGAATGAAGCTTTTCCTTGCATATCTGTCTCCTCATGTCACTCCTATTATTTTCTTCACTCTTTTATTCTGCTCCCTTGCAGAGTAATCTTGCAGATTTTCTGAACTGGGATTTCTCATGTAGAGGAGAAGATCTATGAGAAATGGAAATTTCATGAAGGTTTGGTGATATCCTGTTTCTCTTAGCTCCTCTGAAGCTATGTCAGGGTGAGTTAAAGATTTTCCACCTTCAGCAGTCATGAATTGAGAGAAGGAGAGTCAAATTCTCAGATGCTCGTTTCTGCTCCCCATGCCCACCTTTGGTGTAGCATTGGTATCATCAGTGCAGGAAACAGCTCAGGTTGCTCTGTGCTATGGATAGCTCTCTAACCCCATTTCTGAACTGACACCTTAGCAGTCACACCGGTGTTTTAGCTCAGTCCATAAATCTCAGCCACATAAGGTGGTTAGACCACAGTAGAAGAGGAAGTTTCTTAGCATACAGTCATGGGACAAAGTCACATTCTGGAGTGTTTCCAGAAAGGACACAGACAAGCATAGTGTCACAGTCCTTTTCATTTAAGGTGTTAACCAGCAACCCAAGAAACCATCCTGCTTCTAAAGCAGGTTAATTAAACTTTTCAGGTTGACCTCAGGCCATCAGATGAAGAAGTCCAACATTTTAATATCACAGAAATTTCAAACCTGCCACTCAGTTTCTGCCTACCCTGAAGTCACCTAAGTTTTTTTGCAGTCCCTCCAACAACAACATTTCTTTTTCTAGTGATGTACAAAGAGACCTGGTGATCTGCAAAACCTCATCTGCATTCACTATTTGTATATCACTCTCTGTTCCCACACCTCTGAGGCCCAAGGTGGTGAGCAGTCTGACAGCAGGGCTGGCGCCACTTCTATCCTCCATGACCCAGTTATTACAGCCTATCTCTGCATCAGGAGAAACATGGCTTTTCACTCTTCCAGACCAAAGCAGGAACATGATATCATGACTCAGCTTTACGAGAGTTCTTGAGTCGCCAGACTATTCTTTGCTCTTCTTGAGGCTGTACAACTTTGTATAATGTAAGAAAGTATTCAGGAGGCCACAGGAGTAAGGCAAAGACGTCCTAGCAGTTGTGGTCCTTAATTGAATTAGTGGGGTCCAGATGATGCCAGGGTGAAGAGTGATTCCAGATACAGTGGAAATCTTCCAGTAGAAGGACTGTTATTTTCAGAAGCTCACTTTGGAGAAAGGAGACTTGATGCTCAAGCCCTGCTCCAAATCAAGCAGACACTGGATTTGAAGCTCCCATGTCCACGAAGAGCTAACTTGACCTAAGTGAAAAGAGTTTATGTTTCTCTTACTTCTGACAGCTATTTTGGAGAGGCAGAGTTTAAGCCTAAGCTCCTTCTTACTGTCTTTACAATCAGCTCAGCAGCTAGCTGAGCATACAGCATAGCTTGCTGTCTATTCTTGTTCACAGTCCTGTACAGCCTGTGAACTGGCCTTCAATTCTCGCATGTAAAACAGAAAAACCATCTGCCTCTCAAGGACGTTGAGAAGGAAGATAGTGATGTGACCTTACACTATAGTAATGAAGACCATGTAAGTATCTAGAAGATGAGGAAATTTCTTGGTTTTTGCTGTATAAGGACTAACTGATGTTATCTGGTTAGATACTCATCTAGTGCAAGTTCAGACTACTTTAAGAGAACACAAACCTTAATTCATTTTACATTAGGATGTCTATGCTATCCTGCGAGGAAATACTGGTCTGCAAAGAAGAGAAAAGCAGCAAAAAGTAATTATCAGATAATATTTATTAAATGTTGCCACGATCTTACACAAACATTGATTAATCTCAAAATGACCTAACATTAAAAATTTCAGTTTGGTTTTAAAAATAAGAATTTTTCTATTTCATTGGCCTAAACAGTAACAAAAATGTAAAAAAGTCTCTTTGCCAGAGCTGGATTTTCTGTAATACAGTTATTTCTACAGAAAATTCCTGGCCAGTCCTGTATATAAACTAGGAAAAACTCTGATCTCCATCAGTAGTGATGGCTCAGGTATTTTAGTACCAATCTCAGCAATATCAGCCTCTTTCCAAAACTGTGTCTGGCATAAATCTGAGAAGATTCTTGTAATTTTGGAAGAAATAAGCCACAACAGAAGTTCCAGCTGCAAATGAACTTGTCTATTACAAAACTTTCTTTTTGTGTGTGTCACACTGGGAAAATAATAATAATAATAATAGCAACTCTCAAAACTGTTAGAAGTTGCATTTTAGTGCTGCTAGCAGCTGGTATAGCAAACAAGATAGTCGGAGATGGAAACATATCATCAAAATAAAGTTAACAGCTTTTGCTGGACTGCACTTTTCCAGATGCCACAGAGCTAAATGACAGTTGCTAAATATTAGAAATGGAGAAAAACTGAAGTTGTCTAGTTTTGTAAGCAGTCAGCACACCATTTGCTTTACAGCAGTTTTGGCATAGTAACTATATAAACACAGGTAAAAACCCCACAGCCCTACTGTAATCAGAGCTTAGATTACATTAAGTTTATGGCACTAGAAAAATATCTTATTCAGGGTTTTGTTCAGAACATAGAGAAGTTTTGTCAGAACAGATGGGCAGGGATAGTAAAAGCTACACAAGGAGATTATAAAACAACAATGCTACTAACTTTTAATGGACTTTAAACTCTTGTCTTCTGCAGATGCCACCTTTCCTTCATACTGCAAAATTTATCAGTTTACAGTCCATTCTGTGCAATGTGGTCAATTCCACAATGTCCAGTAACTTCTCAAAATGGCAAAGCCTTTGAAAGAAACTTATCAAGTGTGACTGCCCTGTGTAGTCGGCTTCTAGTTATGCTAAAGTAGAACTTAGAGCTGCATGTGCAATTAGAAGTGTCTACACGTAACGTGATTACAGTCTCTGCAGAAAGGGAAGAGGAATGGGAAAAAAAAATAAAAAAAAAACCACAACAAAATCACATTCAAGCCTCCTACTGAAGGTGCCAAACTAGGGGTTGAGACTAATTCTCTCTTGCCTGATTAGGGAGCAAAGGTCCGGCAACTCTGGATAACAGCCAGCCACAGTAGCTCATCATTGAGTGTAGATATCAAACAAGTAGCAACAGCATTGTTACACTCTTATAGTAGAAAGTCTATATGCAGCCTATATAGCCTGGAGCTCAGCTATGGATCAGCCTCCTACTGATTTCAAAAGGAATCTTAAAAGCATTGGAAGTGCTGAGCCTGAGTGAGTCAAACAAAATCACAAAGGAAACCCCTGGTAGAATGAAAGCTGGACCACTTCTGTCCTCATGCCGTGCCTTCCTCCATGATCACTTTTCTTTAAAGATGGTTATTAACAATTTTAGTCATGAAAATATGTTAACACAACAAAGACGTCTCATGTGCCCTAAAGATTTACAACCTAAGGACCAGGTCCTACAACTGTATCAACATTGGATAGCCTATGTGTCCAAAGGGTTGTCTATGTATTTTTATTGCCAGGACTTCAAACTGTGCAAAAAAAATGCACAGCAAAACTTGAAGATAAAACTAGATATGTAAGAAAGTTTTCATAGACTTTACTCCAGAAAGATTACGGTGGTCATTCAATGTGAAAATGTCCACACAGTACTCAGTCCATTAATTTGTTGCACATCATTTGTATGTACTACAACACATCTTTTGGAAAGATGCCCAGTCTTCATGTCAAGTGTTCAGGAATCTACCACAGAGCACCACAGAGTGTCCCAGTGATTGATACCACCCTTAATTCCACGCAAAGGTTTCCACTGTAAATTTCCTGGTTATAAAGCCTAATAATATCAGATAGCCACTTCGTCTTACCACCTGTAAGCAAATCTTCTTTTTAAGACAGCTAGGTGAAGCCCTTTCTCATTCTACAGACTTTCTCCACACCCTATATGCTCTTTGGACTTTTTAAGATTGTAACCACGCAGAACAGGTCTCATTTCACCTAACATACAGTTATCTAAAAGCAGCATCTTATTCATATCACCTCTATATTCAGCTCAAGAAATTCACCTCATGGCTAAACAGCTAGAGTGAATCACCCTGCTGGGTTATTGGTCTATCCAGTGACTGCAGAAGGAGCCCTGGCAACAGATTTTTGACCAGACGTCAAATGTTTCAATCAAGACAGAACCTATCCTTTAAGTGGTAACAGTAATCCAGTGGTAGCTAAAATACTACCCTGGTAGCTCATTTCCCAGTCCTGCCCAGAGGAGCAGACATTATTTCCCAAAGAGATCATGGCTGGCCCTCATTTCCTAATAGCTTGTTCTGGCAGGAGCACTTGTACCCAGCCATAGATAAAAGACTGAAGCTGATGGAGAAGAAAAAACTGAAAAAGACAGGCTGCTCACATAGCATTTGTGAGGCAGCAAAGTTAATTGCTATGTAATTACCACCCAAGTAAATTGTTTAATGTGGTAAAATGTGACCAGGGTTGTTACTTCTGTTGCAAGCAGCGGCTCATGGTGCCATCTGTAACCCATCAACAGATCACATAGTGAATGTGCTGCAGATGTAAAGCAAACCCTCGACATCTCCAAGCATGTTGTTAAAAACCCCCATCAAGTGAATACTAACATTTCTGTTGTTTCAGATGTCACTGTGGCTATTTACACAGGGCTCAATGGTGCCACACTTGTTCATATTGATGAGGGAAGAATATGGTTAGTTAAGAGAAGAGCAGGTTGGCAATGGCTTATGAGGTTAGAAACAAAAATAAAAAGGGGTATAAAAGACACATCAGTGTTCGACCATAATTGGAAATCCAGCTATGCCGTGTGGAGAGGGGAGCGATGAGGGGGAAAGGAATGCAGTCTGTCATGAAAGCAGCTTTCTGGCAGCTTACTGTGGGATCGCGAGCAGTTCCCATAAACAGCAGGCAACTGCTGGATCAGCTACTGACTCCTTCTGGGTGCGATATGCTCAGTGCTCAAAGCCAGTGGGTGAGTGTGCCAGGTCAGAGTCATAACCACTCCAGGCGCCGACGCTCAAATCTGTAAAGCTGAGCTAACGCACTGAAAATGGAGTGAAATCCAAGCAGATGCAATGCAAATTGCTCATGGACCTGCAGCATCTTTTGCAGAGCATTTTAAGGAGAGACAGGGCTCCCTGGGGATCATAGGGTTTGGACACTGTTTGCTGCTGCCAGCATTGCAGGGACTACCACTATACATGGGGACAACCTTTATATCTCGTTTTAACAGTATTATTTAATTACCTGTAATCTCCAGTTCAAAAGGTTATTGTAAAAAAAAAATATAATAGAGTTGCTTTCAATCTGTGCTTTAAAACACTGATCTATTTCCTGTTGCTGCACCTCTTGTCTCCACATCATGTATCACTTGTCCCATAAAAGTGCTTGGATTTGT
This sequence comes from Nyctibius grandis, assembly GCF_013368605.1. Classification (NCBI taxonomy): domain Eukaryota; kingdom Metazoa; phylum Chordata; class Aves; order Nyctibiiformes; family Nyctibiidae; genus Nyctibius; species Nyctibius grandis. The sequence goes on from NC_090660.1 coordinate 104,617,870, forward strand.
TTCTCACGTTTTTAGGTTTTTCTATATTTTTTTTTTTAATGAGAACATTTCAGAAGCAGCCCAAGGATCCAGGAACCACTAAGTCTCTTTAGATTTGAGCTCCTTGGTGCCTGAGGTGCCTTTGAAAATGTCTCCCATGGTTCACAGTAACCCAGACACTGAGCAAATCTCATTCAAAGCAGAAAACTGAGCCCTATAAAAAGCTGTTATTCCTGCTGAAGGGTATCTAGGATTATCAGCACACATTACTTCATGAGAGAGAAATGCTTCCCAGCTCCACTGATTGTCACACTTTGAGCCATCTCTCATGTCAGTGGCTGTAGCCTGGTTTTGCTCCTCTGGTCACTTTGCACAGAGTTGTAGGGAGCATAAAGGAAAAAGAAAACAACCTGCAAAGCAGCTTTATTTTGTTTTGTAACAGTACCATCCTAATACCTCTTTTATGTATCTGGTGGGGTTGGGGAGCTCCTGGAAGAATCTGTATTCGTGCAAAATTTGGAAGCTTCTCAAGTACATGTGCTTGACTCATGCATCCAAAACAAGTAGGTACAAGTATATACACCATTACCTGGCACACACATTCTTTGCCAGAGTAACGTGTACATATACTTCTAGAAAATGACCCACAGGAGCTTTTTAGTCTTATAAAAAATGGGACTCATTTTGACTTAACTGAAGCTAAATTCTTCCTTCAGGTGAATGTACACACCAGCAAGAAGAGAAAAACTTGATTTTATTTTGGGGGAAGAAAAGCAGCTTATGGATTTTCAAGCTGTTTGCTTGCTTTCATGGAAGAGTTGGTTGGGAGAAGGAACTAGTGTGCATAAAGCTGCACCATTTTTTACCATGGGAGAATTTGTCTTATCAAGAGAGAGAAAGAGAAAGACTGATCCACAGATCTCTCCAGCCCAGGGGAATTTAACAATTTGAATTGGAGCAGAAATCTTGCAATGGAGTAAATTGCCATAGCTGATTGCAGTAGCTGAAGAGTTATTATCACAGGTTTGAAGGCTATCAGCAGCCTGGACAATCTCTAAACAGTGGAGCAATGCTGCACGCTTACAGCACTGACCCTGGGTCCTGTTTTGTACATTTAGTTTTCATGCACAACATAGAGCGGTAATGGTTAATGTATGTTAAGAACAACCAAGGCCAGTACCTTCTTGCATTTTTTTTTCCTGATATTTCCAATTGAAAATATATTTTTATTGGAAAAGTTATTTGTAATGTACAAAAATGCACAGCAATTTTTGCTGGCATTATCGTGGTAATAATGTTTACTATCACAAAATAAACTGTAGTAAAAATGGAGCCATTATTACTTGATGATCTCTTCCATTACAGAGGATTCCAGGAACCAGCTCTTCAGCAGTTTATGTACCAGGTAAGGAGTGACATTTGGCACACCTGAATCGTGACAGAATCACTGTCAAAGCCCAAAACATCTGCTTACTTTTATGACTGGTTTTATCAGTAGCAGGAAATGGTATTTTGTCATCGGTTTTATAATGCCAACTAATTAAGCTCTTCTTTTTGTTGTTATCATCCTCTCCTAATAGGTTGAAAAAAATTTTGCAGCAATCCGGAACACAAAATATCTTCATTGGCCTTGTATAGCTGTTCTTGTCCTTTGGCGTTTTAACACTGCGGCAAAAACAGTGACCACAGTGTGAGCTGTGATTTAAGTCGTTGAGATCCAGCACTTGAGACATCACAGAGGTTGCAGAGGAGTATCACAGACTGACACTGGTAAAATCTGAGATGTGAGTGAAGGTGGGTCATGCCCATCTGAGCAGAATCTTTCCTGGATTTCTTACGCCAGTTGTAGGAAATCAGCTTGGAAAAAATATGCTTTTCCTATCCCTAAGATGTAATCAGATTCTTAACGAGCATCATTTGGCAATTATGTATTTTGATGGAAGCTGCTTTAACAAAATTATTCTCTTCAGTGGAAAAATGTGTCGTACAGCTAAGTTTTTTCTGTTTAAAGTCACACAAAAGAAGACACACATAGCGAGGAGTTGGGCAGATGGCTATTTCACAGCAGAAAATTGTATTCAATGTCAAAATAAAGAATGTTTAGGTATTTCAAAATCAAACTATTTTGCAGCATTTTATTTCACCAGTGATAGTTAGTCTTCTTATACTGAGTGACGACCAAAATGAAATACAGATATTCCACAATTCCATGTAAGCTGTAAAGTCTATTTTCTGACTAGGTCTAAATGCAACTGAAATAAACAAATTCAAGTGTGAATTCTTTTTTTTTTTTTCCCCCTATTTGGAAATATATTAGTTTTGCCTAGAATGTAAATCAGTAAACAGATCTTGCCATAATGATTTTGAGGAAAGACAGAGAATCACAAGAATAAATAAAGACAGATATGTTTATGGCATCCTCATTTTCTTTTTAAGAAACCAGGAAGAATAAAGCCTTCAGAGCTGAAGGCTAATTTTGCATTCTAGTTACTCACAGATATTTTTTTCAGCATTTTTTTAAAGTTCACAAATCAAGGCAAGGATATGTTCTCTTGTTCTCAGTAGGCAAAGCATATAGTTTTACTGCAAGGGGAAAAGGGCAGCAAAGTTGATCTGCAAATCTTTTACTTGAGCCTTAGTAATTTTAGACAGGTGCCCTTTGCTTAGCAATACTTCTTTCTTGAAAGAATGTATCTTGGCACAAAGGGAAAAAAAAAAAGTAATTGTAGACATGTGGCCTTTAGAAAGCCAATGGCTTACAAATTAATTTTACTGGAGGCTGTAGCAATTACAAGACTTGATACTGCCATCTGGATATTCACCTGAACCTCACCACAGAGTCCATTTCCCTGTCCAGGTTTCTGTTGCAATTTGTTGAGGAAATGCTGTAGATCTTGACATGCCCTAAAAGCAAAATATTGTGGTTGTCTCACTGTTAAAGGGAATCAAGCTCCAGGTCTGTGTGTTGATATTCAAAGACTTTCAGAGGTAGGTGCTCCTTACATGGAAGCTTACCTTTCGCTCTGCCACTGCCACTTCTTTCTTTTGACAGTCATCTCTGCTGAGAACAAGGATGCTGCCAGCCAGGAACAAGCACTCGTGATCTCCAAGGAGCTCAAAACACCTCTAATTAAGCTTTTTTTTAAATAGATAGAGGAGAGAAAGGATGCTGTCCAAATGACAGCACCTGTCTGGGAAAAAAAAAACTTTTTACAGAGAGGTGCTAGTTCCAGGGAAGGATCTATTGGCTAAGATCAGGACAAGGGTCCTATTCCTGCTCAAAGAGTGGGAGACTGAAAGTAGTTTGAGAACAAATCAGTAACCTAGAAAAAGCCAGTTCAGACCTGTCATCTGCCCAGTAATCACAAGAGCACTGAACTCCTGTATCCTGAGTGCCTTAATTCACAGGACATGGGCACGGTACCTATTGCCCACTTTTTGCACACAAAACACCATGGGTTTGAGGGTCATTTTCTATAGAAAATGGGGCTTTGTTTTCAAAACCATGAAGCATTTTGTGTGGTGGAAAGAAACATTTCCAGCCCAATTCCAATGCTAGCATAAATAAAATAAAATAAAATAAAATAAAATAAAATAAAATAAAATAAAATAAACATAAAATAAAATAAAACAGTAAATTAAAATAAGATAAGGTAAAAAAAGACAAGACACGACACGACACTCTATTTTCTGGGAAAGAAGAGAAATCCAGTGAGCAATAATACAATGGAAAAGGTCCTAGTGTCATCAGCAAACTTAGGGTCTAACTTATACCATCAATATAATACATTGTCTCTGAAGTTTGAAGGCCCCTTGTTCTGCAATCTTACCTTTGGATCCAGAACCCATGGACAGCACTATACCCCACACCAGAAACTCCTTTTCTGTCTTCAGCAGGGTGTGGGACTGCAGAGGTCATCAAGCTCGTGGCAGAGCAGTCACCAGGGCCATGGTACCTTTTGAGACAACTACATGATGCTCACCCAGCTAAGACCCTTCAAAGCTTGCCTGGGTTTGATGAGACTCCAAGTCTGGTGTGGTTTCCTGGGAACCTCACTCACATCATTTCTGAAACTGCCTGCATGGTATATTTTAAACCCAAAGCTAATGGCACATATTTTGAGAGGTGTTAACATGTCGTGATTCCTCCTCTTTAAAACCCCTTTGCAGTTTTCACAGTATTTTTCCCAGTTGTGTCACTTTTAACTTTCTGTGCTTCTAAATATTTGGGTTCTCGTTACTTTTGTGCTGCTTTGGCTTCTTAAACAATCTGCTTTTGAAGTGCCTTTTTTTTTTTTTCTGGTAAATAAACACAAAATTTAAATAATGATTAAACAATAATTCACTAAAGAAGACAGTTGTGGTATGTTGACTCAAATGTGACTTTATTTTCCATAATAAAATATGTCAATATTTATCTTTATATAAATCATAATTTTCCCATATAATAGAGTCAATATTAAGGGAACTATCTATCTCAGAAATATATAAGATGCCATTTTTCATTGTCTGGAGATTGCAAAGCTGAGAAATATGGTAACTGCTGCTATATGAGCATAGCTCTTGAGTCAGCTTCGATAGGGAGACATGAGATTTGTCCATTAATCTTTCTTTTACTGCTACTCAGTTTCAGCCATTAACTTGTAATGCCCAGAAGGCTTATAGCACCGAGAATTTGACTGCTGCCAATGTAAAATCACCAATAAGAGGCTGGGGTTTGTAAAAGATCTGCAGCAATTTGCAGAGGTTTTTAACAGCAGAATCCAGAAGGTAAATAACTCTTAAAGGTTTTGAAACTTGTGAAACTAGTTATAAATTCTCAGTATGAATATTAATAACATTGTTACAATATCATGTAAAAAGATGCGTACACTCAAAGCCTGACTGCTTTTCAATAGCAATGAAACCAGCAGTGGACTTGAATGGAAACCCTGCATCTGTGCAGCTTGAAATGATGAGATATTTAAAATGCAGTTCTCAGTGTCAATCTTTGCTCTGTTCCAAACTTGGTCTTAATTTTGCCCCACGGATTGCAGCCTTACATTTACAGCTTGGCCATCCAGGGAAGGAAAAGGACAAAAATTTTGAACAACTCTGTTTCTGAATGCTTAGCTGTACGTTTTTCAAAGGAAAATACTTGAGTTCAAGAACCGTATTTTTCCTCATATAGTTAATCACACCGAATTTTTTGTGTATAAGTGTCAATGAGTTAGTACTAATCTAAATACCCAGGTAACTGTTATCACCTGCATCACAGAAAATCATCAACAACTTTTTTGTTTGCTGCCTGGCTATCATACAGCTAACAATGGCAGTGCCCTGATCTGAGGTGAAATTCAGCTCTAAGGAGTAGTGGGCAATATTTAGGTGGTATAAAACAAGAATTAGATCTGATAATGGCTTTATGTTTGAGGGCTTTTTCAGGAAAAGATAGTGGCTGGAATTGATTCCTGTGCATGGCATTGGTCCCCATTCTCCATATGTGGTGCAAAAGAGCTTACATGGACCACATGCATAAGCCTGCATTTTAGTGGCTGTGAATTCTGAAACATAACCCAAATAAAAGGACAAATAACTCCAGATGTCTTGAAATAAATCTAGATTCTTCTGCTCCTGGCTACTGTTTCAAACTGACCAGCTGGTTGACAGGACCAAAAGTGTATGGTGAATTTGATTTTAAGGTGAATGTTCTCCTTTTTTAACCTAGTTAATTTGTCTGGAGACCTTCCTGCTGATGGCTGTCTAGGGTAGAGATTACATTTCAGTGTGGTTTTAAGTGGAGACCTCAAATGGCTTTCCCACTGAATATGGAGTAAGAAACCTCTCACAGACAGAGAGATGACAAGAGGCATCTTAACTTTTATTACATCAAATATCTGTCTGTTTGTTTTGACAGTGTCCATTGCAGTTTTAGGGACATTAGTGAATTCATTTCTTGAAATTTTATGTGATCACTGTGGAATTCTAAAGTTGTTTCCAGGCAGGACCAGTGTGACCCTGTGGAAGTGAGTACAAGTCCCCTAGTGTATGGGAGACACTAGCTTCTACCAGGTTTCAATTTGGCTTTCCTTCGACAGGTACATTACTTTCTGACATAGCATGCTGTAACTCTCAGCTTCATCATTTAACAGGGAAATCTTCCCTAGCTGCCAACCAGTTTTCCTAAGAGGATGCAACTATTAGGGCTTATCGCTCATCTTCTTAGGAGTCCGGACTCCATGCCCAGCAAAACCGATGCTTCAAAAACTGCATAAAAGAGTGTATTTTTACAAGTGGATTAATTCATACTAGTGCCATGGCAGCTCTCCCAGAGAAAAGAAATATTTCTGCCACATTGCTACAAATGCAGCAGGTAGGTTCACTTCACTTTCCTTCATTGTGGCAGAAAGCTTCTCAACCCTGTTCACAGCTGCACTGGTGTACTTAAGAAGATACCTGCAGAAGACACTTGCAACCAGTCACACACATGTGTGTCCCATATTTCAGCCTGACAGCCAGATGTTGCACATCTACAGCACCTGACGAAATGCTGACCACAGCACAAGGTTTGCATTCTGCCTTGTAGACTCCAAACTGGATGCACACAGCTCCTAGAGGGCAGATTTACTGAGGCTTTGTAAAGAAAATCTCCTTTCAGCTCCATCTGGCACAGTATCTGCCATGTGTCACATGCAGGAAGGGAAGCTGTGGTGGCTGTTTGGCACTGCCCTTCAGAGCCAGGCAACGGGACTCCGTGCCCAGCAGTGTGACAGCTCTGCTTCTCCTGGCATCTGAGTTCAACGTCACGGAGCAGCACGGCAGAGCAGCACACACCAGCTGAAACACCACCACCACTCAAATCAGTGTGGCACTCACACCTATGTGTCCTTACTCTAGTAATCAGGGTGAGAGGATGTGGGGATCAGGGGGGCTTGCACAGATTTCATCACAGAATCACAGAATCAGAGAATCACAGAATGTTAGGGATTGGAAGGGACCTTGAAAGATCTTCTAGTCCAATTCCCCTGCCGGAGCAGGATTGCCTAGATCATATCACACAGGAACGCGTCCAGGCGGGTTTTGAATGTCTCCAGAGAAGGAGACTCCACAACCTCTCTGGGCAGCCTGTTCCAGTGTTCCGTTACCCTCACCGTAAAGAAGTTTTTCCTCATATTTGTGTGGAACCTCCTGTGTTCCAGCTTGCACCCATTGCCCCTTGTCCTGTCAAGGGATGTCACTGAGAAGAGCCTGGCTCCATCCTCATGACACTTGCCCTTTACATATTTATAAACATTAATGAGGTCACCCCTCAGTCTCCTCTTCTCTAAGCTAAAGAGACCCAGCTCCCTCAGCCTCTCCTCATAAGGGAGATGTTCCACCCCCTTAATCACCTTCGTGGCTCTGCGCTGGACTCTCTCTAGCAGTTCCCTGTCCTTCTTGAACTGAGGGGCCCAGAACTGGACACAATATTCCAGATGCGGCCTCACCAGGGCAGAGTAGAGGGGGAGGAGAACCTCTCTTGATCTGCTAACCACACCCCTTCTAATACACCCCAGGATGCCATTGGCCTTCTTGGCCACAAGGGCACATTGCTGGCTCATGGTCATCCTGCTGTCCACTAGGACCCCCAAGTCCCTTTCCCCTACGCTGCTCTCCAACAGGTCTGCCCCCAACTTGTACTGGTACATGGGGTTGTTCTTGCCCAGATGCAGGACTCTACACTTGCCCTTGTTATATTTCATTAAATTTCTCCCCGCCCAACTCTCCAGCCTGTCTAGGTCCCTCTGAATGGCTGCGCAGCCTTCCGTTGTGTCAGCCACTCCTCCCAGTTCGGTGTCATCAGCGAACTTGCTGACAGTGCACTCTATTCCCTCATCCAAGTCATTAATGAATATATTGAATAGTACTGGTCCCAGTACCGACCCTTGAGGGATTCCGCTAGACACAGGCCTCCAACTGGACTCTGTCCCATTGACCACCACTCTCTGGCTTCTTTCCTTCAGCCAGTTCACAATCCACCTCACTACCTGATCATCCAGACCACACTTCCTCAGTTTAGCTGCGAGGATGCTGTGGGAGACCATTGTCAAACGCTTTACTGAAATCGAGATAGACCACATCCACAGCTTTACCATCATCTATCCACCGGGTTATGTCCTCATAAAAGGCTATCAAGTTGGTTAAGCATGACTTCCCGTTGGTGAAGCCATGCTGAGTACCCCTAATGATCCCCCTATCCTTGATGTGCCTAGAGACAGCACCAAGGACAAGTTGCTCCATCACCTTTCCGGGGATGGAGGTGAGGCTGACCGGTCTATAGCTACCCGGGTCCTCCTTCTTGCCCTTTTTGAAGATTGGAGTGACATTCACTTTCCTCCAGTCCTCAGGCACCTCTCCCGTTGCCCACAACTTAGCAAAGATGATGGAGAGTAAACCCCAGATGTGAAACCTGGGCAGCGTACACCATACACGTGTAGCCTAAGTCCATTGTAGATCTGTGGCCATGCAGGTCTCACTGCAGGCAGCAACGGGTCCTCTTCCTGGTTACATGGCTCCCTTCTGCATGCAAATCCATCACCTTCCTTTCCCGTTGCTTCACCAGTGCCGCAGGGATGAAGCCGCCTTAATGAACTAATCTTGTTTCTGAAGGTCTTAATCTTAAACTTTTCTTGCTATCCTGGGGGCAAGAAAAGCAGTGTCAAAGCAGTGCCATCAGCATTATGGGTAAAATATTATTGTAAATATTTTATTAGCAGTATGTACAGTATATAAACAGAGCAAATTATTATTTGAACACACAAAAAAATTACACAGGATCAAAGCATGGCAAGATCCAGCCAGGGTCATGGGAAGAGGAGTGTGACATCCCTGTGAGGATGGCAGCTTGTCACAAGTGGGAGATGGGATCCGGGATGCACACACTGTTCTTATTTTGGCAGTACTGTCTGGAGGACCTGACAGCAGTAAGTGCTCAGAACAGCACTGTCTCTGTTGATCCTTTTCCCTTGGGTGTAAAATAAAAAGCTCTGCCTTGGATCCACTAAGACCTTAACTTCAGGTGGAAGAAGAGGCCACTTGCCTAGGAATATCTCCCAAGAAGGCAGAAAATTGCTTGGGCAATTATCTCACTTTAAAAGCTACCTTCTAAGACAGAAATTAAATGAGACCAGTTTTGAAGCCATAGCCAGTACAGAGATATAAGCAAGGTGAAGAAAGCAAAGGTTTAAGAAAAGTACTAAAGCATGAACCCTTGTGACCTCTTTTTTTCCTCATGCAGTTAGCGATGCTTCACTTTTGTTCTGTTATATCAGCAGGATGGTTCATCTGAAGTGGACACTTGTCAGATCTGGCATGGAAATCAGGCATACGGCTAGAAAAGACATTGTCGTAGCTTTGGAAAACTGTCCCAGAGAGCCGTTACCTCAGTGGCTAAGCTGAAGGAAGCATTAGACAAGGGAAGTGGGGTTAAATAAAGGAATACAGGCTTTAAAGAAAATCAGTGCTCAATCCTTTCTGTTTTAAAATGAATTGCTAATTTAATTCCAAAAAGAATGTGGAATGATGAGATGGTTAGAGAAACTTCACTTCTGAATGCAGGTAATTCTGGCATTGTGTAGAGAAGACAGTTTTTCTTCTTCCTTCACTTTTCAGCTAAAAACACTGTTATTTAGCATTTGAGTTGAAACTGATAATTCCTTTTTTAATAGAAGTGGGTGGAGAAAAGAAGGGTAAAAGCTCTCAGATCAGGCCAGTTGACACAGTGGGAGAGCCCTGAGCTGATGCTGCCATTGGAGATGGACCTAAAACCTAGCAATGTTGCACACAGTGAGTTCACAGGACAGAGGTGTTGGCACTTTCCCATTTTAATTGGAAGAAAATCTGTGAGAGACATCAGCTGGTTTCACTTCAGCTAAACAATTCTGATACTTATTGTTTCTGTTCTCCTCAACTGCAGATCACCAGACCCTCTGATAAATATGGATGAAGACACATCGTAGCCTTACAAGTAAGCCCCACCAGCTGTGTGCTAGTATTATGCAGAATTTCTTGGTTAGGAGTGAGGAAGCTGCCACAGTACCTGGATGGATCCATGCAGAGGCTCAGTCCATTGGTTCGTGGGTGGTGTTGAGGCACCAGAGTATGCACAGGTCTGCTTCCAACAGTGGACTGTGGCTTTTAAATACAGCGTGTTGGACAGCAACCTCCTTCATGACTACTCTAACTTCCCCCCGAATAGTGTTTAAAGAGGTATCCACACAAGCAGACAGAAACAAGTAGACGCAGAACATGCTGGTGCCTCATGAGCTGCAGGCTAACTAATATTTGTTCAACCCAAGCGATCTGGTTGTCTCTGTGCCCAGGGCAGCAGAGACCAACGCAGCATCCCAGCCAGACAGCAAGACACAAAGATCATAAATGGAGCAGGAGGGGGAGTCCCTGCCTTAAACAGAGCAAATACAGCACTCAGTAGGTGGTATCCTGCCCCAAAGTGAGGCAAGGATTTCCTGATCCCACCATTTAGGAAGTCAGGGGAACAGGGGATGTGATCTCTCACAGAAACAAGACACCTACTTAAATTGAACTCTAATGTCTCTGCATAAGGCAGTATTGCACAGCGCACTCACAGCCGCCCACTCGGGGAGAGTCCAGGGCTCCCTCCCACAGCTCTGCACTGCACCAACGTTGTGCTGATCGCCTGGCCTCTCACCATTAATCCAATCAAGACTTGGATAAATGTCTTTTGGCATACAGCTTTGCAGATGAGAAAATCTGAGCACATTTGTAAAGTAATTAACTTCCTTACAAATTACTTAGATCTGCTTCTCTAATCATAAAAACCCACACAATACAAATAGCACTGGCTTTCTCATTACAGAAATGACCCTGTTGCTATCCACACTATCGTCACTCTGCTAGGCTAGGCTACAGCGATTAGAATTTAGAGTCATAATCATCATTCTTCATCCACCCCTCTCAAAGGCAAGCTTCTTGGGACAGATCCTCGGGTTCAGGGAGACTGTTGTAAAACTGAAGTAATGTCATTGTGTTCAAAGAGTGAGAGGGAGAGCAGAAATCTCTCTGCTGGCTTCTAAAACAATTGGCCTTTCTTTAGTAATAGCTAACACAGACTGATAGTTTATTATCAGACTTGACTGTCAGTTACTGTAGAAATACAGCAAAGAGAATCTCCAGCTTGGAGGCATCAATAAAAAATTATCCAGGTAAAACAATAGCTTACCAAAAGCAAAATACAGTTTGTATGCACTGTCTTCATTGAATGAAAACACGAACTTGAATAACTATCTGGTTAAAAGGAACAGATGGGAAACTTTGCTATGCAAAATTGAAACTAGATTTTCAACCTTTCTTTTGATTGCTTTTCATAAGGATTTCAATTATAAGAGTTCATTTAAGAGTCTTATCTTTCTAGTAAATGGTTGACGTAAAGACTCACTTAAGCTTTTGCATTTATGTCCCAGTAGCCTAGTAAAGAGCAGAATTAATAAAATGTGATCTCCATGTGATTGCTTGTGGGTCAATTTTTGCCACGCTTATTCCTGAGGAATACAGCTTATCTGCTTTCACTGTGTCTTGAGTTACATTAAGTTAATAAAAGTCTTTGGCTTCTTTTCACATAGACTTGAAAGAAAGGTTCCTGCTTATGTTCTGCCCCTTGTACTGTTCTTCAGCTTCAAATCCATACTCCATCAGTCAAAAAAATGATTCTTAGTATGAAAATATGGTACAACACATATGATTTACATTGCATGACCATGGCAGAATAGTGTTCTTAAATTGAATTTTACACTCTGAGCTGTACTCAGCATGGGGTCATTTCCAGTTTCCATCATGTCAGAAGTATACTTTTGAAACTGTTGTGTTCCTAACCACACACATCTTTTTGAAACATTACTTCTCTTGCTTTTGAGTTTGGGGAATAGTGGTATGGAGTCCAGGCTTCTTGTGTCCTACAGCTGGAGCCAGTATTCTCTCCCATCTGCATTTCTATCAAGTTTTATTTAAATTCCACCTCAGAAACCAAGGTCTGAAAAACAATGAGTTCTGGACAATTTCATGGCGATCAGAGAGAGAGTGGGGTGTTATTGAACAGATAAATAAAAAGGTAAACAATCCGCATATTATTTACCCTATACTATGCAGAATAGTCCCATTGGGTATCAGCCAGTACAGGCAAAGTTCATGAGAATAACTCAACATTTCAAAGAGAGTGAAACAGTTGTAAAAGTAGAAAGGCTACTAAGCATTACTACTGGATATAGGATGCCCATAAATGTATAGATTAAATCAATAAGCACCTTTAAAAATCGACTAGAACATTGTCACCAATTACAACAGACCAGATGTTGAGGCAGAAGGGCATAAAAAATGGAGCACAAAGATTTGCAGAATGTTAGCAAGGGTGTATTGTATCAACATCCATATGTGTAAAAATACATGTGCTTACGAAAAACAGTGCTACATGAAAGGTGAGTCACCATGTATATACCAAGATTTACGCAAACACCTCCTGTATTTACTGATACAGTCCTAGACCAAATGATTCCAACGAGAAAGCATACGGCATTTCAGGTCTATATTCAGACATGAGTCTAATCTGTTTGCTCTTTCACGTCAGAGACAGAGCGAGATGAAAATGATTGGTGGGAAATGGCTTTGGTTTATGTACAGTGTCACTTGCCTATTATTTTTGTGACAGTTCTGATCAAAATCCTCTGGTAATGAATGGTACCAAAGGATCTGAAGAAAAAATAGATGGCCAAACCTCACCCTACACCTCTGGAGGTGTTCAGATTACAGTATTATCTTGATCTCATTGAAACTTTGAAAAAATTAATGATAGATAATGAAGAGAATAATCTATAGAGTTATCATACCTCACAAATCTGCCAGATTTACTATGCCAGTTAACCATTGTTGCACACACATACTTGACTTTGATAAGAGTCCTTTTTGAAATCTACTGATTGCAGCCTCTGAGAGACAAATCTCAGTGCCCAGCACTGTAATTAACTCAAGATTTATTGATTTATCAAGACTCCTGAAACAAGCATGTCTAATTGCCCTTCTTTATTAATACATTCAAGAATGTTTAACATTTTATTGCCATTTAAACAAGAGTTCTAATAAGATACAGTATCAATTAATGGTCCTGTTAAAAGTCAGCTGGTATTTTTACAATAGCAGCAGAAATCCTTGTTACATATTAAACACCATGGAGCAATCATAAGGTTTGTGGGTTTGTTTGGAAAGGTGCATTGCAATGATATAGTGCCAAGATTTTAACAAACATCTCCCACAAGACATTCCTTGCTTGAGAGGATGGTAAAAAACAACTTTAGTTTTGGGTTTGTCCAGAAAAGGAGAATGAAGGAACAGGAATTCCATTAGTGTGTTTGTGTTTTAAAAGCAATATGCATTTCCAAAGCCCTAAGGATGTACATACACTACACTGTAATGCTTTTGTTTGGTTCTTAAAATGCGTTGAACTTCAGTTTTTTGATTTTGTTTTTTTCTGGGGAGGTCATCAGTTTGAACCAAACTGGGATTACTATACATCCCCACCTCTATGCTCCTCACCCACGGCCTTCCTCACCTCTGGAAGTGTGATGCAGTCCACAGCTGGGTGAAGGCTGGTGCTAAAAAAGCCTCAGTCAGAAGCATTAAATCTTGTCCCATGGATAAAGCAAGAGTTGGTAACTCATTTGCACTAAAGCAGTCTTAATTTGAAACTACAGATAACGGCCTAAAGGCACAAGCAGAGCTGACCAGAATGGCTTTTCAACAAGATATGCTGTTCTTTTGAAACCAAAGTTTTCTATAGGTGGACTGGTTTTCATCCAACTTTCATTAGGATGCTTTCTTTCAAAATCTGAGACCTGGTGACGATATAGGTATAATTAAATAGTTAACTACAGTATCAGTTAAAACACTGGCCTGTGATGTGAACAACACACCACAAATGTTCTGCACTGTTTTACAGTGGCATTTATCAGGACACCTATAAATTAACTAGACTGGACGATGCATGATGATTTAGCAGTCAAACTCAGTTTCTTACTTCAATATGGGCCAATAACCTCATACTTTTACTTACTGAAAGAATTGCTGTAAACTTTATATGTTAGATGCATTAACACTAAATTGAAGTATTTTTATTTCCTTTGTGAACACGTCACATAAATTTCCATAAGCCACTGAACACTGAAGCGCTAAACACAATGAATTGGGGAATTACTTGTAATTTAGGAATAGTGGGTAGTGTATTCAAAAACCACCAGACACCAGGAGCTACCATTTTTGCTGCCATTATCCTCTGTAGCTTTATCTACTGAGAAAGCCATTTGCAACACTGGAAGAACCCAACAGCCTCTGTTGTCCAACAATCTCTTCTCACAGGGCAATAGCACAGGCAGGCTAGCAGATAGCAAAGGAGGTAAATCTTAGGAGGTTCTTACTCCCTAAAACAACTGTTGAAAGAATCTTACAGATACACAGTCAGCTTTTTACCTGGAAATTTTTAGTTTTCTTCCCCGAGATGCATACAAACCTCAGGATTTTTGCAGTTGGAGTTCTCATGCTCTTTCAGATGTGTCCTAGTCCCTTCAAACAGGACATAATGTGCCCCAATTATTAAAAAAAAAAAAAAAAAAAAAAAGAAATGGCAAGCTTATTAAAAAATTACAAACCTAACAACAAATTGGCAATTCTTAGGTTAATAACAGGAGACTGTTGTTTAAAGGAATTTAGCTATTCCTTCCTCAATGAGACATTTAAGAAGCATCCTTGTTTGAGCAAGCACACAACTTTTATTCATGTGAATAACCTTTTTCCAATGAAAATGGAAAAATTTTCCAAGGAACCTTGCTGAAGTTCAGGTGCTGAGTCAGGTCTAGGATACTTTGTACCAAGACCTTGAGCCAAGAGATTTCACCATCATAAACCTTTCCTCCTGGTATTGTGTAACATAGGGCTCATCTTGTCCTTCAGGCAGAAGGTTCATATGCTATGATTTACGTGGGCAAAGAAGGCAGCAATGTTCACAGTCAAGTATCCACCATAGAAAATGCTCTGCTTTGGACGGTGTATAGTAATTCATATGCAGTTACCCTATCCACATGCTTACCTGTTCCTACACGCAGTACTGCATAGGAAGCCCCTAGAGTGGCTCCAAGACCAAAAGTATCCATATACATGGCTTGATGAAGAGGTAGCTTGATCCTGTAGAAATTTTTAGGGGCCACTCACTTTTATAATGTAGTTAAGCTTTGTGCCTCCAGCACTCTCTTGTGCCCACCTGGTGATGATGCCAGGCCAAGAAGAGAAATAAACTCCTTCTCAGGCGGGTTTGATGTGACATGCTGGGGCAGCCTCCAGGGTCCTGAGACCACTCTGGTCCTCAGAGGAGATGTCCAGCCCACAGGCACTGTGCAGAGCTAGGGTGAGACAGACAGATCAATGTTGAATCAGAAACAGTGCAGTCACGCTCAGGTCATCTTTTCCTATGTTGATGTGTTTTCGCTGATAGGCTAATTTGCTCCAGCAGATATTATGTTAAACCAATGATACCACCACAGGTACCAGCTCACATAGAGCCAGTACTGCACTGGACCATATAAATAGAGTCAAGAGAGACACAATACTTTTCTTTTTTTTGTGATTCAGGAGTGTAAACCCAAAGAGTTTCAATCTTCACACCAATGAGCCTGTGCAAACCCACAAGTGCTCCTTGCTACAGTGCCAGGTTTTGTATTCAGGGAGTCTCTTACACTGGGATTCTGTTACTGTTTGAAAACAAAGCCTACGTAATTGTTGGAAACAAACTGCTTAGCTGGAAGGGAATGACTTGTGCTGTTTTAAAAGCCATTAAAGGATACTTAGTGATCCCATTATCATCTAATTATGACATGCTGACCAGTGGAAGGGATTGACTGGCTAAAATACTGTCTGCTATTTCTAGCTATCTATCTCAGCTGGTCTAAGAAAGGATTTTGCCCCATGCTATTAAATGTGCTACTCACATCTCTCATATCCACCTATAACAGTCAACTCCTCAGTTCCATAAATAAGGTAACAGCTGTTCCCTGGGGTTTTCTCTGAGGAATGAACCAAAGTGCTTGATGCAGTATCGTCATGCTTCTGTAAGTGTCTCTTTCACTGTTTTTGACCAGTTGTACAGTGGTAATGTTTGTTTGCTTGTTTTCAGACTATTAAGACAAAACAAATAGTGTTAGTAGCTGATAGCACTGAACAGAGTTTTAGATTATTTGGGTTTAGTTCCTTCAAGGTCATACCTGGATCTCTGGAATTCGGGTTTAATACCTCAAATCTCCATTGATAAGTAGGGGATAATAATTTCTTTGTCTGTCTAGTCTGCTTGGATTAACAATCTGCAGAAGCTTGAATTCTTCCCTGGCAAAGGTGGCTTTTGTATGGGGCCTGAAGGTAGCATTATAATACACATAATTATTAACACAAGCCCCTTTTTTTCCCTCAGAAAAAGTCCTTTAATTTAAAATCATTATTGCAATTTCATCTTCTTCAAATATCTTTTATTGACAACTAAAACGACTGAAAATTAAGCTTCATAAAAACTACTTGTGGTAGGGACATTTAAATGCAACCATCAGTGAGCAGGAGAACACATGCAATGTGGTTTTGAACCCTGTCTCTTCTGCTGGTTACTTTTTCAGTGTCCTTTGGCTCCACTACCTTTAAAATGAAGGTAGTAACAACCACCTTCCCCATTAATCATTTTGGTCCATAGACATTTCAATGCCCTTCTGTGAAGAGCATCCCCCTGCCAGCTAGTGGAGGTTTCAGAGCTAAGGTAAGCATCCAGGCTGTCGACACATTGAAAAGGAAGAGTCTGTCATGTAAGAAACCAATTGGTTCCTTACAACTGATTGTCAAGCCACTGAATTAGCTAGCAGTGAACAGCAGAAGGAAGAGGTTTATGTTCTTTTTACTACTTTCTGGCATTATCAACCTACTTCAAAGGTGTTACAATTCTAAATACTGTTAAAATCTAAAGTTTTTTTAAGTGTTGGGGGTTTAGGGTAGGGATTTTTCTGTTTTCAGGTGCTTCAGCTTCTATTATGACTTAAATTTTCCCTGAAAACTCCGAAACTGGCATTTTTAATGTAAGTATAAATACAATTTCAGTTTTTCACAGAACATCTAGATACAAAACTTCTAAAAACACCATAACATTATGAGATTTTTACAGAAGAAAATGATGAATCAAAAAACCTTTTCCACTCCTCTGTGAATCCCTGAGCATCCCTTCTACTTATGGCTCGCTTGTAGACTCAAGCCCACAGGACTTCAGCAAGCACTGTATTTGGTTTCAACACAATCAACTGCACTCTTGCCACTTAAAAAGCAAACCAGGAGAGAGCTATTCAGTGTCTCTCAGGCAGAAGCATTTAGCTTGAGCCTGTGGAAGGCAGTGAATTTTGCTTGCTCTTTCCAGAGTGCCTGTGATATGAAATCGCTTCCTCTTATGCCTGATACCACAAACTGAATGGCCCCAGATAGGGGCAAACCTCAGAATTACAGTGAGTATCTCCAACTCTGCCCACTTGTTCTTTACATAGCCATTTCTGAACAGCAATATCAGAGCAGCTGGTTCAGATCATCAAAATCAGGACAAATTGTGCTTGGTTTATGGCTGCCTGGCTCAAACACAGAATGTTGTGGTCAGGAGAGCACTTGCTGGTGGTCCACAGAGACCTTAGTCATGTATATGACAATGGCTCCTCCTCCGGGTGTCTGATGGGAGGAGAGAAAGAGGTGATGTCAATGGCACAGTTAGTCTCTCATAGGGGTTGGGATGCTCCTGAATCCAAAAGGACTGAAAATATTCTGCAACCTTTCTAATATCAATGTGTTGAGCGTAAGCCATTGCATCCATTCCAAGAGTATTCTGGTAAGTGAGAAGTAGCTTGCACCAATGCCAGGGCATGGGTTAATAACCATATGAATACATCACTATTAAAAGAAAGCCCTTGATGAGCAAAACTTTGGGAGTCATTGGAACCTAGTGGAAGCTGTGGAAAAGCATCAACAAGTCAGTATACATCTTGGAATAAATTCAACATCATAAAAAAGGGTTAAATATCAGTTAGTTCCTAATGTTATTGTTTTGTAAGATTTGTGCCTCAGAAGTGTTTAGAAACACAAGTAAGTGGATTAACGACTGTTGATGGATGCACCACCGCAAACAGGGCATGTGTAGCTGCACGGTGAGGTGCCTGCCCTAAGGCATCCAGGATGTCCACAGGGGGCTGCCAAGTATCACGCAGGACTTTCAGCAGACCATGATCACACAAGCTTTCTTGTGTGAGGTGTTCCACACAATGAGAGGGCGTATCTTCCTAGACAGACTTATAATCAAAACAGCCACATGAGGATTAAGGGCAAAGCAATTATCATCCTGTTTTTACATAAGTAGGTAGAAAAAGACATTAGTTTTCTTAAAGTCACTGATGAAGTCTATGGTTCACTGACTAGTCTCATTCTAGTCCATCGTTCACCAGACCATGCTCCCATAGACCCTCTCTGGGTGCACAGACACCCCATAGTAGGGTGTACCATCTGGCAAAGGGGTGTGGCCTCACCCAACTATTTCTCAAATGCTGTATTAGGACTACAGGGTAACAAGGGTGTGCGCAAGAGAGAGCCCTTTCTGGGTCATCCAAATTTTGCCAGAGAGCAGCTGTGTCAGGAAGGCAACCAAGACCAAGGAAACATAAATATTGCTTTAAGTCCACCTGGATTCCCTCCAGGGTCTGTGTTAAGTACTGCTGGCTGAACATGAGAATTTTATCCCTCTCCTCCCTATTCTCCTCCTCAAACAATGATGCTCCCGTGCTGATTTTAGAACACTGCACATAACTGCCTGCCATGCCAGGAGTCAGAACGCCCTGACTGGCTGTAATGCAGGCTCCCATCGGTCAGCATCATTTATGTGTGGTTAACATGGACACAGGAATGCTCTGCTCTCAGAGCCAAAGAGACACAAGAAGCTCATTAATTATTTCCATTCCTTCAGAAACTTCACAGAGAAATAAATAGTCATGGAAGATCATGCCAGGGCTTGGACCTCACATAGCAGAAGACACTCGGTTTCTTGGGAGCCCAATCCCTCAGGACTCTCAACTTCCTTTCATGAACATGACAATTAATACCCTGCAGACAGGATGGACATTGATGGATTGTGTGTCCCCAGTGAGTGATTGTGAGGTCTTTCTTTCCCCCATCTTCTTATATTTTAAGATCTTCCCTCTTTGATTTTACATTCCCTTCCCTGCTAGATGTATTTTTCAGCTTCACTTACATGGGTAGGAGTTTGTCCCAAAGCAGCCTCTCCTCCCCCAGCTTCCTCTCCCTCCTCTCACTCACTGTGAATAAGACCTCTCTGTCTAAGGCAGCAATCACCGAAGACCCTCAAGAGTTTCCATTTCTCATCCTCCCCCTGGTTTGATGCACTGATTATCCTCTTGTCAGATCAATAGCCCATCTGCTTTTAGGAGTTTTCTAGCATTCTGATGCTAAATTAAAACAGAGAGAATCAATCCTCGGTTAATTTCCCCAACCAAACAATTTATATCTCTCTCCTGATCTGCCATCATGTGAATTGTATAATAGTGACATACTGTGAGGCCTCCCCAGACAAAGTAAGCACTTTTATAATGCCGAATTACCCTCTTTATTAGTAACTCTCAAATGTGACAAAACAGGAGATTTATTTTATAATGTTGTTTAGTCCTTGGTTGAACTTGTTAAAACTCCCAGCTATTGTAATAGAGTAAATGACTAATTAACAGTGGGTTTTGCTTTGTTTTTAATGGACTTTGGGGATACATTTCAGACTCAGAATAAGATTAGTGCAAAACAGAGTTCTCCTTAATTATTTCAAATTGAGTGTTATGCTAATAGTAAACAATTAGTTCTTTCCTGACTGAAAATTAATGTTCTATAAATAATTACAAAACCAAGCTGCTATGTGAGTCCCAAAAGGAGCTGCCAGACTTAGTGGTTAACCCTCAAGAAAGAGGCATGGATCTTTTCCATGGTCTCACACTTTGTGAAAACCAAGCATGCGCTTTGGTGTTTTTCTAGGGTTTTCTGCCCCAGTTGAAAAAAAATTTGAAAATATATATATAACCTACAGGGGGTATTTTTGAAGCCAAAGGTGTATGGCCTTATGGTTTGTCAATTCTTAGGTCACTTCTCAAATCAATGCTTAATCAAAATACCAGCATCCATTCCAGTGGAGATTTCTCCTTTTTGATGCTTTGTACTCACTTTTGCACAGGGAAAACTGGGAACACAGAAAATTGAGTTATCATCTCAGTTGATCCCAGTGCAAGTTAAGTTGATGAGATATGAGACCATTATACATCATGTTCTAAATCACTTAATTCTCTTGCTGAACTTCTATAAGATAACATTTTTTTCTTTATGGATGCAAAGCTTTGGTTACACATTTTGATTTATATTAGCTTTTTCTCAGTACCTCTGAGACAGTTTTCATCATCTTTTCATGCCCTTACAGATCCCCTCTGCAGTCAGTGGAAAGGGACAGAAACCTCTCATGCATAAATCAGTAAAAGATGAAATTTCTAAACTCACCGAGTAAAGGATTTCTCATCAGCAAAGGCAAAGTTCATGTTGGCAGGGGAAGCAGAGCAGCTCGTTTGGGCATCAGCATCGCCTAAACAACTCAGGAGGACAAAACTCAGTGTCCTGTCCTTGCAGCAGTCCATCATGGCCCTGCACTACCTGTCCCCAGCCCATTGCTCTGCCACAGCTGACAGTGTGCACACCACGCTGTGGGGTGAAGGATAGAGGCACACAGCCCGGAGCCAGGTCTCCCACACTTCGTCTTCTCAGCAGATGCAACCCTGCAACATGCACAGACTTTTTATCAGTGGTGGAAGAGGCAAAGCTGCCAGGAGGGTGGCAGCCCTGGGATACGAGTACATCAGCACCTGTTGGTGCTCCTGGAGGTTTCGCTCTGTCCCACCGCACCATACATGCCTCTCACGGAGACACTAATGCTGCTCTGAGGCCTGAGGAGTCTCTCTTATTGTGTCTCAAAACTGAAATTTTGCCTTTTCCACTCTGGGACAATACCTTCTTGGCCTTTGTTTTAAGCTTGCTCAGCCTTGTGCTTTGTCTTACACAGCACGCCAGAGCCACAGAAATCAATAAAATTTGCAACAGACTCTTGCCTCAGTTTCCTCATCATTTCTGAGCATTTGCTCAAGGTCTGTCAAAGCCCTGTGATAATCCGCTCCTTCCTTTCTGTTGCCACCTTATTCTGGCATTAGGAAAGATGTCAGAGATTCCTCAGAACAGATGCAACATTTTGTTCCCTGTCATGTCCTTTCTTCATTCAGCCTCCAATCTTCACTCAGAGACAGCAGTGTACCTCATCTCTTGCCTGCGTGTTAGCCATCTAAAAAATCCCCACCACCCCTGCAAACCAGCACTCTGAAGTGCCCAGAGATCTCTGCTAAAGTGCTGATGAGTCCTGATGTCCAAGAAGTCTCCAAGCCACAACAACCCAGTTCTTACAGTCCCTCATCTCCGTCATGGGAGAGAAGACAAAACAGCATTAACTTAGAGCTTGATGAGTGTGTGTGTGTGTTTTCCTAATGTTCTTCCCAGACTTGTGCTGGTCCTGAGGTCCTCCTCTAAGCCCAAGTCCTCAGGTGAGAGGGAGATGAATTCTGTCTGCTCTGTAAGTAAAATAAGATTTCAATTTGCTGTCAGAACTTTAATTAAAACACTTATAGATCAACTTTACCATGGCAAATTGTCTGCGCCACTATTACTATGGGAAGATGAATGTTAGCTGTGAAAACAGGCAAAGTACACTCCCCTAGACTAATGTGTAATTTCATAGCCATTGATTTTTGACTTTGAAAATTCTCCCACATGCTTCTGGGAATTGGAACTTGTTACAGGTGACCTGGCAGCAACTTTAGTAATTTTTTTAAACCTTTGGTGAATGTGGAAGGAGAGTCATTTTGTCCATTCATGTTTTTCCACGGCAGGCATGACCTGCAAGCACCTACCTCCAAAGTTCTGAAACACAGACTAATTGTTAGATGACTACATTTAAGAAATAATACATAATCTACAGCTTTAATTTCTATGGAATATTGATAAACAACTACCATCTCCTGTTGTAAGTCTAAGGATCTAATTATACAGTTAGTCTAAACATTAACTTTTGTTTGGGTAATAATGAAAAGTCAGGTTGTGTACCAGGATCAAATTAATTATTGGAATGAACTGGCTTATGCTAGTGAGATACATTAAAAGAGCCCAAAATGTAAGTAACTATTACTGACTCGAGAGCAGGTGTGTGATTTAGTATATAACAGGCTGTTTGAAATGATCACATACTAAATGGGCAATTTTACCATCAAAATTAACCATTTAACCCAGACAAACATTGTAATGCTTTTGATAAATGCCGAACATTTAAGATCAGTCAGTGCAGCATCTGAGCACCTCACAGTCCCCAAGACATCATGTTCAGATCAGTTCCTTGGAGCAGCTATCTTAACCGTGGCTGTCACTTCTCTGCTCTTTGGTCAGCCCAGTGCAGCAGGACGTCAACGCTCACTTAAATGTGGAGGCACGAGTAGGAGTGAAGGCTAGGCTGTGCACAAGGGGTCTGAGCCACAGACAGACAGACACCCAACTTTCTAGCAGTTTCTGGATGTCTAAGGGGATGCCACACAAGAAATCAATGGCAGCGCACCAGATTTAACTGAGAGCCTGTACCACTCTTCACCAGCAGCTGAGCTCTGGCTTTCCGTAAGGACGTGTCATATGTGCTCCATCCCAACAGCACCACCCCCCGGGGTAGAAGGGGAAGGGGAAGGGAAGGGAAAATACAAGGAATGAAGAAAGCAAGAATCACCAGAGAGACAGCAAAAAATAAATCTATCCTAACCAGAAGAAAATGCACTTGGGGTTGCTCATTGCTTTGGTTCTGCACCACACATCTGCACCACAAGGACGGGACCACTTGAAAGTGCTGGCAATTAAAATGCACCTCCTGGCAGTCCCTGTGATGGTCCAGTTGTAGCATGTTAAGCAGAACAGAAATAGACTGTGGTAGTTTCAGCGTGTTCACATTGTTAGCCGCGGCAGAGGATGAGGGCCACCAGTTAGACCAGATAACACACAGATGAGGTTCAGGACAGAGGTCAGGGTGAGGGCCAAGGCTGTTCAGGGGCAGTTGAACCTTGGTACAAAGCCTGCAAAGGCAGCTGTTCAATGCTCCAGCCACCTCATACCACAAGCCCTCATGCCACAATGAGATAATTGTGACCTGATCACATCTTCTCAAAGGCCTGGACCAGCACATCTGGGCCTTGTTGTAACTGCATTTATCTAAGATCTGAGTTAAATCCATTAAGAGAGAAAGTCTATACCAGCATAGCTGTGATCAAGAGTCAGGCCCAGCTGGCTACAGGAAGGTGGGAAGACAGCCTGGTGGGTATGCAGTTGTCCAGCAATACCCAGCATTATCTGAGACCCATATCCAATTAAAGCAACTGTGTATACACTCTAGACATACAATTGTACCAATCTCATCCATTGGCTTTATTTACATACTTAACATCAGTAGCAATTTTTTCTTTCTGCCATGGAGTTGTCAAAGACATCATATCCATCAGTGCAAATGTGAGGACTTAATTCCAGCTACTAAATACGTGGCCTCAAGGCACCGATGAGCAGAAAACCAGTATAGTTTGATTAACTAAGTTCCCGTCTATGTTGTCAGCTGAGTCCCCTTCTTGAGCAAACATAGTCCAGCTGCTTCTTGTGTCGTTATGCATTTAGATTTGCCTCTATTATACAATAAATGAGAAATCAAGGCCAAACAAGAAGGTGAGGGGTTTATTAAGCTCCCTTACTGTGACTACTGCTTCTACTGGCATTTCCTTTGACTTTTGACCTTCTTTGATGCAAAGGCTCTGGTCTCCTTGCAGCTAAGCTGCGGCTTTCTCTGAAGTACATGGACTGTAATGTGATGCCTGCGGATATGGTACCTCGTGTAATTAAGATGTTTGTTGACTTTGGTTCTGCCCCCACCAGTGTGTATCTACATCCATAGGAAACCAGTGTTTGCTTGCTGATGAAGTGCCAAACATTGGTGTACAACATCACCAAAGTTCCTAGTCTTTAATGTTCCATGCTTCTT
This sequence comes from Nyctibius grandis, assembly GCF_013368605.1. Lineage (NCBI taxonomy): Eukaryota > Metazoa > Chordata > Aves > Nyctibiiformes > Nyctibiidae > Nyctibius > Nyctibius grandis. The sequence goes on from NC_090660.1 coordinate 104,642,084, forward strand.
CATTACTAACTGAATAAAGTTAAAATCAGTGTGTTTGGCGAAGAACACATGAAGGTGCCATTTATGGTGCAGGAAACAAACATTTATAAATTGGTTATACAGTGAGGACAGGACTTGGTTTGCCCTCTAATGATAAATGCCTGAGGCATCACAGAATTATTCAGTCTTGCAAGAGTGAGGCCAGATGTAATACACTTGGGCAAATGCTAATGTCTCCTAGAAAAGACCATACTGCACCCTAAACTCTGCTAATGCTACTAACCAGTTCTCCACTGACTACAAGGGAGCTAGTCTAGCTTGATGTCTGACTTTTTAGTTACAGTTCAGTGAGATTAATCCTCCTTTTATATTATGGGCAATTTTCAGTACCATGGTTTCTTTTAATAGTTAAGTGATTTCATAGCTCCACAGCTTCACACATCTACTGATCTTTCATGAAGCAGATGACATCACCACATCTCCTGGTTCCCCATCTTGTGGTCTGAACATCCTCAGTCTCTCCCTTTTTCAGTTCTGTGGATACAGAACATTATTGATGTTCTTGATCTCTTCTGCTCATTTCCTCACTCTTCTCCTCTCTAGCTCTCTTTCTACAGCATGCTAGTTCTGATGGCTGTCAGACTTTTTTCCTAGGGGGCTTTGATAAACAAGAGATTATAGGGAAGTTGTCATGGATGTAGGCTGTCAGGAATGGGGCAAACTGGATGCTCCATCAACCTTCCCTACCTCTGATTCCAGGGCTTGGACTGAATCATCAACATGATCATTTCCGTCCAGTATGTCTAATGTTTAGTGGCACATGGGGATTTCTATCCACTTTCAACAGGATCCTGTGGGGCTCAAAAATAAAGCAACTGTAGGTATTAGATATAATAGAAGCAGTGGACTTTTATAACTCTACCAGTGTGATCCAAGAAATTCAGGTCCTTCTTTTGAGGCACAGAACTAGAAGGAATGACTGTAGTTTTTCTGGTTGTACCTGGAAGCAAGCATTACTACAGGGAAGCTAGACATTGAAATCTTCCCCAGTATTGGATATGGCAGCTCCAAAGGCACTGGAAACTGACAGTATGCTTTGGAAGAAGCATGAGGACTAATGGAAGTTGCTAAAACAAGACTTCTGAGAATGAACAGCTTAGGAAATTGATTAGTGAACAGATTATTTGTAGTGTAACTGATAACAAGGTCAGAGCAAGGTTACAGCAGCAATGGGCTTGACTTTGCAAAAAAGAGTTGATACTTGCAGGTCAAGTCAAAACTCTGCTTTTTAAATGAAAAGTTCAATAAGACCAAAGGGAATCCAATTAAAAATGCACACCAAAGTGCAAAGATGGGCTGCAAAGGTCAGCAAATGACCTGGACAAAATTTACTTGCAGAAAACGTGGCATTAATCACAACAAAATGTAAAGGGGTCCATTGCCAGAAGAATGTAGCTGTGCAGAGAACACACACAGCTTGAAGCCATCAGATTCATTTTTTCTGCATATTCTGTCAGGCAGCACTCTAGTAAGTTCCTTGTAGTTGTTTACCTCTGAGCTAACCATCTATATTTCCTTTATCATCAGTGGAGAGAAACAGGCTCTTCTGGGGAGTAATTTATCTCACAGTGAGGCAGACATATAAAATACGTCACAAGGATGATGTTCTGAAAATTGCTATTTCTTTCCATCGACTATGAAGAAAGCCATGGGTGGCTGGCTCATATGCATGTGTTTCTACACCGTGGACATCTAAACCAAAGGAAGATTAATCCAGCTTTTATGGGAAGCCATGGGCATATCTAACCCATCAAATGCACCAATTCTGGAATGAAAAGTTGCATAACCACCACTGCACCTAGACACTTCAGAGGTTCTAAATTTAGGTGTGAGGGTAGGCATTGCAGTAATGTCACCACACTGCTTTGGGGACCTATTTATTCTTCACACATACCTCGAATTTACATAGCTCTTAGATTCACTCTCTAACCTGTACAGAAAAATCACACTTCTGGACTGGCAGTCTCCATCCACTAATTAATGACTTCATTTTTACACACATTGGGAGTCTTCTCGTATCCATCATTTCTCCACCTTTCTGCATGACACTTTTCCACATGATGAGGTGGCTTCTCTTTTCTTTGATGCTCTCTTTTCACTGTAAGGCGGCCAAATGTCTTTCTGTGGGTTCATTCCCCTTGTCCTTCCATTGTGCTCCTATCCAAATGCTGTCACTTCTTCTTGTGGTGGATTGACCCTGGCTGGATGCCAGGTGCCCACCAAAGCCACTCTATCACTCCCTTCATCAGCTGGACAGGGGAGAGAAAATATAGCAAAAGGCTCGTGGGTTGAGATAAGGACAGGGAGAGATCACTCAGCGATTACTGTCATGGGCAAAACGGACTTGACTTGAGGAAATTAGTTTAATTTATTACCAATCCAATCACAGTAGGATAATGACAAACAAGCCCAAATCTTAAACCACCTTCACCCCACCCCTCCCTTCTTCCCAGGCTCAACTTCACTCCCGAATTCTCTAACTCCTCCCCACCAGCAGCGCAGGGGGACAGTGAATGGGGGTTGTGGTCAGTTCATCACACGTTGTCTCTGCCCTCCTTCCTCACAGGGAGGACTCCTCACACTCTTCCCCTGCTTCAGCATGGCGTCCCTCCCATGGGAGACAATTCTTCGTGAACTTCTCCAATGTGGGTCTTTCCCACAGGCTGCAGTTCTTCATGAACTGCTCCAGTGTGGGTTGTTTCCACAGGGTGCAGACTTTCAGGAACAGACTGCTCCAGTGTGGGTCTCCCACGGGGTCACAAGTCCTGCCAGCACACCTGCTCCAGTGCGGTTCCTTTCTGTGTGTCCACAGGTCCTGCCAGGAGCCTGCTCCATCATGGGCTTCACACGGGGTCACAGCCTCCTTTGGGCATCCACCTGCTCCAGCATGGGGTCCTCCATGGGTTGCAGGTGGCTTCTGCTCCACCACTAACCTCCATGGGCTGCAGGGGCACAGCCTGCCTCACCATGGTCTTCGCATGGACTGCAATGGAATCTCTGCTCCGGCACCTGGAGCACCTCCTCTCCCTCCTTCTTCACTGACCTTGGTGTCTGCAGAGTTGTTTTTCTCACATATTCTCACTCCTCTCTCCCACTGCAGTTGCTGTTGTGCAGCAGTTTTTTCCTCCCTTCTTAAATATGTTATCACAGAAGTGCTACTACTGTTACTGATTGGCTCAGCCTTGGCCAGTCGTGGATCCATCTTGGAGCCACCTGGCATTGGCTCTATCATCGGACACGCGGGAAGCTTCTAGCAACTTCTCACAGAAGCCACCCCTGTAGCCCCCCCCAAAACCTTGCCATGCAAACCCCAATACACTCCTAAACTCACTCCACCTTTAGCAGTAAAGAGGTATGTACACACTGGTGGATAACGCTACTGTAGAGCCTTGGTAATCTACTGGAGCCTGCTGGTGACGCAGCTGTTGACCAAATAATTCTGAACCGAATTTTCACCCACCAGTGAAAATTACTTGGGCGATCATGAGATTAACAAGTTTAGCGGTAAAGGGAGTAAAAATGAAGTTATTGCTTTTCTAGCTGAAGAGCAAATCTGTTTTTTCTAAATTTTGCATTCAGTGTTTCAAAGGTTTATTTTAATGCTAGACTGTAGCCAAGGGATTTAAATGTGTGCCTGAGAAAACGAGTGTATTGGGGTGAGGAAAGAATGATATGATACACACAGATGCATGAATATAAAATACATTAACTGTTATCTGATCTTGCTCACAGAAAACACTGCCACTAAGTTCAGCACAGTTAACGAGGGTGTGGAGGAAGGGCTAAAATCATGTCTGATAAAAGGAAAATCTAGTTCCTGCTGTTTCAACATAACTTAGAAGTGACTGTTGCCCAGCCATGTTTATTGAGGAAAACCCTGACACGTGCTCAAGAGAAGTAGCGTGTGCTGGTTTGGGCCAAGCCTCCCTGAAAAGAGCAACAATTGCAACCTGCACCCACTGAGCGCATTAGCCCACTCCGATCATGGGCATATGGAAAGCATATGTGGACCAGGAGAGAGAAGTGTTCTGTGAGAAAGGCTGGCAGAAAACGTAGCAAAAAAGCACCAGATCCAATCCAGAGAAGACTATGAAATGAAGTTTACAGACAAAGAGGAAGCAAGTGCTGGTGCAGAAAGAAATTGTCAGAGGAGATACTGTATGAGGCAGGCCCTATTCAAGCCATTGATTTTAGGTATCTATTTTAGGAAACCTGACTCCTCCAATGGAAACCTGATCATTGCCTGTACAGATGTGTCTAGGCTCCATCCAGGTGTGCCTGCAGGACAGCAAATGGGCAGAGGTTGCAAAAACAGGTACCTAAAGTGAAGAGTGGTGAGCATCTTCAGCATCTCTTGCTGATCCCACCAAGGAATGATGACCTCTTCCCCCCTTGGTATAAGACGACTATGACAAAGAGAAACCTGACACATCCCTGGTTTTTCCTGTTAACTGGAACAAACAGTATGACCCTGAATTTTGGGTCATTCTCACAGTCAAAGACAGTCTTCTGCACCATTAAAAGCAATGGCACCCTGGCAAAGGTGACATTCCCTTGCAAAAAGGATCTTACTAGGAAAAGGAGGAGCAATGTAGAAGAAAGAAGGAAAACAGAAGAAAGGAATACTTTTTCTTGTTCTCAACTAAGTGGAAGGATGTGGTTTAAATTTTGACCTTTCTAATTTTAAATAATAAAACTGAAACAAAGTCACCCCACAAGATTATGGTTATAAATACACATTTCTCCTTTCTCTTTTTCTGATCAGTCTTTGAGACCTGAGTAATTCAACCCACCTAGAACTGAATCTGTCAGCAGACACTTTTCCCGACCACTATACGAGGAGCACCAGAGGTCAGTCAGTCACTCAGCATTATGGCAGGGGTATCTCTTCCGAAGTACACTACAGATGTGGAGGAGGGACACAATTTACCTATTCAAAAGGTAGTGAATACCAAGGTCTCTCCTTCGGTCTGATGGATTCTTTAAGCTTTTGATAAGATACTATTACATAATAACTCCCAAGCAGATTTGGGTTACTTAAACCTAGGTGTCTGATGCCATTTGAGATGTCCTTGTGTATTTGAAATAGATAGATGTGGTCACACTGCTAGATCTGACACATAAGCTACAGGAAACTGGTGCCCTTCTCCAGCAGCTGAAGGTGAGGTGAGACAAGGCAGGGCATCTGAAATGTCACCAGACCTTATATTTAGGCTAATGATTGAAGTGGAATACAGGTAACTCAAAACCTGTTCTAAGATGGATCCTTCTCTCCCAGCAAAGTTGACTCCCCTCATCCTTCAGGGGAAGCTTAACTTTCACCTAGGGCTTCATTTGGAAACACGCCAATGGAGATTTCCTGAGATTTCCGTTCTGCTCTTTCTTAGGCCATTTCTACACATTTGGCCCATGATTATCCTCTATAAGCTGAAGACTCGTCAATCAAAAGATACAGGTTCCTCCCTTGGTTTGATTTTCAGTGAGCTAAAGCACACCCTGGAGAAGGCCACCTCTCCCTTGACTATAACACCTCCAGTGGTAAAATCTTTCTGTTTGGCTTCTGAATTAAGTAAATAAAACTGTGTGGATGAGTCCAATTATTAGAGCTTATTGTCTAAGTCGAGAGTGCCATGTGAACGAAAAATTTTCTCCTTTTTCAGTCCAGAATTAAGCCCAGAGTGTTTGCAAGGTACATGTATCTAGAAAAATATAGTCTGAGACTGAATTTCTGCTTTTCTTACCAGGGACTTCTACAAGTACCTCCACCTATAAGGAATCGATAGCTGCCAGCTGGTTAATGTGACTGAGTGAAGGTCGCACAGGCTGTGTTGATGGGTGTGATTAATTGTGAACGGTCAGCTCAAGCATATCCCGCAACTGGCTAAAGGTGGCACTAATGCAAAATGGTCAACTGGGAATAAAAGCATTAATTCCATACAATGTCAGATAAACAGCCTATGGAGACATATGCATTTACGAAGCATCAAAAGACTAACTTGTGCAGGGTTTATCCTGAGATAGCAATAAAAGTAATCAATTTGGATTTAAACATGTTCCCAGAGATATGATGAACCAATTGAGATGAATAGTTAAACCATGTACGTGCTAGCTTGCTTGAACTATTGTTAACAGTATCAGTCAGCAGTAACTGGCACTGTAAAGAGCAAGGTTTGTACTGCACACTTGGCCATCAGTGAAATTTCTGTTCCACAGAAAGCAGGAGGGTTTCATAAAAATATTAGTGACAGATGGGACCAAAAGTAAAAAAAACCACCAAATCATTCACAGGGCTGATTGCTGCCTTCCACCCGTTCCAAGAGCACATTGTATGTGGAGGTACTGGGCCATTACATTTTCAAGGAAAGCTGATTTATCTGGGACTATCCTGTCCACCCCTTCTTCTATCACTGAGTCTCCAGCTCAGATGTAAGACAGGCTGCTTCCTTGGCAGGTGTCAGTGAGAGCAACATGTCACTGGACTCCCAGATCAGTAGGTACCCAACATATTTTCAAGTTCCCAAGAGAAAACTCAACATCTTCATGCAAAGCTTATGTTTTCCCTAATGCAAATTTTAGTTTTGCAAAAATAACATCTCCTAGTAGGAAAATTCCCAACTGTCTCTTTACACAAAGACAAATTCTGGGAAAGGCAGTCCTAGCCTCTCTCCCTCTGTTTTTTATCTTTTTCTTCTGCACCCATATAATCCCTGGGACACAGGCACTGAGTCATAGCTAGAACTGTTAAGTACATATCAATTAATAAAAAATAATAGTTTCCCATGAGTAATCAGAGCTCTACTGCAGTGTGCTCATAATAATGTAATTAGTATAATTCTGGTGGGGGTCTCTTTGCTTGGAATGAGTAATAAATTGAGATCTTACACTGGTGCTTTTCACACAACTACATTTCTTTCATTAATATCTCTTGCTTTACGTACAGATTTAGCATGCTTGTTGGGGTCCTAACAAATATTTAAAATACAAATCCAGTCTTCTATAACTATCCAAATGATAACTAAGGCCAATTTGTGACTAAAAAATCACATACGGTTGATCAAGACCTTCATACAACCAAAGACCAGATGCTATGAACTAGTGTGACTTTACATACATTTTGCATAGCAGCTGTTTCATTTTGCATTTGCAACACCTCAACAAGAGCACTCTAGTACATCATTGTGGCCTCCAGGCCACCACATTCATAGGTCCTTTGTTTTCCATCAGAGCTCTGTATTTAAATCTCCATAGATCTGAAGGTGGCTATTTTGCAGGTGGAACACACTGAGAAGGTAGCACTTGTTAGTATAAAATAATTTAATTTTTATTCTTTTTGTTATTAACTGACTGTTTTTCAACTAGATTACATGAAGCATAAGAAATCAAGCTCTGTAATAAAAGATCATTGGCTCAGCTGCTTGAAAATGGAGACACTTGCACTAACCCAGCAAATGAGCACAGCAAATGAGCAATGAACAGAGAAGCCACTGGCTGTGTGCAGCTCTGAAATCTCTATTATCCTGAGAACATATTCCCATCTAGGAACACGTCTAGCACCTTCTTTTGGTACCAACCTATCAACATAAAGGAAACAAGTAAATACTCCAGTGGGGAGGGGGACAATTTGTCATGTTGACTCTATATAGACTGGAAAATACTTGTTCTTTCTCTATCCTGAGAACTGATGATTGAGAAAAGACAAATGGTGTTTCACTTGCCCTGGGAAAATATTGCAGTGCTAGATAGGATAGTGAATGCAGATACTCGACTGGATGTCCTCATCCCCCATCATACCAGAAATGGAATAAGAACTAGTTCCTTTCTGAAACCTCATATACCTGCCTAGGTTTATAATCAAGAGAATACATAAGAAATGGTGTTTACCCAATTCTGATTTGGAAAATATTGCATTTACCTTCTTTCTCTATTTTCCAAAGGGCTGATCCCACATATTTTGATATTTACCTCCACTACATTGGCTGAGAATTGATTTCTAAAAGCTTTCAAGGAGAAAGCAAGGAGGAAGTCTTACTAGCCATGTCAAAGACTCTTCTGTTTCCTGCACAAAGAGGAAGTCTGAAATATTCTGAATTCCAAGAAACAGATAAAATAAAAATGTCACCTCAGCTCAGCTGACCAGAGGCACAAGAATGAGACTCCTCTTCCCTAACTCTGCCTGTGATATGAGTTTCCATCTAAGCAGAGTGTCCAGGCTCTCTTTGTGGGCAGTTTAGGGAGGACAACACTTCTAACCAATGTGGGTGACCACTTAGGAAGTGACCTAGATTCCCCGAACTCTGCTGACAGCTCTCCACTGATTGTAAAAGCAGCCCAGGTGACCAGCTCAGATATACATGGTTGCACTGTAGACAACCACTTTAAGCAGATAAATCCCGCCCTGGAAGGCTACACACTCCCCTGAGGCCCTGCGCTTCTGGGAAGGGAGGGATGGTTAAGACCTGGGCCACCAAACATTCTTCATTTTGCAGAACCTGAAATATCTGCATCTTCTTGGGCGTAAGATATTGAGAGGCAACTGAGAGATGGTCATTTGTGACTTTGTCACAGTGCTCTGTGCAAGTGCTGACCATGTTTTGGATCTGAATGTTTAGGGGAGATGGGAATTGGGCAGAGAGGGGAGGTGGGGTTTGGGAATGGGGCTGCATAGCTGGAGGGGTTAAAGAAGGAGTCCAAGGGCTGGGTTCTGGATGAAAAAGAGGGAAGAAAACATTTGTCAGGAGACAGGAGCTGAAAAGGAGAAATGGAATTAGAGACAGGACGTTAAGTAAAACCAGGGAATGGGCTGCCAGTGGAAGAACAGGAGAACTCACTACCTACAGAGTAATTGGGAGCCCTGACTCCTTGCTTGAGACTCCTCTAATCAGCAAAATAAATAATTAAACAAATAAATAAATAAATACAAGTTCAGTTTTATTCTTCCTTCAATGACAACTAAAACACCTAAGAAGTCCTATGTAGCACTTCTGGAGTAGTAACTCCTGGAGATCCACAACACCCAGTTGCGGGAGACAGCCAGCACTTCCCAAATGCACATGGTAAATCAATACCTGTCATGTCACATTTCATCTCACGAGAAATCTCCCTATGAAACTCTCATATGTCACCACTGATCCCCCTTTCCCCTCCTATTCCATTATCATTGCTGGGATTTGTCTTTTTGTGTCTGGCTGATTCAAAACTACAAACTGAAGTTGTGCTGCAAATGAGCTACTGCAAAAGCCAGCAGCAACCTCTGTGGCTGTTCCCGTTCCAAAATTAGGGAGAGTTTGCCATCTAGAGGGCAAGACAGACAGAAATTTTGATCTATGGTGGGGAGCACCTTTCAATTTGAGTACAGACAGTTCAGGATTACAAATCGGGCAGCATGACAACGACAGACTTGCACCAAACAAGGAAGAGGGATAGTGGTTTCTTTCTGAGTCTGGGAGGAATAGTCATTTTCTTTTCTAAATTGTTCAAGCTGAAATAGCCAGACAGTTTAATTAAGCTCAGCAGATCAACAGCATTCACATTCAGCTGAGGAAAAAACTTGCCAGAGACTGTACTTTTTGGCCCAGTCTACTCCACTATGCATGTAGGCAGAGATGAAATGATATCTAACAGTGGGTAAAACTTTTTTTCCAATGCAATTGGGTGTTGGCTGTGAATTTCTGCTGAACCTCAAACCTTCATCCCATAAGAGTGGAAGTCTTCCACTTTTACACCCAGATTACACAGAAAATTAATTACTTCTCTCCAGCCCTACACCTTCCCCAGTGTATTTCCTCCATGATAGATGTCAAAATATGCTCTCAGGTTCTCTTTTTTCCCTGTGAAGACTGTGGGGGTTTTCCCCCTGTCCTTTGTTTTCTTTTCCCTTCTTGTGTTTCTTGACTGCACTAAGATGCTCCATTCTTGAAAGCCCTGAGCTATGCTCTCATCCATGCAGTGGCTCTGTATTTCACTCCCCTTGGAAATATTCTTGCTTCCTGGGGGAAGATGGACTAGATGACCTCCAAAGCTCCATTCCACCCACTATTTCTGGGATCCTATGGAGCACAGACAGAGCCAGGAGCAGTCCCTGCTCCATACAACACGTCATTGAACATCATGGGCCCCATACGGAAAGGCGCTCGTGGGTCTGTGATGTGGGGATGGTGGTTTCACTAGGCTGCAAGGCAGCTGAGAGACACTGAACTGTTGAACAAATATCCCTTTTGTAAATTGCCTGCGGCTGTTTAGGAATGATGGCAAAGCAAACACAAGGCAGAGACCTCCAAGCGTTTCTTGATTTTGAATGCTTTTGGAGTCCATGTCAGGCACTTTGACACCAGTGCATTGGAAAGGCAGGTTTGCACACCAGGAGAAAACCAGTTCTGCATACAGGTTTCAGCTGCTCTCCTACTCGTTCCTCTGAGGTTTTAATCTGCTGATTTTGCGAACTTGTCTTTGCTTTCCCCCTGTGTCCTGGCACTATGTTCTTGATATGCTTACAGGCTACAGTGGGCATTGTTGCCATGACCTGTGCAGTACTAATGAAACCATCTGCTGGGTCAACCTGTCACTTTACGTGCCATTCTGGACTCTGGTCACATGAGATCACAGAGGCAAAGCAGCTACAGGCCTCACAGCAGCGCCCTCGTGATTTTAGGAGGTGGCTAAGCTACAGAAGTTCTTTCGCTGGATGAGATATTAAGCTGCTGTTGTGAACGCTTGTGACCTTTGAAGATCACAGACTGCTTTCTCTAATGAAAAAAGCTTAAGTTAGAGGTCAATTTCTCATTGGAGAAATGTAAATTTTGCCTCCGTTTGCCCTGCTCTTTCAAATAACACAGTAAAATTACTTCTGAAGAGCATCTAAGGCCTCCTCTAGCTTATAAAATGTGTCCAGGGACAATTAAATGAGATAACAATACAGCTATTTAGATCTTTTCCACACGCTCCTTTTGGTCTTGGGTGCATGAGTAAATTCAGGCAGTTAATCAAGCTACTGATTGCCAGCTAAGCCACAGTAATGGTCGGTGCCTGACGTTGCATGTGTCCTTAGCATAATGCAGCTGACAAGTAAATTGTGATAGCTTAGATCCTAATAAAAATGAAATCCACTGTAGAGACAGTTTAAACTAACATGATTCTCACTGGGTCAAGCTCAAGGCATGCACATGGTCAGTTAGCAGGTTTCATATGATGGGCATCTTCAATAACTCAGTTGTTTCCTATCATGTGCTCAGACCTGGGAATTTATCCGTTTGGAATAGTGATGTAAGAGAGGATTAAACTGGCTGAAACTGGTCTGCATAAAGGGCTCGCACAGCTTGAGTTATATCTATGCATAACCTTAAGTAGAGATGGGGCAAATTCAGTGGAAGTCTTTTAAATCAAGATTGAATTAGTCTCTCTAAAAATACACAGACACTCAAACAGAAACTATGAGCTTGGTGTAGAAAGTTTGGGGTGAGCTTCCTTCACCCGTGTGACACAGAGGGTCAGCCTAGATGGCCACAATGAATTCTTCCTGACATTAAAATCTATAAAGCTATGAATCCCTGTGGTTCAGTAAAGTATAATTTACTGCCTGTGCCAACACTCCCTTCCCATCCCCCTGGCATCTGGCCCACTGAGGCTACACTGAGTCTGTAAAAAAGTTGTGTGCTGTGGGTCTAGGACAAATGAACAGGAAAACCTAACTGCTTAGCAGAACAAAGCTAAAACACATCAGCTTCCACTCCCTGATGCACTGGTATGTGGAGTATTAAAGGCATTTGAACCACAATCCCTGCTCAAATGAGCTCGTGCACCCCCTCTGGACAACAGAGCAGCATTCCCGTTTCTTGCTGTGTTGGTGATTTGCTTGGCAGTAACATGCTGAAACTCCCTAAACCCAAACTCAAGTGATATTATTGGACATCCGTCTCTGCTCTGAAGAATTCCCCATGTTCAGTCCAAAGTTTCTGCATTGGAACAGCTTATGTAAGAGACAGCTATTATTTGCCACAGAAATACAACATAGAAATAAGTGTTTTCAAAAATTTACACTAGAAGATTAGATGGAAAAGTATTCTTATGTCTTGGATTTAAAGGAATTTTGTTATTGCTATTAACATTAAACTTTACTAGGCCTATGAAGTGAACTCAGCTTCTGAGCCTCAGCTGGTATTTTGCAATTTTACCCTCCAGCCTACTTTTTTTTTTAATCGAAACTTCTAGAATATACACTTTCTGTTCAGCTTTTGCAACTTCCTGCATGAATGAAATATCCCCTAACCCTGACCAGAAAACCCTTCCACATCTCTTTCAGAAATTCACTTCAGCAAATGTAACATCCTCACCAGAAGGAAACACAAGCTATAAAACATGCTGCAGCCTTCCTTTCTGTCTGGCTTGCTTCAGACTTCATTCATAAAAAAAACAGAGAGAGAGAATATGAGAAAAAGTGACAGTTGATTCAGAAAGTTGTAAAATGTAAACACTCGTCCACAGATGATGGTTAGTGTTGCATATCTTTGGGGACAACATATGCCTGTCTTTCACACTTGTCAAATCCTAACGGCCATTGTTATCAGCACACAAAAGCTTCCAAATTCCTACCTGTCACTGAAATTCTTAGAAAATGAGAAACCATAACAGACGGAGAAAATATAACTGTGATCCTTCCTATCCTGCCACCCCCTGGGTCCCCAGTGCTTGCCTGCAAACATTATCCTTACTCAGCAGAGACATCTTATTGATACTCGTAGTTTCTTTAAATGTTTGCAAAGTCAGGTGGCCAAGTAAATTTCTCAGTCTTTTCAAAGGCTGCAGAGACCTTGGTGACTTTTGTATTTCTAACCAACATTAAAACACTCCTTATGTGACAGAATTATTAATTCTTCTAATTATTATTATTATTTTCACTTTAAAAACAGGGGAATGAGAGAAGGATAGCCTCCTTTTTCATCTCTGCCCAGGAGCAGTGAAGTTAAGGTTTGCCAGGCATGCGGAGTCGGGACAAGGATGAAGCTTTCCATCCTCCCGGGATAGCAAAAAATGTCACTTTCTCCTGAATTTTAAGGCTTTACGAGAACTTGCCCACAGTACACTCAAGAGACAGAAGCCCTTGACAGAAGCCCCTTTCCCACCTTGCTGGGTCTCATCAGCGGGGCTGAGGCACAGGGGGCCACCATAGCTTGTCCTCTTCTCTAGATCTCCTTTCCCTTCCCAACTCCACCTCCGTGTCCCCCTATGATTGCAGGTCCAGCCTCCCAAAAAATCTTTCCCGACCGCTGCCTCAGTTTCACTCTCCAGCAGACGGTGGGATTTACATTGCACTGGGGCTCTGAGAGCACGTGGGTATCCAGCCCGTGGGTGCTGGTGGTGCCTCTCCAGATACTTTCTCCCGCTGCTCCCCAGCTATATCCGTCCCCAGCATGGGTGGCCGGGCAGCTCCGAATAGAAAGGCATGCCTGGCACAAGGGACACGAGCAGCGGCCGCCCCCATTAGCTGGTGCAAAGGTTTCCCGCAGCCTGCCGGCCTCTGGAGCTGCCTTGGAACGGGCTGCGTGTCAGCAGGCGGCAGGAATGCGGGGAATGTTAAACTGCAGGGCAGTCCACTTTGAAGGATTAAGGCACATGACTCACAGACAAGAGCTATAGCCGCTGAAGGCCAAACTCCACAAAGAGATGTTTCTTCCTCCACAAGTGAGTCTGTAAGCGCCCGCTGTCCTGGCCAGCACGAGGAAGTAGGACTTGTCTGTGTGGCCCTTAGAGCTTCCTACTTTTCATTGAGAAAAACGAGAGCGTGGTCGGTATCTGATAGATTATGTCTCCTGAGGCAGAAGACTGGTTTGGGAGATGGGTAGGGATGGGGGAGCTATTTCTTCAATGAATTCAGTTTCCCACTGCATGTAAAGGTTACTTCCCTCCACCACCTCACTGGATCCTGTCACAAGCTTCCCACTCTGAATTAAAAGCAGAAACTGCCTTTCTGAATGAAACCACTTCTTATTTTGCTGTGTTTGAGCGGCCAGGATCCCCACCCCACTGCATGCCCTGCTGCAGCTCGGTTCAGCACTGAAATTCCCACGTCTATGTTGTGACAGCAGAGACCTGGGAGCCCTCTGTGCATTTTACTACTAAAAAAGTTTGGCATGCCCCATGGGATTTGCACTGCTTGCTGTGTTGGAAACGAGGTTCACTCAGCAATGCTGTGGTGTGCGTGTCCTCCAAACCGCATGGGGGAAGGATACGGCCCTCTCTCTCTTTCTTGATAAATCCCACAGGCCCTCAGTGCTGGGTGGACCTGAGGTCAAATATCTGAAGCGCACCCTGAGAGGTCTCCTCCTTGCCCCCAGGAGCTCAAGGGACCCCAGTAGCCAGCCCCAAGCCACCCCCCTCCCACACCACCTGGCATTACTGCCAAGGGCTTCCCAGCAGGGAGGAAACCCTCTCTCACCTGATATAGCTCCAAAATAATCAAGGCTGATAGTGCTTATAAGCACACAGGATACATTGTGGGCCAGCAGCTGGTAATGACATGGGTTTGAAAAGCTCTCACATGGTCCAGAGATGACCATGAAGAAAGCAACATGATCAACCATGCTGACCTTCTTAACTGCAAAGCATTTGGGGAGTGGAGGAACGATGGTTTCACGGAGCATTTGCAACAGAAACCACACTGATACAACTGTTCCTAATTGCCATTTGAGAGCTACACCTGCACTGCCGGCAGGACAGGTAGAGGACGGACAGGAGGAGCTCTCCCTGGCTCTGATGTGCCTGACTCAGAGAGAAAGGGCACCAAGGTACTCATGAACTACCAAAGGCCAGATCCTGCTTGTTGTCACACTGTGCCACATCCGCCATCTGCAAAGGAATCCTTCTCTATTTATCCCTGTGTAAATGAAAGCAAATTCAGTCTCCAAATCTCCTTGTAGATTTTCAGTTACAAACACTTGCTTGTGGGATAAAGAATTGATTATCATTAAACCTATATACTAAAGAGAACAGGTTTCACATTCGTCCTTTCTTCCCAAGTGCTCAGTGTCCGCAGCAGAATACCAGCTGGAGTAAAGGCAGCGGAAGTTTGGCATAGTTGGGCTTATCTTTGCTGTGCAGGACTGGATAACTTCATGTTGGTAAGCTAACACCCAGATCTTATTCTTCCTTGAGAATACATGACCATACAGTTTGCTAGATAAGCTCCTGCATTTGCAGGTGATAATTTGTGCACAAAGTGTGACGATGCACATTCATGTCTTAAGTTCCACTCACAGATTATTAAAATATAGATTATGAAGTGTAGGAATGGCTGCACTGGATCAGACCAAAAGTCCAATGTCACAGTTTGCTGTCCTGAACCTTAACCCCTGCCAGATTAAAGAGGGGATAGAGGGGGTACATTAAGGTTGAAGGAACAGAGTAGAGCAGGTTATGCACAGAATAATCCCTTTCACATCAATTAGCTAATAACAGCCTTCCCGAGATCATTGTATTTAATAGCTGTCACTATATCCCTCCTCCATGAGTTATTTAAGCTTTTTTAAAAAAATAAACTCCGTTATGCTTTTGGCATCTACAACATCCCATGGCAGTGAGATCCGCAGCTCAGTTCTGTACCCTGCGAAAATAATACTTTCTTTTCTTTGCTTGAAATTTAGGACCATGACTTGACAGCCCTAGGCAGCAAAAGGAGAAGCAGCAAAGGGAACTCACTGGAAGAGATACCGACACTGATTGAACCAAACTGCCCAAGACAGCGTGGAGGTACAAAGCTGGGCAGGGGTTATAACCAGGGAGGTTGACAGAGCAGACCCCCATTGGCAGCCCTTTAACTTAGGGAGTTAATGGCCCAGCACTGTGGAGCTGAGGCAGGCAGGAGCTTTTGGCTGCATAGGTAGCTTCACCTGGAGCTTCATGCTCACTTTAAGCTAACACAAACCAACACTGCAACCAGAAGAAGTAGTCCTTGTCTTCCTTGCTGTTCCCGGCAACTTATTTCTGCTCTGGTGCCACCAGGAGCTCTTGACTCCTGGGCACCTTCTGCTTGGTGGTGTGCCCTTTGACTGCAGACCAGCTTAACTCTCAGCACTTGGATCACCCCACTGAGGCAAATACGCCAGCTCTGCCAGCAGCATGCTGGACGCCGTCCTGACGGACACACGCTCCGAGCAGAGGCGTTCGCTGCTTCACTCACGCTTGCTTTCTCTCCGACAAAGCTTTTTCTCAGATCTTCACAACTGCATTTTGAGCAGTTAATATACTTATTAGGAAATAACTGCTCTTTATTGGCACTGAATGAACCTCTTTGCCTGGCTGAGACTTGGGAATGTAACATGTCATTTACAAAGTTGTCCCCTGAGAGCACAGACAGATTACAAAAATATGCCTTGTATTCAGTCCATTTAAATGAGTAAGATGACAGCATGAGGATTATGCATTGAATTTACATGCTGAATGGTCACACTTAGAAACCTGACAAATTGCTTCGGAAAATGAAATAGTATTACCTTAGAGCAGGGGCAGTGCCAAGTGCTCTCCATAGGAAAAACAGAAGAGTAGAAGGAAAACTGCAAATACCCAGATAACCTTATCTGCTTCAAATGAGTTGCACAGTTTTAAGAACAGTGGTTTACAGGTATACAGGGCGCAGTCCCTCTGCTGCAAGTGAGCTGATTCCCAGCTTCGAGATACTAAAAGTAAACAGGCAAAATAATTCCTATTTAAATTTTATCCACTGATCTGAATTCGGTTTAATAAGCATGGGGATCTGGTTACACAATTGTTCCTGTCTGTTAAAAAAAACAACCCTCATGTGATAGCTGACATTTTTAATTCAGCCCATGCACATTTAAAACAATACCCCACGTATTGCTTCATGCAGCTGAAATACGCTCTTACACACTCGGTGCACAACCCATGCTGGGCCTGCAGTAATTCAATCTACACCCTCTTTTAGTATGAAATACGCCATGTGCTGTTATCAGCCTGGAATAATACCAGTGACACCATGTATTTAATCTCCACACATATCTTGTCAGATCGTCAGAAAACAAAACCTAACAACATGCCCATCCCCAGTTAGGAAAACAAGCACAGAATTCGTGGAGACAGGGTACCCTGAGCCACGATCCTGACATTTGTTTCCAAGAAAAATGGTTACAAGTTAAAAGCAAAGGTTAACTACTGAGTCAGATGCTCGACTTTGCTAAGGTTTTGGTCCCGGGCCTTTGTCCTTTTTCACAAAAAGTCCAACTCTGATCTCATTCACAGGAGTTTGCACCCATGTAACTTCCCCAGCTTGGTTTGAATTACTCCAGTTGTGATGGAAATGAGAACAGGGTCAGGATGAGGGAAAAGACTGATGGTTCAAATAAAGGGCTGGTGAAATGACAGAAGAAAATTGTGTCAAAGCTCTCCCTTGCTTTTTTAATGCAGGTTAATAGGAGGGCTAAAAGGCTTCCCAGTCTCCCCCAGCCAGCAGTGGAAGATCACAGTGTCGCCACGGTTTAGCTCAGACGTCTTTCTTCTGTATCCTACAGAAAGCCAAACAAATGAAAATGAAGATATTTATTTACGAAGCACCCTCAAGAGCTGACATGATTGACAGTGCTGTACAGAAAGGTGCCAGCTCATGAATCAATTGAATTTTCTCCCTGCACAGCGGTTCAGGGCAAGTCTGGAGAGGAGCACAAAGGGAGGTTGGGGCTTGCTGGGGCAACAGCTCCCTCTAATGATGGCTGGAAGTCAGTCCCAAGGCAGGAGAGATCCTTGCTTCAATTTAGGAAATGTGTCAGGAAGATCCAAAGGAAGCAGCTCTCCTCCCAGTAATCTGGCACCCAGATGGAGCTGACTTCTCCATTTACTGGTGGGTCTTTACTGACAATCATCAATAAACAGTATTTTAACAGGAGGAACAGATTAGGGGTTGAACTGCTGCAGTCACACACGTGCACTTTTTTTATCGTGGCCCCGTCAGCTTGGGCTGACTTTCTTTCCGTCATTGATGGAAGCCACCCCTTTACTCACACCGAGGAAACTAAACATAAATAGGTACCAGTAGTAAGGCTGCCTGTGAAACGAAAGAAAAGCCAAGTGCTACTGTGGTTGCATTGAAGGGATGGCCACTGCATGGGTCGGAGAGGGGCATTTCTGATCAGGCTGTGCTGGTTTTTGACCCAGCTGCCTAACACTGTTCCAGCTTTAGTAAACACTTTTTTTTTTTCTCCCATTGAGTTCTGCCTGTTTGGGGTAACACTTTAAGGTCTGATCTCATATATACAGAAATCAGCAAGAGTTTTTCTGGTGGTCTCAGGAAGAGTAGGGCTGACAGTCCTTGATTCGCATAGCGAGGGAAAAAGCCCCACACAACTTACCACATGTACAAAAAGTTCATTGGTTTCTAGTCTTTGCTTCACTAATGCCTTTGGGTAGGTTACAAGGCTCCTCTTCTAGAAGACTTTTGAACTTCTACCCTTGAGCTATCAAGGTTCCCAACTACACAGCACTAGTTACTTTTATCTATGTTAGTAAGTGCTGTATGGTGACCAGCAATCACTTAGATGATGTGGGATCAGTCCACACACCTGTAGGAGCTCAGTTAAGATGTCTAAGTCAAGAATCTTTTCTCCTTAAGTTTTGTCCTCAGTCAGAGAGGAAAGATAGTCACTTAAGAGCAGCCCACAGCAACTGCACTCCTTAGTCTGATGCTGAAAGTTACCTGAGCTTAATCTGGACTACACAGTGTGGTCTGCACTGCTGTACATAGGGTCCTTTACATCAAACCAAAGTGGAAGGCAAATGTTTCAGCTCTGATCTGGCAGAACATCACATCCACTCACACCCTTTGGGCACTGACGTTTCTCACCCCATGGGCAATGCAGTGGAGACCATCCTCTACTCCCAGCTATGGCTTATTCTGCAAACTGCCCAAAGCAACAAGCTCTCCCATCTGCTCTGTTTTCTGAGCAACTCTTGCCTTATTTGAAGACTTATGATATCAAAAAAAAAGCGAGAAATAGTCTCATGAAGATCCCATGGCCTCTACCTTGGAGCAAATCTAACTAATAGGAGTTTTGACTGTATAGAGACTGCGAGAGTGGATATTTAATTAGAACTAGTAAATTGACTGGAGAGAAGTTAATGGAGGGTCAGGGAGAAAGTGCTTGCTTCTAAGAAGTGTAGAAACTTATGATTACTATTTAAGTGCCCCTTTTTAGTTAATTTGCTGTGTGTAAAAGGGTTTTTTTCTACCTTTGCAAAAATGTGCTTAATAATAAGACGTACAGATAATCTTTCTAAAACGTATGTGGGTCTGAAAATGAGGATCTATAGGAAGTCATTGGACTACTTTTCAAAACAAACACTGCCACGAAATGGCAGTGCAAAATGTCCAGTTTTTAAGGTGTCTAATCAAGATGTCCAAATATTCCAGTTAGTTACTGAAATCAACATTTAAGTGCTATAGCAGCTAAACACCAGCTTGATTCACCTGGTTTCCAACTTCATGTCTCCTCCTGGGGCTTGTCTCTGGAAACTGGGATCTGGGCATCAGCCTTATACATACATATGTAGCAGTGCCTAGTCCTACAGACCACAATGGAGGGAAAGGGATTTTAATAAATTGTGCAACAAAACCTTGGAAATGCAAGGTCAGGCTACATGATAACAGTCCTTTCTGCTTTTAAAATCAATGAATCCTATAAAATGTGATCACATCACTCATGCAGTACAACTAATTGATCGCATGTTTACTTTGCACACCATTCAGGAAACCGGACACTGCTGTGGTGAGCATCACTGCACAGAAAACTCCTGTGGGGAAGGCAGTAGAGTCAACATCTTCTGGTTGTCCCTAACAAATGGCACGACTCTCAGCAGGCACTTCTACGGAGGCAAGAGGAAAGCAAGAACAAACAATGAACAGAGAATGTCAATACAAGGCAGTCACAGTGTAAAAGAGAACTGGTTTCCACAAGCCATGTTTTGACTGGAGTCCTGGGAGGGAAGGCAGCATGTACCTTGAAGCAATCACATTATCACAAAGAGCAACCAAAAAAACAACCCACAACTATTGCAGTTATTTTGAATCATTATCTCAGCAATTCATCTCCCCTCTTTACAGTAGAAGGTTTGTGTGTATGTGACAGCCTTGCAAGGCTTACTTTTACCATTACTGCTAACATTTGCTGTATCCCGTTGTACATACTTAGTACTGAGCGGTTTTGCCATCCTAAAAAATATGTCGAGCTTCAGTACACACTGCAGTCATCAATATTACCCTTGCCTGGCTGAGAGAACTTAGCTCTGCACAGTGCAAGAGAGCTTCCCTCCTTCCCTCTGAACTGGAGGGAGCACCAAGTGAGTCTCATAATGCACTTCTCTGGTCATTGACCCAAAATAGCAAGGTCCTGAACACTGCCTAGCACTAATATTCATTTTTCAGTTCAGAAGCAGAAGAAAGTATGTCATGATCTGCATATTTTAGAAAGAACTGTTTGGTTTTTCTGCTTTGTGTTGGGTGTCTGTGGGAACACCACCTTCCCAAACTGTCCTGTGGACCACCTCTGAGTTAAATTCACCCAAGAGACTGCCTGGGACCCAGCCAGCAATAGTTCATACACATCATCAGCATCATAGGGTTTTTCCGTATGTGCAGGCCTATACACCTGTGGTGTAACCAGAGTAATGAGCCACCACCTAGAAGGCAAAGACACATAACCAGGGGCACAGCATCAGAGCATCCCAGCCAAGGGGAGGAAAGCAGGTCAGCACAGCGCTGGGGATGGCAGATACTCCCAAACTGGTGAGCCACGGGGTATGGGAATGCAAGGTGCCAGGTTAGACAAGTCCAAAGTAAAGGGTATTACAACAAGGAGCAGGGCAGATTGGCCTCTTTCTAGGGTGCGATAACCAGAGGTATCTCAGCACTGTTGACTGCTTGCCTTCACTGAAGCGGGAGTGCTGTGCTGGGTGGGCTGTAGAGTTAGGTCCTCTGCAGTAACGAAACTCCTCACATTTGTGAATGCTTTTAACAGCACAGTCCAGCAATGCCAAATCACTTGTCCAGCTTTACTGCAGACAAAATAAAATAGTTCTAGCAAGATAAGCGTATCCTGGAAGGCTGGGATTTTCCAGCAGAGAGGGCCAAGTCTCTGTTGGTGGCAACTGGCATGGTTGTGCTCAGCTCCACAGATAGGTGCCAAATGACCATAGCAGAGATTTTGGCAGTGGAAAAACAATCATAATAAATGACTCTGTGAAGCCTTGCGTGTGCTTCACCTAAAGTATTACAGCCTGCCTTGCCCCTCCAAAGCACTCCAGAAGTGTGGGATTCTGCTTATCAGCACAATGAGCCAGCAAAAGCCCATCAAGAAAGTTCACCACCACCCTCAGTGGTGTGAAAGCAGCAGCCACCTCACCTGCAGTGAGGAGAAACCCCAACTACCTTTCCAGAAGGCTGTCATCACTCCAGCTCCTGAGCCACCAGCCCCAGGGGAAGGAACCACAGTGTCTGGACCAAGCTCTGTGGAGGGGAAGGTTGGCACAATGACTGCAGCCACAACTGAGCACAATAAAATGATCAGTGGCTTTTGTTCTTCTGGTTGCAAACCGTGAGGGCTCCCAGACAGTCATCTTCATCCTCTTCCACCCGCCTGGGAAATCAGTGTTTGCAGAGAGACAACAATCACAGTGATTCACAGCCAGGCCCAGGCTTACTCAGGCACCTTAGAGAAACTGCAACACTTACAGTGGTACATGGCATGTGCTTGGGCTGATGTGTTGAAGAAATAGTCATGCTGCTTTGCTCGCTCATTACTAGGGTGGCCTCCTCCTGATCTGGCATCATTCAGATGTCTCCCATGCCCACATGTTGACTAAGCCAAATAGATTCTTACATTCAAAACCTCTGGAGCTCGACTTTGTAAGTCTTCAGATTCCCACAGATGTTTGGCTTGGGAATCCTGGACTGTCCTGTCCCAAAGCTAAAAAACACATGCAGGTCCAAACTGGATTTTGCCCCAGCCTGGCTGAAGTGGTCAGCTGCTGCTAAACTTGCCCGTCAGATTGAGAAGCAGGGAAAGGAGCAGGAGTCAGTCTTGTTAGTACTTGACCGTTTGTAGCTCATCCTGCTAGGTCAAACCTAAACTGAATCATGCTGAAGAGCACAAAAATAATGTGGAGGTGTGCCCTTGTGTGAGTGAAGCTTGGTGGCCCTTCACCAGTTTGTCCCTGATGGTTTACACATAAATAACTCATATTCAGCATCCCAAGTACACTCAATAGCTGAATAATTCTGAGAACCCTCAGGTGCCTGGTGACATCTTCAGCTGCCTACCTGCTCTCAGCCAGCACCCAGTGGAGGCTGAGCCTACACACAATAACTCCCAGGGTGATTTTATTGTATTTTCTTTAATTAATCTCTGCAGGGAGCCAAAGGCCATTCCTGCCCTTGGAACCAGATCATTAGCTGGCAACCCAAACTTCACAGAAAGAAGCAACGTTACAGTGGTAATGAAAACAAGACAAAACCAAAAAACTGTGAACATTTTTATTGCTACTGGAGCCGTCAGCATTCACAGAGTATACACAGAGCTGTCAGCAATGCCTCTCCTCATTTGGGACCCAGTCAAAACAAAGCTCCACGTCAAATTTCTTGCCTGACCATTACACCAAGTTTTAGTTTCATTCTCAGTCATGGCTTGCCACTGATTACATTACGAAATTCATTAGGGAAGAGAAAATTGCAGTTATTTCCTTGATGGAGCTGAGTGGTGCTATTGCAGAATAGCCAGGAGCAAGCAGGGAAAACATGGCCATTAGAGGCTGGTGTAATCCCACTGGGATCACAGCCAAGCAGCCACAGGACAAAAAGGCAATGTGAGAGATGCACTGACAGATCACAGGGCAACACTTTAAAAAGGAGGGTGTTTTGCAAGGCCTGATCTTTCAGATCATATTGAGAAACAAAAGTACACAAAAGCCTCAAGGAAATGGAAAGAGTGAGAGACTAACTATATTACAAGGTTTTCCTGCTGTAGCCATGTGGTATAATAGTAGAACCTGGTGCCATCTTTTATTGTTATTACATGTCATCTCACATCGCCCAGTTCCTACTTCACTGCCATTAAATGGTTCATTTCTTATCTTTCTCACAGCGAAGGTAATGTTAGAGCAATGATATAAATGAATAGAGGCTGATCAGTTTTATTCAGAAAGTGTTAGAAGGAAGAAGGTGCCAAGATCTTCACCATGAACTCATCTCACATATTAGCAGAGACATAAATAAAAACTAAATAAAAAAATCTCAAGGGAAGCCTTGTTTCATTCCCACAGAGTGGTTGTGATTGAGCACAGGTAGTTTTCACAAGGCAATGGTTTTCTTTGTGGGACTAATTTGAACAATTTCCCACAGAGAGAAGCCTCTGCGCCGGAAAGTTTGAAGCCGTAGGCTGAGGACCCCGAACTGTCAGCACGAAGGGGCTCAAAGCCTGCGCTGGTCCTGACTGCCTTGGATAAGAGCACAGTGTAATTCTCGCAAACCACAACTGACAAGGTGCACTGGGAGATTGGAGGGAACTTGTTTCTTCTGTTAGTAACCACAGGAGTTTCTTGTGGTCGGTAGTTCTGAGAACGGGAAGCTGGACAAGCCGTAGGTGCGGGAGATTCTCGCTGCCTCTGGGGTTACCCACCCAGCCAGAGCTCAACTGATTAGGAGGGTATCGGAGTTACATAATGACATTTCTGGGCTGTTTTACTGTAAAGATGTGGGGGGCCTCTTCGAAGCGAGGGGTGGGAGTTGTGGATAGCAAAACCGCAAGAAATTGAATTTAAATGGGAGAACAATTTAACAAATTCATGTAATATATAACGTACCACAAACGCATATATTTGTATAAATAAAATATAACAAGTCAGTATTTAAAACCTATTGAATCTATTAGTGTATTTAGACTGGGAGTTCTGCTTTTAAAATGCCTATAAAATTACTTGGGATCCGTAGGGATCCATCTCTCCTAACATCACACATCTGAAATATTGGCAGCTATTTCTGAGCTAATCTCCGAGAGCTCCAGAAAAAGAAATTAAAAGTCTATTAAAAGAAATAGGTACTTTTAGGATGTTCTTAGGATGACAGTTTTAGATGTTTTCTTCAGGATGCATCAAACTGTTCCCTGGTCTCCAGTGGCTACCGAGAGTGTGTGGTTACTAGCCCAGGTATAGATATCTGTGTTCTAGATGCCTCTATTAGGAGTCACATCCCAAATGTCCTAACATATGTTTAATAACACAACATAATAATGATAACTTTCAACAATATTTCAATGGGAACTAGTTCTGCTTCCTCTAGAAATTCCTTTCCAGGCTTTTGTCATTATAGAAGGCATCAGTCACCTCCAAATTGCTTGTCAAATGGATGCCTTGTGCAGGATGCATCCATCAAAGGCCTCCAAATTCAGGTTTTATGAGGCCAACATGTGTCAGAAGGCATTGCCACCTCTCATTGTGCAGTTACTGCACAACATTTCCACAGCAGGGCTGTGATGTAGCTCATCTGGTTTTGCAGACCCAGTGGTTTTCTGTGTGGAAGAACTACAAGAAACTTACCACAAAAATGACCATGAGGGATCAGACTACCTGAAAACAGGTCAGAAGAGAGTCAGCCTTCACACCCATTCCTACCTCCAGAGACTAAGCATGGCAATGGTTTCAGCTTTTTTTTGAGTGGGGGGAATTATTTTGAAAATACCCTTATTTTCAAATGAACACCAGCTCCATAAAGCAGAGCAATAATTTCTCTAGTGTGTTTCTTTCCTGTTAAGTTCTTCATCCATAAGGAAATTCAAGTCTCCTTCTATATACCTCCTACAGCTTTAAAATTGTATATGGATTTCAAATGGCAATATTCATTAGACACTCTCAACTCACATAAACATGAGGAAAAACCTTCCTCCATCATCTCATTGGATGTGGGGAAAAATAACAGAAAAGCTGCAATTGTTTGGATGTTTAGTGTGATAATACTTTGAGAGACAAAACATTTCTCCTCCCAGTTCTAAAGCTATTGAAGAGATTTTCCTGACACACTCTAAAATGATTTATTGTAGGTCAGAGGGCAATTGTGAGAGAAAAAGATCAATCACACAGGAAGAGATAAGTTTTTCCCTTGATCTTTTTTTTTTTTTTTTAGAGTGAAGGGCTTCACTTGCAGGATTTTAAAAATTATTTCAGGACTCTAATTTCTTCAGTGATCACATAGTTTGGAGTTTGCTTATGGTTAAGTCATTTTATATCAGAAAAGAAGTTCATGGCTCTGACCTTACAAAAGCAAAAATCCAATGATTGCACTGTAGCAAATAGTCAGCTGAGATGTTGTTGTGAATAAGATATGTTTAGTGACTGGAAAAAGTTCTCTGTGGGTAAAGAGAAAGCTATAAACTAGTCTGCAGTGCTCTGAAACACAACCCAATGGCAGTCTCATAGAGCTGCATATTAGGGTCCCATAGATGCCACACTGATTCACCATGATTAATATTATCACAGCCAGTCCCAAGGGTTGCAGTAATGACTGGCCACTTTTCCTGAGGAGCTGTGAAATGATTTTTTTGCTCTGCATGCTAGAAACAGAAATCATTTAAGTGCAACAGACTGAGCAAAGCCAATAACATTCAAGTACAAATTCACTGCATTCACCATGCAAATGTTTTCTTTCTCTCTACTATTAACGAAGAACATTGACCTTTAATTTCTCAGGGAATTAGTCATGCAGATCCTACTGCCTGTCAGGAGAATAGCATGGCTGATTCCTCAATAACCATACTCAAAACATATCCTTACCTGGTAATTCATATTTATCATACTAGCATACTGCAAGCATAAAGATATAGGGAATACAACGGATTTGTGTTCATTGCAATAACCACAACATTTGGGATTGTTTTTATTAGCCAGATATTATCTGCATAGCTGTAGTGTCTACACATCCCAGCATGAGCAGAACTGTAGACGAACTCTGCAAGAGACAGAACCTCCTCCAAAGTATTTTGAAGTCAGGTCCACAGGACATCTATGGTATGAGAGGAGTCACAGAAGCTGGGATGGGATAAATGATTCAGTTATGGCAGTGATCTACCCAGCCGGTGACAAACAGAGCCAGCTACATCAGGTTGTGCGGCTGGCTGTAGCAGTCAGCCAGGTCTGATCTAGTGGTGTTGTTTCTGGCTGTGCTTCTGATTCCCACTCTCTCTACATGTTAGACATCTAGTGCTATTCTCTTCCTGTCAAAGCCCAGGTTGTAGGAAACAAAGTTGAAGGTGTGCAAAGCAAGATCTGGATATTCTGATGCGTAAACACTTAGAGATGGGTGCATGGTAAGCTTCTACCACACATGCAAATCAAGACGAATGAGCTTCAGGACAAGCCTGGAACCAACCTCAAACTCACCTCCCAGACCCACAGAGGAGCCGCTTCACTTTTGACCCATACAATACTCAGGCTAAGCAAGCCAGAAATAAATTCATTCAGAATGAATGAACACTTTCATTCAGATCAGCTGGTACTAGATGTATAAGCCTGGGCTGCTAATGCTTTATGCATGAAAATCCCATTTTTGTGTACAGTGCCATGAAAGTCTCCACTATTTTTGCCCTGAGTAATGTCTGGCACACAGTTGTCAGCTTGTGCAACATGTAACATGGAATGAAATCACACTCTCACCAAAAGTAAGAGCAAATTGTAGAGAAATGTCATGCAAGCCAGAAATTTATCCAAAAGTTTCAATGACACTCATTCGGGAAGGGAATCTAGGTCCACTCTGGTAGATCAGGGAAGCTCCAAAGAGCCCAAGGTCCCAAAGTGACACTAGGAATGCAAGCACTAGGAGTTGTGGTGTCAAATGTAGTTGCTTATAATGTAGGCATACAGACCTGAGCACATCTCTACAAAGTCAGCTCTCATTTGTTGATCAGCTCTACAAATGGAGAGCTGATCAATAGTGTATATGCTCTTTAGGGCTCAATACACCTCAGCCTAGATGGACCCCTGACTCAGTGAGTCACATCCGAACCTGAACTCCATTGGCTGCATTGACACATGTCCACAGACTATCACAGAGTCCTGCAGCCAGTCAGCTCAGATCCAGACACCTACGCTGTGAACACCTAAAGTTAGAACACAGGAAACACACCCTTAAAAACTTCTCTTATTTGAGCCTTGGTGAACAATGACAATATAGAGTGGCAGAATGAAAGCAAGACCACGTGAATGTTATTTTCCAAAAATTTGCTTGCCTTCTCTCCCCGCCACCAAAAATCAAGGATTTTATGTTACTAAAGGCTAGGAAAGATTGAGCCAGCAATCGTTACTGCTCCTGATATTTCTGTAACAAGATGGAAAAGGCATCTCATTAATTTTCATTGTGTAGCATATCCACAGCTCTGTTTACAACCACTGATCTCATTTTCTTCATGATAAACTGTAATAGCCTTTCAGGAATGTTTCTTGTTACTAGATTTGTTTTTTGTCTGCTGGAAAATAGCTGAGTAAATAATTTATCCTCTCAGATTTTCAATAATGAAATAAATTATTCAACATAAACTAGTAAAAGACTTACCTCTTTCATCTTCTTCAGTTCTCTTCTGAAAGCTGGCTCTCTTCTAAACCCCACCTGAGTTAATTACATGATTTACCAACTGTTCAGCTTTGTTGGCATTGGTCTTGCACTTATACCTTCACAGTGTATTTTTTCCAGGCTATCTATGTATCAGTAACATATGATAGTGACCAATTAGTCAATCTTGTTGGTAGAATGGAGCTATTTCTTTCTGTTCCTGTTTTTTGCAACATGTGAAGGAAAGCACCTGAGTCATTTGGTCACCTGGGTATGCTGGTCACCCTATCACGTGAGCCACCTTGATCAACACAGACAGCTGTATCCTTCCTGTTATCTGGATCAAACTCCCCAGCTCCCAGCTGAGAGTGAAGCCTGAGTGCTGAGTCCAAATTTCCTTGAACTCAGTGGAGGTAACACTGAACATATTGCAGACAAACAAGAACATTAGATTCAAGATATGCTTAAATTCGGCTCCACATTTGTGAAGATGTAATACTTCATCACAGAAGATAACTTTGTGGGGATTTTTTTTTTCCTATTATCCAGATCTGAAATTCATCATGCATTAGTTGTAGGTGTAGTGAACCTACAGCAAAATCTGTTCATATCCATCAGTATTCATAATCTCCTGAACATGGTGCTGCTGATCTTTCATTGCCTGGCTTTTGGAATACAGAAAATGTCCTTTGACAACACATCTATGGTCATCCACCCATTCCTCTTTTGAGATGATTTGTGAGGTGAAGAACTAGAGAGAATTTGTGAATATAAAATTGCACTAATGTGTTTCCCCAGTATTACATGATCCACATCAGGTAGCCAGTGTGGAGACACCATAGGCTCGTCAATGGCAAGGGAGGAGAGCAGAGAGCCTAGCTAGTCACAGTCCAAGAGGAGCCCCTGCTGATCACTAGAGGGATTGCAGTGAGCACTGAGGCACAATTCGAGTATTTCTTAGCCAGCCAGGCAGAGAAACTGTGTTAATGTGAATTGAAAAGAAACAGAAAAAAAGAAGAACGCTCAAAAGCATTTGGAGAATGAAAGACTAAAACAGATTCAGTCAAATATGCTTTCAATTTTAGTTGGTTTTGCAATGGTATTTTTACAATTGGGAATATCTGAAAATTATTTCGTTCAAGTGCATTTCTTCATAAGACATAATCAAGAAAAAACATGTGCTCCTGTGTTTTATCTTTGTTAACCTCATAATCAACCAAAATAAATATCACTCAACAGACAGACACAATAGACTGAAATATTGGCAGGTACGTTTGATGATTTCATAGTGAATTGGTAAAACCAAAGAAAATATCGCTTGTGCATAATTATTTCCTTGTTGTTCTACATCTTGGTGGCTGAATATTCTATATTTTCCTTTCCCCCTCCTCCTCCAAAAGGAGGTCCAACTACGTTTGTGTTTCTAGTGCCCAAGTTCAAAAGTTGCCCAAGATCAAAAACGAAATCTATGTCACAGGAGAGAATAAAGCCTGGTTTCCATATCGCCAGGCTCAGCTCCCCCATAGGGCCACAGTGTGTGACTCTTGTATCTGGGAAACATACGTGTTCTGTCCACAGATCCTGCAGTGCCTGAATGATCTTCAAAGCAGATGGGTGGACTGAAACCAACAGTGTGCTTCAGTCTCCTCCACTTCTCATATGGGCTTCACCCATACATAGGTTTACAATCCAGATGCAAAGGATCTCATCTTCTTGCATATGCACTTGCTTACTTATAAACAGGTCCATCTAAAGCTGATTGTTTAAATGAATCACATACACATAATGACGTAAACCATACCACTGTCTGCTGGTTAACAGACTACATGATGCCTTCAAGAAGTGCAGTGTAGAGATTAGGAAAAGAC
The DNA here is from genome assembly GCF_013368605.1 of Nyctibius grandis. NCBI lineage: Eukaryota > Metazoa > Chordata > Aves > Nyctibiiformes > Nyctibiidae > Nyctibius > Nyctibius grandis. The sequence goes on from NC_090660.1 coordinate 104,671,571, forward strand.
ATCAGGAGACTGTACAGTCAGTGAACACTGAGATCATACCCACATATAGCTCACATACATGTAATATCACCATCTCTTCCATTCAATGAAATTCATCTCAACTTAAAAAAGAATGAAGATGGACAGCAAAAGGCATCAAAACCCATACACAGTATATAACAGCAAGTTTGCTGATGACACCAAGCTGTGTTGTGTGTTCGACACGCTGGAGGGAAGGGGTGCCATCCAGAGGGACCTTGACAGGCTTGAGAGCTGGGCCTGTGAAAACCGCATGAAGTTCAGCAAGTCCAAGTGCAAGGTCCTGCATGTGGGTCAGGGCAATCCCAAGCACAAATACAGGCTGGGCAGAGAATGGATTGAGAGTAGCCCTGAAGAGAAGGACTTGGGGGTGACAGTTGATGAAAAGTTTAACATGAGCCAGCAGTGTGTGCTTGCAGCCCAGAAGGCCAACCGTATCCTGGGCTGCATTAAAAGCATCGTGGCCAGCAGGTCAAGGGAGGTGATTCTCCCCCTCTACTCTGCTTTCATGAGACCCCATCTGGAGTACTGCATTCAGCTCTGGGGCCCCCAACATAAGTAGGACATGGAGCTGTTGGAACGAGTCCAGAGGAGGGCCACGAAGATGATGAGAGGGCTGGAGCACCTCTCCTATGAAGACAGGCTAAGAGAGTTGGGGCTGTTCAGCCTGGAGAAGAGAAGGCTTTGGGGAGACCTTATAGCAGCCTTCTAGTACCTGAAGGGGGCCTACAGGAAAGCAGGAGAGGGACTTTTTAAAAGGACATGTAGTGATAGGATGAGGGGTAACCATTTTAAACTGAAAGAGGGTAGATTTAGATTTGATATTAGGAAGAAATTCTTTCCTGTGAGGGTAGTGAGACAGTGGACCAGGTTGCCCAGAACAGTTGTGGATGCCCCCTCCCTGGCAGTGTTCAAGGCCAGGTTGGATGGGGCTTTGAGCAACCTGGTCTAGAGGAAAAGAGTCCCTGCCCATGGCAGGGGGTTGGAACTAGGTGATCTTTAAGGTCCCTTCCAACCCAAACCATTCTATGATTCTATGAAATTCAAACAGATGTTTGATTTGGGGCCCAAGAAGTGTTAAGACTTACAAATAATCTGGGCAGGATGGCCATTAACATCTACATAGAATTATGCAACCTGCCTAGAACCTGGGGACCAAAAGCAGGGAAGATAATCATCTGACCTCCCTAATGCTTTTGATAATGTAAATCCATAGCATTCAACTTCTCCTGACACACACAGCCATGACAGCTATATTCTAGGACGTGCACCACACACTCACAGCACCATCATCAAAATGGAGGATCTTTGCAGCTCACACCACTCTTGCTGTGCATGCTCCTACTGAGATAAAGTAACAGATAAAGTTGCAGATGTGAAACAGAGCACCCTTCTCATCTTGAGAGAAGAGGGGTGTCTATGGGACTAGAATACAAGTTGCAAATTAGCCAGGATAAAGAGATTTGAAGTATCAGGGTTTTTTTGCCAAATGCCGGTAGATCTTTCATAAACACAAATAGTCAGGGCTTTTTTTCATCCCTGGTGTGTTAGCCGGGAACTCCATTAGCTTTAAAGTTTTGGTGCCAGTCAGCGCAGAAAGAATGCTCCTACTGAATCACCCACCCCCTTCCAGAAGCTCCTACGCTATTCACTAGGGACCAGAGTCTTACCTCACTTGACTTAGATTTATATCTCCCAGTGCTAGTGTGAGTGCAAACACGTAAAGCTCATAGAGTTTAACAGCATACCTCATTTTTTCCAAAATCTGTATGGTTAAAGTCCTACTATCTCATTGATTGCACACTACTCCAAACAACAGCATTAAAAAGATTCTCTGACTGTGGGAGGACCAGAGCACCCTATTTCAGTAGTGGCATTGTCTGCACCAAATCGTCTCAAAATTTTGCTGATGTCACTGTGTCATTCTTCTGAGGTTGGAACATACTGGAAAATTTTCACCAAAACAGTCTGGTTTGGGAGCTTTAGTTCAAGGAAGGAAAAATATCAAAATCAAACAAATTTGCTTGTAAAACTATGTAAAATTCAATTCATTTTTCCTACAGGAAAAAAGAAATTCTACTAAAAATTAAAGTTAAAAAATTTTCATCGTGGAAAGACCCTGAAATTTCACTAGAGAATTTTCCAGAGTGATATACGGCACTACCACTGCTCACATATCACAATACAAGAGAAAAGCTGAAAGCTATTTTCACTTTTTGGTTGGGCTTTTTAAGCCATTAAGAGTAACCAGTTAATCTTCCCTAGTCCAGTGTCACATACTTATACAGCAATTATTTTTCTACTTTGTCATCACACTTGAGATCAAAACAAATTTCAACCATTCCTGGGGAATGGAAGTTCCAAGTTTTACCTCACACAGTCAAGTGTGTCTGCCCAACCTTGTGTCCTCCAGCCTCCTGGACCGTCACCGGAGAGGAAGAGCAGCCTAGTTCCCACTCACTACCAGCCAGCCATGACCTCCTCTGTGACAATGAAGGTAGTGACTGCCTTGTGCCAAAGTTACAGTTAGAGAGAGACGTCTACTACATATGTCTGCCATGGCAAGCAGAGGTTAAGACCAGTAGATAAAAAGTAAGAAACAGAGGCCATTAATTAATTTAAGATAAATTTCAGAAGGCACCTGCCCAAGGCAAGAGCATGCTTTAGTGAGCATTCTATCACAGCACAGAGCAAAGCACTGAGGCCAAGGGGATGAGTTACACAACCTAAGGGCTCACTTCATGTGACCAGCGTCTAATGGGAAGTAAAAGTGCCTTTTTCATCTAGAAACTACTTTTCTTTACACTGCTCCTTGTTTATACTGAATTACAAAAACTCAATGCTGACCAGAGCAGGAATGGTCTGGCCACTCAACTGTTGTCAGGAAAGTCTTATGCTGCTGCTAGTCCTGTAAAGATATATACAAAATCAAATTGGAAAAGTTTGGACATGAAAAATAGAGCAAACCATCTCAGAAATTCAGATCTGAGACAATCACACAGGCCTGGGAGGGGGTAGTCTCTTGGGATGTATGCATACTCACATTACTACTAACAACAACAGTACAGCTGTTCTTTCTTCTTATTGAAGGATGAAGAAAGTATGTTTATGGATAGATGTAATTAATGTACAACTCCAGCTGTTTAAAAGGAAACTTGGAGTTACCCTGCATATCCTCAACATGTTATTCCTTATGAAACAGCTCAACCTGGATGTCCTTATCCACAGGAGAGCCAGCGGTTAGTCTCTCAGAGTTAGTCAAACAAATGTGAATTAAGGTCCCCTTAACTCTGAATAGCAGCTTCTGTCCTGGCTTTTAGTTACACTTGACAAATCCATTTCCATTTCATACCTTTCTTAGGCTATTCATCTCCTCATCTCCTGATACCCTGTGGTCAGTGTGAGGATAGGAAGAGCTCATTAGCTTCAGTGAGTGAAATGCCATTGAATCACAGCCTTCTTCACCCTGTTAGTAGAAATTTAGAAACACCCAGTGATCCACAATGAACCAGCTCCAGATTTATCCTAATTCATGCAAATGGTGACCCTTGCTCATTTTACTCATATATGATCAACAGCTTTGGTTTCCAGCCAGCTCTAACCATGTGAGTTTTTCTCATGACACGCTATCTATTTATGGTATTAGAAATGCATTAACTATGCATTAGATCTCAAAATGAGCCTGACCTCTCACAACCTTTCAGACTGAGAATCTGTCCTCCCTTAACCCTGCTGCACAGCAATTTGCTTGAGAGCATTTCCTTCTCTCCCCCTTCTGCCTGCGCAGAGCAAAATAAAGAAGCAAAACAGCTCTACGAACACTAAAAAGCTCCAAGTGAACAATAAATTTATAATGGCCTTCAAACTATTTTGCCCTAGCAGATCTGCCTGGACCCTCAGTATCCAGGGACTGCAGCCATACCAGCCAGGGGGTGGGATTAGCTCAGCATCCCCTTATTTCCCCAGCTTCAGCTCAGCACAAGGTAGGGGAATAAGCTCAAGCCCACAAGGGTGCCATGACAAAGGTGTAACACTAAGCACCCTGGTGCCCATTCCTACTCTCAGCTACTAGGCACATAAAGCCCAGCACAGTTTTGATTACAGACTTGGAGTACAGATGATATAATACAGAAAATCAGAGCATGTAACAGTCAAAGGCAGGGATGTAGGATCAAGAACTCACAGGTAAAAAGCTGGGAAGATGATAAAGTATTGCAGGCCAATGTGCTTGTTATTGACACTTCAACATACACAGCACACCTTGTCTCAAGGACTTTTTTCTGTGGGAGAGGTGCCCTATGTGGTGGGTTGGAAGCACATCTTAATTGCTTTATATTGACCACTCTAAAAACTATTTCAGGTGCTCATAACCTTTTGAAAAACTTATAATATTTAGGGTTATTTTTCCTATATGCAGAGACAAACCAGTGAAGATCTGGAAAAGCTGACCAACATCTTGCAAATATTGAGTAAAAAAACATACAAACAAACAAACAAACAAAAAACAGCAAAAAAAAAACCAAAAACAAACAAAACAAACAAAAAAAAAAAAAAAAACCAAACCAAAAAACAAGAGAAAACCTTTCTTTTGGTACTAGCACATTTTTATCATTTTATTCAGAAAATTGTAGGGCCAAACCGTCAGTATGCTGAATTTGTAATGCTGTGTGGTGGAGGTAATTACAAATGAGTGGGCCCAGAAACAGAAGGGAAAAAAGGAGTGAAAAACACGGAACTGAGAAAGATGAAACAACTCTAAACTTATCAACCCACAGCAAGCAATCAGGTCAAGGTAGAAGATTGTCCCTTCATGAAGGCAAGCAAAGTTACTGAAAAGGGTGGCTAAATGCAGCCTTTTCATTAATAACAAACCTTTGATTTGATAATATGCACGTAAGTGAAGATCAAACTAGTGATGAGGTTGTGATCAAGACATTGAAAAAAAACTTAATTCTAGATAGAATGAAGCTTTTGAGAGAAATGTATGACGTCTGACAGGATATCATATGAGAATTCAAAAAGAGGGAAAAAGAGGCTTTTGAGGCTTTGAGAACACAGTTGCGACTGTTGAATCAACTGTGATGCTTGGAGGGTTTATGGAATCCTTAATTTGAGGCAAAAGTTGTAACAGAGAGCCAAAACCAAGAACAAGATTGCAGAGAAGATTCTGACTTCGGTTTGGAAAAGGGAATTAGACTGTAAGAGGAGAACATCATTTGTGGATTGAAAGCTCTGAAGGAAACCAGGTCTCATTCAGAGGACTGAGTTAGTCAAAGAAGCAACTGGAAGAAAATCGAAAGCTCAGAAAGGAAGGGGAAAACTGCACACAAAATTTTGAAAGAAGGAGCATGAAGAACTGCACAAAAAGTGGAAGAAAACACAAATCAAATTTATGTCTAACCTTTGTAAAGAGATGCTATATTTTGTAACAAGCAAAATAATTTTGTAAAAGCCTGCTGGAAAGATAGAATTTACCGAAATGGGTGTAAAGTACATTACCTCCACACAAGCAAGCATAATTCATTACGGGAAAGATTTAACTGATACCTATAAATGGAGTAGATTTTTACCTTACACACGAGCAGATCCCTTATCAATTTTAAATTAGGTGCACGGAGCAGTGTGATATCTAATTTACTTTACAGAGTGTGAAGACAGAACCAATACCAGCAATGCTCAGCTCGTACAGGGGACAAATAATTTCTGAAGAGGTGGCATGTTAGTGTGATGAGACAGTCACCTGTTTGGAGAGGTGGAACTGCCCAGACCCTTCCTGGGAAGTGTACTACCAAAAAGATATCTTTGCTTTGAGTAAGAACTTCACTTTTTAAATTAAGAAAACTCAGCTTGGTAAACCAGGATGGAAGGAGCAATGTTTACACAAAACCATCTCCTGGCCATGGTCTCTGCTCTTGCAGGGTGTCCTTGCTTCCAGCCAGCATGATCACTTGTTGTGTGGCAGCAAACACTGCCCTCGGCTCTCTAGGGAGGTTTTTCCATTCATTCCTGAGGCCTAACCAAACTCATCACAGTCTCAGCACATGCTGCAACCTCCCAGGGTCCAGCTGCAACCTCGATAACACCACAGCTTCTGTATCCATTGATGCCCTGGGTTGCTCTCAATGGAAAGGAGAAGGAAAGGGTCCAGGGTTGGGAATAACATTTGGCCAGTCTCCTTAGTGGATCACAAGCATATCTGTGAAAACCAAAAGAAAACAAACAACCCTATCATGAGGGCATATAAATTGAGATAAACCAAAATCTTTAAAAGATTTACAATTACTTTGGGAGAAGGTGTGCCTTGAACATAACAGACTGGGAGAGTGCAAGTCAGAAGAAGACTTCAGGGAAACAGGAAAAGAGGAAGCGAAAAATAGAGAGAGGTGAGGACAAGGGAGAACTAGATTAAAATATGGAAATTGCAAAAGAAAACTCAAAATATCCAGGATGTAGAGAAATGGCATAAAAGAAATTACAGACTAATATGCTCTGAATAATACTGTAAAGAAAAGGTAGTTTTAAAAGACCAAAATAGTAAAACAGAAGCAGCCTGGAATGTTAACTCCAGAAAATGTAAATCTGTGATCCAAGACTAATATAAATGAATTTGTATATGCTGGGGGGAAAAAGTACCTATTCATTATAGATTATTATCCTTTTTATCCATAAACAGCATTATTAGAGAATACAACCACTAAAAATGCAATCTCACATGTAAAACCTTTCTTTGTGAGACACGGCATACCATATGCAGGAATAACGGGTCACAGACCACAATTGCCATGACTCCATTTTGCAAAAAAGTTTGATTTAAAAATAGCATTATTTCAGCTCCTTGATAGTTACATTTTATTGCTGCCATAAAAAAAAAAATACTGTTAAAAGGGTACTTAAAAGAAATGAAGAGTCGGCTCTGGAGTTTTATTTCATGCTGCTGAATTTCACAGCAGTAACCTCTGAACAGGTCTGCCACCTGCAGAGAGCACTTCAGCCCAGACTGACAGGTTCTTTTAGGTGCTGATGCTAAATGCTGGGGCTTTTTCACAAAAAAAAAAAAAAAAAAAGTGAACCAGAAAATTTACCATGATCGTGAATAACATGAACTTAATGGGGCTGCAGGACACTGGACTAATACATTACAGCAGAGGACAATAGTCTCTTGTGAAGTAGCCTCCCTCCCACAAGGTGATCACTAATAGAAGACAGACCCACAGTTTCTGTAACAAAAGGAAGAAAGAAAAAAAGAATGAGTCTGCACCCTTGACATCAAAACCAGAATCAACAGAAGTGAGGGATAAAGCAAGGGAACGCACAAGGCTGAGCAAAGCAGAGCTAAAGCTCGTGGAATGCTTTGGACATCCACAGGACAGAGGTGGTCAGCTCAGAGATTGGTTGAGTCCTGGTGATGCCTCATTAGAAATCTGTTTTGCCTCTGAGTGGGGATGAGTTGTTAGAGTAATTGGCTCTTTAGGAAGCTTGAGATAAAATATGACATAGTCCCTCCCAGCATGTTTGAGTTGAAAGCAGCTGTCGAGGGAGTCAGCACTGATGTCAGTGGCTTGAACAGCATACAAAGATCCCCTTTTCTAACTTCCAAGCTCTTTCCTAAAATGCTTTTTTGCTGATCTCTTGTTGCATTAAAGAATCATCATAGTTCTACACTCCAGACCCAAATTCTCCTTAGTTCTGTCCTAAAACCACTTCCCCTCCATGGTCCAAGCCTCTCCTTTTTCAAATCTCCTCATTCCTCTACTCTCCACAAACATCTGGGACACTTACAGGCCACATGTTTCATTTCCTTCGAGGCAGTAGGGAAGATGGGGACCCGCTGCTGCTGTGGATTACCCTATTAACACACTTGGCAGGGCTTTACACAGTGAATTTCAAGTGTTTGGTCCAGCTGACACCAAATTCAGATTCCTATGTGATGTTACATGTCGTGTTTTCGAATTTTTGAATATATTGAAAATGTAACCTAAAAATGCACTCTGTAACAATTAAAGATAGGAAGGAATATTTAAAAGTAAGTAAATACGTGCTGAAATAAAGGTTTCATACCCAGCCTCTTTTTGCACATTTTATAGATCCACTTTTAAATACCTAGTGCCATCATCAGCCTGCTTTTCCCAAGTTCATTCAGTGCACAGGACAAAACTCGTTTGCAGCTGCTGCTGTCTCAGCTGTAACTGGAGGTGCAGGGAGCCATACCCTGAGCACACACAGTACACCAAGGGCTCCAAAAAACCATGGTCTGTAATCATTGAACCTCTCTATTGAATCTTTCTGTGCCACCAAAAATGAGAATAATAGCTTAACTTCATCTTTTGGCATTAGTGAGAAAATGTTTTCTTTAGAGTTGGCATAGGATTTGACTGATACCATGAAAGAAAAGCTCTTGGGAAATGAGCGATGTTGCACTTGGAGGATGGTTTGTGTGGGTCCAATAAGATGATCCTCACACCGACCATGCTGAGCTGCTCAGTGTTAAATGAGACTGTCCATGGGAGTCCCATGCGATCACATCATTAAAGATGACTTATTCATACAAAGAGATCAAGTTGGGGCTGCCTAGGCAACTTTATCTTCTTTATCTCTTAATTTGGGAGTACTTAAATTTGCCACAATGATAGGCTTCTTTCAATACTTGCTAAAGGGACTATTTCAAACGTTTTAACAAATACTGCAAGGAACATTTCTGAACTACTGTGCCTGAGGTCACAGGTCTCATTTGTTAGAGCTGATGGCCAGTAGCTGTTTCTTTGTCCTAGGAGGGTCCCAGGGGCTGAGATGCACCTCACAGCAGAGGAGCAGGCAAGACCTCTGTGCCATGCTAAGAAACTGCTCCTGGCTTCTGAGCTTTATACAGTAACCGCTGCAGGGGGGCTGTATGGGGGACATCAGGTTTGTCGAAAGGAAGGACTTTTCCCCGACAAATGGAAGGGGAAAGAGAGGAACAAGGATAATGTGCTCAGCCTCTCCAGCTCCTGCCAGAAAGGAAAATCAAGGAATAACTCTAACCTCCATTTCAACTTATTACAGAGGGGAAAAATTGGGCATTTTTGAGTGGTTATCTAGGGTTATAATAAAGTCATATTAAGGGATGTTTTAAGTTTACTTACATATGATTGAAACTGGATTAAGAAATTTATGCACCTGTAACAATGACTGTATTCCACTTGACCACATCAGGTAAGTGATTTCAGCTTTGGCCAGGTTTTGGATTGCCTAAAATCCCAAGAGCACCAAGGACAAGCCAGGCAGTATCAAGAGATCACTAAACATCAGTTTAGCAAGCAGAGAAACACTTTTAGTCTGAATGGAGATTAATTTGAGCAAGAAAGCTTTACAGACACACAACAAGGGAGAAACAGACCTCTGATACATAGGATCAAATATCAGCTGAGAGAGAGTTAAGAGCATTAAACAGGTTACGATGGAGCGAAGATAAATAAAGGTATCCGATAAGCTAAAGCAGCAGCTTTTCTGTGCATGCATGTACCACAGATCTGAATCTTCATTGCTTTGCACTTTATTTTCACCTGTGATAATGTGGGTGTAACATACTGAGTTGGCAATAATTTACAGCCCCTTTGAAAGGGCGTAAGAGACGAGTGTAAATGATTGCCAGGAACCAGGGTGTGGCAAGAGACACACTGACGAGCTTCCAACACCAGAAATAGCTCTTTTTTCTTTGTATTTAATAACTTCCCAGAGGGACACACCACACTCATTTCGAGTCCTGGGAAAACACATTTTAAAGTTATGATATTATTATGTATCAAAAAGCTGTTTTGCATCATTTATTATTTATTCACTGAGGTCTTGAGAGCTCTTGAGTTTCCTCTGTGCGTGCAGAAAAGATACAACCCAGTCCCAAGAAATTTATTAGCTAAGACATTTGCTATAACTAAACTTGAGTCAGATTTACTTAACAGATCTCTAAATTGATTTAAATTTCTGCAGACAATGCAAACTTAGTTTAAATGTTACATACAGAAATTTAGTATCTGTAATTACTGACTGGAAACAAGCAAACTGAAATGAGACTCTCAAGTTTAAGATGTTTATTATGTGGGTCGTATATCTGGGATATCTAAGTGAATTGCAAACAAAACTTTTCAAGGTATCAATTTCTCTCCAGTTTTGGAAGAAGTGATCTTTTTTTTGTCTAGAAAACTTCTTGTAAAACATTAACCAGCTTTTTCTCCACCATTTTGCTGCCTGACTTTATACTTAGCTGCAGCTGCTTAGCTTTTTATAAGGTGTTAATAAATCTACTCATGCTATTTTAAAATAACTTGTCAGAGAAATGGTTTCTCATTCATGCCATGGGGACTGAATCTGTCTGGGAAGTACTTGGCTGCTATACAGATGGCCACTGTAGAAAACCCCTTGATAAAGATAGCTGATTGTGTTGTAACCAAAAATAGTTTCTGCCTGTATTAAGGACACACACTGAATGGAAAATCTGACAGTGAAGAGGTGCTTAGCACCTGTGCTTGGTGCTAATCAGAGCCAAGACAAAAGTAGCTTGCAGCCTGACAGCATCCCTGCCCCTTCCTCCTCTTCCTCATACACAAATTTAAGGACCGCAGAATTTTTGTGGGTGAGGGGAATGGGCTAGACACCTCCCACAAAATCCCGTCAGGCCTTGATTTCTATTACTTTACACTGAGAAGCTGAACTTTCTGAAAAGATATGGGGGCAGAGTGGCGGGGAGAAAGAGGATGAAGGAGTAGTCAGAAAGGCAGAGCACCAAAGATGGCTGATTGCACAAGCAAGACGGGGGCATAACTTCAGTAAGATGACAACCTCTGTTGCAGCGGGGACAAGTTCTGGCCAGGATGGCTGGAAATTATGTCTATCTTCTTGAAAAGGGTAAATGAGGTCTACAGACCTTCTCCAAAAGTCACTGCTGCTCACTGCAGTGGCCCAGAGAAGACCATCGTGGGTGGCTGACCTTTCCTTTGCAGTCCCTGAACATCTTAGTAGTGCCTTCTTCTGCATGCATTTTTTTTGTTGAGGAATTGGAGACTGTCCTGGTTTGGCCTTTACACCACGACAAGTTCAACCTGGCAGGCTATGGCAGTGGGTGGGTGAGAAATACCACCTCCTGTAAGTACACAGACCTGGAGACCAGCATACTTGTGTTTAGTCTAACCTTTTGAGAGTGAGGTTTGTAGGTCTAGGTCAGAGAACATAAGAGCAGTTTAACACACTCCCCCTTCCATTAGACAACTAAGCGCTTAGGGTGAAAATTATACCATTAGAAAACAACCATTGTCAAATGCAGTAAAAGTTAAAATTTAAAGTGCAAAAAAGGGATGATAAAAGTATAATTTGGAGATGCAGGGTTCAGAAAGTCCTTACAGAGACATATTCTTGGCCTGATTTCTCTCAGTGTCTCTGTCAATGCTCCTTTCCATCTGTGACACCAGGCAGCCACTGCATTAAGCCCAGGCACTGCTGGTGGACCAGGGTCTCCCCACCACCCAGCTCAGGGCTCCCTGCTCGCAACCTAAAGCCACTGGGTTGCACAGGCTCACACATGCCTCCTGCTCTCCTTAAGGACCTGTGAACCTTCCACTCCTGGTGATGAATTCAAAATGCAACCTGTGCTTGGTCTTGCTGCAAATGCCTTCTGGGTGTGCTGGGCAGGATGCTCTTTTGAGACATGAGGACAGCAGGTTCAAATGCTCCAGGGTGCATGGCTGGCTGTGAGCCACAGCCATTTAGTCCCGTGTGAGTTTACATGGGAGAAAGGCACTAAATGATGAAACAGTTCGATAGCCAGCCGCAGTCAGGAGTGTGTGAACCATGAAATGACACAATTCTGCATGTGTTCATAGCATATTTTATCTGCTTATCTCAAAAAGCTTTCTACATCCTGCCTACTGCAATGGAAACAGATTCGACTTTCACTCCCAGGTTTACAAAGAGGCCAGTGAAGGCTCCAGTGCATTTATGGATTGAACCCCAATTTATGTGGGTGTGAGAAATGACACTCGTGACATCGGCAGCTTCCTACTGAACAAGGAATATTGCAGCTAAAGTGAGTATCCAACAGACATGCAGCAATGGCCAAACAAACGAGCGGCTCCCTTGGGCTCACACTATCCGCCTCTTTGCATTTCCATACTCAGGGCCTGATCTTGCTTCCATTAAGAAAGATGGAAACACTCCAAGTGCTTTTGGTGGGAGCAAATGCCTGCCTATATACACTCCAGCCTCCCAGGGTGTATGTATTGTAGATTGTATTCAAGCTACGTGCCTGTATGTATTTCCTATGCAGTTTCAGTTTTTATAAACCATTGGAGTTTGCAGCTTTGTCAGCAATGACAATGACGAATTTCGTTCCAACTGGTGTGTTCCCAGGGAAAGTTTATTTTAAAGAAATGCCACTTCCCCATCAAAAACTGTTCTGCTAAAAAGTTCTTCACTGTTTCTGCATTTTGAGCTAATTCAAAGACTCATCTTGCCTTCAGGTGCCCTGCGCTCTCAGGAAATACTGAATCAAAACATCCGATACTATAGTGATTATACTCTTCTTCAGTCCATCTTTTGCAAGTGTTAAAACGCACCGGTGTGGGTCCCCGTTCCAGCTGGAGAGGGATCACCAGCTGTCTCTGGTCATTTGTTCTTGCTCATCCTGCACAGACAGTAGTAGTAGAGGCTTCCAGTTCCTTTTCTGGATGCTTTTTGGGACAAAAGTTAGCAACCTTTGGAAGATCTTCTATACACAGCACTTCAGCTCTGTTAATGTCCTCAGTATAAAAAGCAAACACCTATAATTAGCCTTCAAAGTTTAATGGGAAATTCAAATGGCTTCTTCTAGATTTGCATATATTCTTGATTTTGGCTACTTCTATTCATGCTATGCACTCCTCCATGCATTTTCCAGTCTTTGGATACTAATATATAACATATGTTCCCCATTTAGCTCTTCCTTAATTCTTGTTGGCATCATGTCTGTGGCAAAGGAGAAGCAAAACAGTTGCTTTGAGAGAAAAGATTTGTTTGTAAAACAAACTTCTCTTTGTATTTGTATGTGAAAACACTCAAAGTCTTTACATTCTTTTTTGAGATAGACATGTCTGCAGGAAGAATATCTTTCATGACCGTTTAAGTTATGAAGAAACAGTCATGTTTTAATGGAGCTTATCTAATAAAAATGAAGCAGAAGACCATGTGTTAAGGTATGTTTACAATCTTAAACTACTTGTGTGTTTCGTATGTATAGAACTAATCAACTTCTGCAATGATGCTGGAATCCTAAAAGTGCAAGAAAAACATTCTTTGAATAAATTGCCTTTCCCGTAATTGAAAAGTTCTTGAAAAATATTATTTAGCTAACTTTTCAATTTCTGTCACCGGTTTGCAAAAATACTAGTCTACATCTGTAAGTCCCACAGTGAATAAGCCTGCCTGGAAACATTCAGAGAGGGAGGACTAGGAATCTAGGGAGAGAGCAATGTAAGCACTTGTAAACCTCACCCAGTAGAAAGAGGGCTTGGAGACACAGATATACAAAGACTGAGTGGAGTAGATGGTAGAAGACCACAAAACTGTGGGGAAAAAAAAAAAAGACCCACCAGCAGCATCACCAAGTATAAAATCAGAAAGGAAGAATTCAGAATAGCTTTGGGGCTCTTTTTGTCAATGGCCACAAGCATCTGTCATAGAAGTCAACACTGATAATTGCAAGGTTTTGCCATATCCTATAATGGAAGATGACACAGACCAGATCTGGGATATTTTTAGCAGGGAATAATGTCCCAGGAGTTGCAGGTGTTCTATTACTTCCCAGAATATGGCCAAAAATTACAATATCCTCCTGCATCAGTTTCAGAGGAGGGCCGTGCTGGGAGAAATACAAAAGAAGCATCAAATGCACAGACATATGAGGCACCTTCTTTCCCAGGACTTGAAAACGCTCTGGAAATGTCATGGCTTTAGCTCCTGCAGAAACCCAATGGGACTGATATCTCTTTGTAGAAGACGCTGGCAGGGAGGATGCCTATGAGTTAGTATCACTTCAGCCCTCCATGCCCTCTTGTCTTTACCAATATTTCTTGATGCCAAGCCAAGGGGTGGTGGTGGTGGTGAAGGGGTGGGAGGGGGGGGTCTTTTCAGGGGAGTGAAGGGGACAGCAAGCTCTTAATTCAGTTAACGATTGCAGGAAGTGGTTTGTCAGTTTAGAGGTAGTCCGTGCTCAAAGCCAGTGCCCTTCTCAGAAATGAACTTGCAGTTCTCTAAAGACAGATTGCGCAAAACACCAGGGGGCCCTCGGGAACCTGTAGCCACAATTCCCCAGGCAAGGAGCTCCAGAAGGGCGGTGAAACACCCCTCTTTGTGCAGCTGCTCTGTGGACTAAACCAACACTCAGTGGAGCGGGTCTCTTATGCAAGTTCTCAGGTTTCATATCCGCAGTGGCCAAATTTTGTTAAAAATATGACAGCTGCTCCTGTCATTTTCTTTCCATGTAATTTTAACTGTAAATTCAAACTGCACATGCATTGTCTGCCTTTCAGGGATGGCAGAGGGAGGTTTGCATAAAGCAGAGGACTTACCAGAAATTGCGAGCTTTGGCACTGCAGGATCAGGTCCCCTTGGCACATTTCATAGATTGCATAAAAGAGTTTGCAAACTACAGCAAGTAATTGATATGTTAGGTGATACCCAGAGCAGCCTATTCAAGCAACATGGCAAGGCAGGACTCAGTTGGGTATAATTGCAACAAAACAGGAAATTGGGAATGAAATAAGATGGCACTTCAAGGAATAACTCCCAGGTTGCCTTGAGCAATAGCAAAGATCTGATCAATGTAACTATTAGAGTATCAGGATGTCTCATCCACATTCCCAGGGACTGTACAATAAATCCTTTCGTCAGAGCCTCTACGTGCCTCTAGGTGGCCAAGAAGGCCAATGGCATCCTGGCCTCTATTAGGAATAGTGTAGCCAGCCGGTCTAGGGAAGTGATCGTCCCTCTCTACTCGGCACTGGTGAGGCCGCATCTTGAGTACTGTGTCCAGTTCTGGGCCCCGCACTTCAAGAAAGATGTTGAGGTGTTGGGAGCGAGTCCAGAGGAGGGAGACCAAGCTGGTGAAGGGTCTGGAGGGTCTGTCCTACGAGGAGCGGCTGAGGGAACTGGGGTTGTTTAGCCTGGAGAAGAGGAGGCTCCGAGGTGACCTTATTGCAGTCTACAACTACCTGAAGGGAGGTTGTAGTGAAGTGGGAGTTGGCCTCTTCTCCCAGGCAACTAGCGATAGGACAAGAGGGCACAGCCTCAGGCTTCGCCAGGGGAGGTTCAGGTTGGACATTAGGAAGAATTTCTTTACAGAAGGGGTTATTAGACATTGGAATGGGCTGCCCAGGGAGGTGGTGGAGTCACCATCTCTGGATGTGTTTAAGAAAAGACTGGACATGGCACTTAGTGCCATGGTCTAGTTGACAGGGTGGTGTAGGGGCAGCGGTTGGACTCGATGATCCCTGAGGTCTCTTCCAACCTGGTTGATTCCGTGATTCTGTGATTCTGTGCCCTGTGAGAGCATTTTATTCACCCTTAAGGAATCTCTTCAGCTAATCCATCTGAATGACAACATTTCACACTAACGTAAATCTAGATTATCTACACTGATGTCAACAGATTGACTCAGAGCTTAGTATCCTTGCAACTGGAGAACTGAATCTTTGCATTATTTTCAACCCAACGGTTCCCCAGTTAATTTATACTCCTTTTGTTAACTAAAACCACAGAAACTGGCACAAAGGTGAAGTGAGTGCTCCATATAACCCAGTCTCCCACCATTGGTAGGAGTAACTACTTCATAAGAATACATCTTAGAGTAGGTCCATCTTGCTCCATAACTACAGGCCAGATATGGCCACACATCATGCAACACAATAATGTTATTGGGAGCATTATGGTCCTGTTTCCATCCCTACTCCCACCTCGACAAGTATATATCTGTCCTAAGGCCCAACAGCAAGAGGCTGGCTGTCCCTTCCTCAGTGGTGGTGGTTGTATCTCAAGAGAGGAACATGTCAGTCCATCATGGTCCTGTCACTGTGTCTCTCCAGAGTCACTTCAGCAGTGACAGCTTGTTTGTTATTTTCTCCCACAGAGTTTTTACCCTATTGTAGCCAAAACACTTCAGGCAAAAACAAAAGAGCGTTGTGCTTTTTCCTGTTTTGGAATCTTTTTGTTTGTTTGTTTGGTTTTTAGATTTTTGTTATTTTCTACCAATAAGGCATTAAATGCTACGCAGCAGAGAAGGAAGGGTTTATTTTAAGATGTTTTAGATAGAAAGGTCACAAAGCATGGTGCTAGCCCTTCCCCAAACATCTCAAGCCAGAGCTTGTTTTGTGAGCAGTGGCTTGATCTAATCTCCCATGAGCTCCATGAGCTCTCCCCTTCAAGGCTGGTAGAGCTACAGAGACAAGAACCTACCTGGCCCATACTGCAAAGAAATGGCAAACGTGCAAAAAACGTGCCAAAAAATATACAACAGAAATCAATTCACCCTGAAGTGGACATTCCAGAGCAATTGATAACAGTTAAGTAAGAGTTCAAATGGCTTATTAAAATAGCATTTATGCATGGGAAGCAGATATCACCATGCCCTCTCCTGGCCAGTGGCATCTCCACAGCCCATCTGCAAACTTTTCTCTTTTCATGTCTCTCTTCCTGAAGCATTTACCTTTAGCTTAAAGTGCCCTCCTCATTTAAAGGTCCTTTCCTCTGCCTCTCTGTTTCCTTCTCAACAAGTTACACAGGCAAAGAAACCTTTAAGTGAATCTACAGAAGACAATGCTGGCAAAAAAAACTCGAAGAGGTAGCATAACTTCTCAGTGGCTTCCCAGCACCAGGTGCCTCCCATGTCATGACTGGTCTCCCCAGCTGCATCTCCCAGCACAGGAGCTTGTTCCAGCCTCAGGAAAGAAGGTGGTTTGAAACGGTGCTGGCACACGCAGGACTGCAAGCACCCAGGTAGTTTTTTTGTGGTAGCAGCACATCACCCTCTCACTGTGATCCCTTCCCCGAATGTTGCTCAAAGACTACACATGTGAGTAAGCATTCCATAGACTCATCCGACACAGTGCACAATGCAGCTGGCAGATGCGGCCCTGAATCATTGGCTTGTTTGCTACCAAACCCTCCCCATGTACTTCCTGCATCCTTTTAATGGAAAACATTAGCTCTCAGGAGAACTCATAAGATGGCCATGTATTGACCCACAGGGGATGGGAGTCTTCTCTGCTCCTCAGCAAATGAATCAGACTCATGAATGAGTGGGCTCTGTCTTTCCAGCTTCCACTTCCCTGGTTGTGTCCCATTCTTGTGTTCCTCACTTACGATAAATTCCCACACTGGACCCTTCTTGTGTAATTTAGACTGAGATTTTCTCCCCTTTCTTTACCCTCCCTCCTCTCCGCCCCCCGCATCCTCTGTACAACAGAGCTGGCCACACAGCAACAGAGGAAATGAACAACATCTGGTGAGATTGATTCCTCGTTCTTGTACGCAGTGTGAGCTAACAGCTGTGTCAGGCATTTCATCCAGCTCTGGAATAGAAAAGAAATCAATCATACATTCCCCTTTACCACACCTCCTTGTTCTGGCTTCTGCACCAGTCCTGCGAGATAATTGTCTGGTTCACTTTCCTGAATATATACTGGAATCCCACCCTTTGTACAGAGGACACTCCTTGATGTCAATATAATGATTATTTTAAAATACAGGAGAGGTTAAAAAAAAAAAAGAGCGGAGCACTTAAGCACATGTCCACCTTAAAGAAAAGGAGTTCATTAGATTTAATAAAACTTTGCATAAGTTTTTCAACACAACTTACGTGTGGGTTGAAAAAACAGGGTGGTTTGTTTTTTTTTTCCCTGTGGATTTAGATGCCTAATGACTATTGTATCCTATTGCTCTTGGTAGTCCCTAGGCACTTAGAAAAGCTGCTTTTAGACACAGACATGAGTGGTAGCATTATGCTCAATGGTATCGTAATGGTGGCAACCTATCTTGTTGGATTGAAACCTTACTGATAAACGCTCTGGAAATCAGAGCATGGGGACAGACAAGATCCAAGGCAGTAGTAGCCACAGAATGTGCAGCAGACGTAGCAAGAGAAAGGCAATTTTTTTATAACTTATGGGTCCCTGAGCCAGCTTTGGAGTTATGGATTAATCTCTTCTTTTGTGTGTTTCTGCTGACACTGTCAAGATGCTGCCAACTACCCTCATCTGCCTGGGCAGTTTCTGTGATGCAGATGTCTGGCCACTAAGAACTTAGCAAAGATCCCCCAACAAGTCTTCAGTCTCACAATCTCAGCTGTGACCACAGAGAGCACAATGCAGCTCAGGAAGGAGGATTCAAAGGTACTTTTTAACAGTCTGGGACTGCCAAGCATTGGGCGAATTGCCCTGTCTGTCTCACAGCTGCTCATGTCGATCGTCTCGCAGATAAGCCAGCTGCGAAGAGCCACAAGCAGGTAGCATCTTCATCTATCCCTTGGCGTGCTGTTCACAGGCATGCTGGTTTTGACTCAATTTCTTTGGAATTCTGGCAAAAACAAGGCCACATCAGTCTAGAAAGAGAAGCCCAGTTATCATCAGTCTGGCCAGCTATTTGGTCTATAATCATAACCAAAACTTGGACCCCTCTGGTAGATCAACTGTGCAGGCTGCATGCTGGTTCTACAGGGATTGTAGCAGCCTGCATTCTCACTACCCAACTGCTTTCCTAGGAGCACTTGAATAGTGATACCCACCTCCAGGTCTCCAGAGATGCTTCCTGAGGGTCTTACAGGATCAGTTATGAGCAACTGAAAAGCAAAGCAAGATGCTGAGGACAGCAATGTATAATATTGCATGTGGCACACCATCCTGCACAGTTTTGCTAACAGTGGAAATGGCTAATTTAAGAAAACAAGAAAGTAAAAAGAACCGTTTCTTTTTTTTTTAACCTCATACTGTCACAGGTGTCTCATGCCCACAGTGAATTTTCCATTGCCTCTGCACTGACCTTCATCCTGAACATCTGAGCAGTACTGAGCACAAAAGCCCTATGAAATAAAAGGTAGGACATATATTGTATCTTCCTTTTTGCCAGATATATGCGCATGAAAACAAGTCCTCTTCTCAAACCAGTGAGATTCACTACTGTAAAGTGGAATGGAGAATTTGGAAACAGAGGGAGAAAGCAACCTATGAGAAAGTGGGAAGCAACCAATAAAAGACATATGTAATCAAGGGAAGCAAGTTATAGTGCTAGGGGTTTGCTTGAGGTTGAAGATTTTCCAATAAGCAATGTAACAGAACAGATTTATGATTTCACCATAAAGTTGCATGATACCATTTAATGAATTAAACATTCGCATACGTTCAGAGAAAATATTACTGACTGGGAGAGCATAAAAACGTTGGGACATTCTTCATGTTTATTACTCATGAAAAGCTAAAGAAAGAAAGCAATCACAATAGCAATGAAACATACTTTTCCACCCACATAGCATCTGATCAAATATTCACATATGGAATTTATATAGGGGTTTATGGTAGTTTTTTTAAGCTCCAGTTGTAAGTTAGGTTCTGCTAAAATCCAAATATACACATATATCTCAGGTATTTATAGGAGTCCTATTACCATAATAATTGAGCACTTCACCTCTTTTAATGTATTTATCCTCACACCATCCTTGCAAGGGAGGATGGGCTATCATTCCCAATGCTGAGATGGGAACTAAGGCACAAGAGAGGCTATGGACAATAAAGTGCCTCAGCTGCCTTCAGTTTGGATATTGTGATGCCTAGAAATTAGGTGTTTGTCCACAATGAAATGCTTGAAAGAGCCAAAGCTAGACAGCTTCCTAACCAGTCAATAGGAAAGCCTACATACCCCCTTGGACAGAGCAAGGAGAACTATTTAAAATAAAACTAAATTCCCTGGGACATTCACATTTTGGAACACTCCGCCAAAATGGGAGAGTCCTGCCATCCAGCAGAATTCAAGTAAAATGCAGCTGATGAATATACAGATCTAGAAACCAGCTGGGTTTTTTTTTTGACAGCTTGAGCACAATCTTCACAGATCACAAACATCCTTCATGTCCTAAATTCTGCCTAAGTAGCCTCTGTGCATTTCTACCTTAAGACACTCACTGCAGGTGAGTGGGGAAGGCTGTGATAAAGTCGCTGTCTCCCAGGAGCAGCAACAGCCCCATCAAATAGAAGGGATTATGCTCCATTGCCTTCGGTCCCACACCGTCACACCAGTGCCTTCATCCCACCAGCACTCAGCTGTGCAGGGAACAGCTCACCTGAGTGACCGAACTCCACTCAGTCACATACCTAAGTGTTTTCCACTCTGACGCCCAACCTGAACAAGTCCTGATGAAATACATTTATAGAAGTTGCAAGATGCTGTTTCTGAGGTTACTGAGCAGGAGCAAATAATTGTGCTTTTGCAACTTCCAAACCATTGCTCTTTGTTTGGACTCATGTCACTGATGTGAAAGCATCTCATTTAAGCATGTGTGATATGACAGTAAGGCAGGGAAACCTTGTATAATGTGGGCTAGTTCTTAGAAGTATTATTCACCAAAGAAATGAGGTTGAGTATATGTCTGAGACCCAGGAAGGGTCGTTCAGATGGGTTTCAATGCAAACAAAGATGGGTTTCAATTCAGATTCAGTGAGCTGGCACATTACCAAAGGCCTCATGCATACAAATTTTGCTCAGAGCAACAGAAACTCATAATCTCTCATGGAAAAACAACCCAAAGCATCCAAAAGCAGTAACTGGCTCACAGCACCATGGAAATAGGCCAGAGCTACTTTTGCTTCAGACATGGTGGGAAATCATTCAAATCTTACCATCGATGTTGTGGTCAGTTTGGAAACTGGGGTAAATTTGACACCACTACAGTGTTGAAAACATTCATAAGATTTTTCCCACCCTTCTCCCATCCCCACCTCTAAAGATGAGCTCAGAACTGCCCAGCCTCCAACATTCAAGAAGGATATACATGTTACCTAAATCTACTTTGACAGCCAGAGATTAAAATATATCTCTATAAACAAATAAGCTCCATCTAGTTCCCAGTTACTAAATGGAAAGGAAGTTGTAGAGCAAAATCCTCAAAACACACAGGCATCTGGCTTGAGCAGTGTATTCATTCCTTCCAAAAGACACAAAGGCATCTTGTTTGGTCACTGATGGGCGTGTAAGACAGAGGAATACACACTCACAGAATCACAGAATGTTAGGGATTGGAAGGGACCTCGAAAGATCATCTAGTCCAATCCCCCTGCCGCAGCAGGATTGCCTAGACCATATCACACAGGAACGCGTTCAGGCGGGTTTTAAATGTCTCCAGAGAAGGAGACTCCACAACCTCTCTGGGCAGCCTGTTCCAGTGTTCGGTCACCCTCACCGTAAAGAAGTTTTTCCTTGTATTTATGTGGAATCTCCTGTGCTCCAGCTTGCACCCATTGCCCCTTGTCCTGTCAAGGGATGTCACTGAGAAGAGCCTGGCTCCATCCTCATGACACTTGCCCTTTACATATTTATAAACATTAATGAGGTCACCCCTCAGTCTCCTCTTCTCCAAGCTAAAGAGACCCAGCTCCTCAGCCTCTCCTCATAAGGGAGATGTTCCACCCCCTTAATCATCTTCGTGGCTCTGCGCTGGACTCTCTCTAGCAGTTCCCTGTCCTTCTTGAACTGAGGGGCCCAGAACTGGACACAATATTCCAGATGCGGCCTCACCAGGGCAGAGTAGAGGGGGAGGAGAACCTCTCTTGACCTGCTAACCACACCCCTTCTAATACACCCCAGGATGCCATTGGCCTTCTTGGCCACAAGGGCACATTGCTGGCTCATGGTCATCCTGCTGTCCACTAGGACCCCCAGGTCCCTTTCCCCTATGCTGCTCTCCAACAGGTCTGTCCCCAGCTTATACTGGTACATGGGATCGCACACCAGGAGGAAATACAGTGTCTGTACTGTAAGGTGCTACGTGCCATCAGCTGTCACTGAACTCAGCAAGAGGTGACATTGGCCATCTGATACTCACCCCTGCAGGTTGTGACTTCTGAGGGAAGACTTCATTGCTTCAGAGACTGCCTGGTCTTTTCCAGCATCATCAGCCCTACAAAAGCCTGGACCTAGGGCTGTTGATTCATGGCAACTGAAAGGTTAAACGTGGACAGTTAGAGGAGGCATCTCCCTCAACTGCCCATTCTGCCTGTTTTCTAGAGACTGCTGCACTGCAGCAGATGATACAGTCAAACAGTATGTGATACAGTTCCCAAACCATCATCTACAACCTGGGTGATTTTAACAGAGCAAGATGCAAATGGCTGTAGTCCAAAAGGTACTTCATATGCAATTCAGCTTCCCTGCAAAGGAAAGGAGCAGACTCTGGGAGAGGGGAGGAAGGAAATATTGGGGAAGATAATTATCTCTACCATCTCTGTTTTATTATCCCATCCTTGTGAATCAACATCCCTAGGAAAAAATCCATTTGGAACTGTGAAACATCACACTAAAAACATCCTATGTGTTATTTTTTCAGCAGCTTGTCCCAGTACATTTTTGGTGTCAAGTTATTTGTTATTTTAATTTAAAAAATTATTTCATTTGAAATGAGTAAACAAGGAAAAACTCAGGCTCTTTTTTTTGGTTCATTGTTTCTAGACTGAAGTTGCAATATATAAAAATCAATTCAGCTGGTTTTTGTCATTACTAGAAATAAAATAATGACTTAATGACTTACTATCACATGGCACTCAGATTACAAAAGCAGCACTACGTAAAAACCAATGCAGCACATATTAAATGGATTAAAATTGAACTAGATTTCTAATAGTGACTGTATGATGTGGTTACTTGAAATAGCTGGGGATGAGACTCAGTGACCCAGGAGGTCTATCCCAGAGTTATACTCCTAAATAACAATTGTTAATGGGGACTCATCATCAAAGGGGGGTATTTTCTGTGGGTCCTACAGAGATCTCCTTTTGTCCAATGTTATTCAACATCTTTAGCCAGGATGGTGACGCTTTCAGAGGACACAAACATTTGGAGAACAGTAAACAATAATGGGAACAGGTCAATTGTGCTCACAGCTTGGTGAACTGCATTATTTTGAATGTCACTCTGAAGTGAAACGCACTATTCCTACATCTAACACAAAGTCACACTTAGAGTATCTTCAGAAGTAGGCACTCCCAAAAACTCTGTATACTATCCTCTAAAACAGAAAATACAGTGCTTGGTTATACAAAGAGCATGTTGTGCCAAAGTGAAATGTTATTATTACCTCTGCACACAGTGCTGGTGAGACCATTACTCAAATAACATACACAGTCCAAGGAGGCAGCTGAAACACTGGAAAGGGATCAGAAAAAGGCTACAGCAATGATTTTATGTCTGGAAAATCTGCCTTAAAACAAAAGGCTTAAGAAGCTCAGCCTCTTTAACTTCTCTAAGAAAAAGTTGAGCGGCAATGAAATCACAGTCTGTATGTGGGGAATGGAAAATATTTCTGATAATAAAAAGTTGCTCAGTTTAGCAGACAAAAGGCATACAATGTCTGACCAGTGACAATTCGAAATTAGATTCAGGTGACGTAGAATAGACATTTTTGATAGTGAGTTCAGATAATCACTGAAACAACTTATCAAGGAAAGATTTAGTAGATTTGTAACTCTCATGAAGTCTGAAGAGCCAGATAACTTCCATAATGACATGACCTGGCTGAAGGAAATATTCATCTTGATATGGGAATGACCAGGGCCCTTGCTGAAAAGAAAGCAGTACAGGAGATCAAAGCCCCTTTAGTGATTTTAAAACCTATGAAGAAAGCTAATTTGCCCACTTTTACGGACTGTCAGACCGTCACATACAACCTCTTGGTCACAGTGCAGAGTCTCTCAGGAATTTCTCCATCTAACAAGCACACTTATTTTGAGTTCAGTGAGCCACCTATTAGGCCTTTATTCTTTCTAAACCTTTCCATTCTTTGAGTCCTGTTTTCACATCTTCTTTTAATCCAACGATTCCTCCTTGCCTTCCCATAAAGTTGTCATTTCCTTCAGATGCTCAGACTGATGAAAGAGCCATACTGAAATAAAAGCTAAATGAGGTGAAAATATATCCCATAAAAACCCCCATTAAGGAGTTTACAGAGAGATTTCCTACTCCTCTGGCTCATATAGCCATATTTTATTCCTTCTAGGAAACTGAAAATCCTTAATCCCATAAGAATGCAGCCAGAATCAAAGAGCAAGGGGAGGCATTAGGTTGCAAGAAGAGGAGGGGGAAAAGAAGGAAGAGTTTTATAGTCAGCCCTTCAACACAGTGTGAATGAATGAGCCATCAGCACAGCTGCTGCGTGGAGCACAGGCACCAAGCGGAGAGGATACAGGAGAAAAATATGATAAACTGGAAATCTACACGAAGTCCACGGTCCGATAGCACTGGGTTAACATAGTGCAATAGGCTGTTGAGTGCTTAATGAGCCAGTGCCGTTAGGATAAATGTCTATTAGAGGAAAAGAACAGAGAGAGAAGGCAGGCATGAAATGCTTGTGTTCAGTCATGATTAATTAAGAAATTGAGAGAAACAGTAAATTTGGTAGTTTCTCATCCCTTACACAAGAAACTGATTCTTCTTCAGAGCAAAATGTATTCTGTCCCCAACCAGCTCTCAGGTTATTGCTTCCTCTGCCTTGCCTGTATGTTTGTGCTTTGTGTGTGTGAGTGTTTATCCTTCAGTATTACAAGTTTGTCAGTGATCAAACAAGACCACAAGCAACCACTCAATATAATATCCCAGATTATGGAAAACCGGTATTTTGTGAAAGGTGCCTGGTATAAAGGCTACGTCCTTTTCTCAATCTGCTCAAGCAGTTAAATGGTTTTGTGAATTATTTCATTTCCATTTTTGATCAGGGTATCTTATGTGTTTTGGGGTTTTATTGTTATACTTTAATTCATGTGAGAAAATTCTTTCACTTACGTCTTTCCGGTTTTCTCATGTTAGTAAGAGACAGGGATGTTAAACTTGTATCTGTATTTTAGTGAATCAACACTGCACTAGATGATAGATGCAGCTTTTCCTGGACATTTTTGTGTTACTGAAACAAACCCTGCCTGAACTTCTGGCACCCTTTATTCAAGCCAAGTCAGTCATTGTACAACTCGGCATCACTCAGGATTTGGGCTTTATCATTTCAATTACTTTTCCCTAAAAAGGAGTCCTCGTTATTTTTGCCATTTTTCTTGTCTTCGTTGTTGTCAAGTTGCTTCAAAAAGACGAACAAATGGAATTCATTGAGCATACAACAAAACCCACATTCAATTAGATGTTGACTGGCTTGGGGTATAACAGCAATAAAATGCAGCCAAGGGGAAAAACAGTTCACGGGTTATGGTACAGTGACCCAGGCGTTGTGGGCAGAGAGGAATGTTGCATAATCAAAACATCAATGAGGAGAGTGTGGGGAACGGCATTGTCTTCTCCACGCTCTGCCATCACAGCACTCTTCCTGGAACCAGCTCTGCCGCTTGTGAGAAAGCCTCTTTGAAAATTAAATCCTCCAATTTTCAAATCGCCTTCAGCCGTGTGGACCACAGATACACCTGAACTGAGTCTGTCCAGTTCTCTGGCATGAGTACAACATGTTTTCTTACTCCATCCTCCACATCCACCATGCTAGTCAGGCCAGCAAAGCAAACTGTCACCTGTTAAGTTCGGTTCCTTAAGAAACTGTGCATTTTGCCCATGATATTGACTAACCCTGAGCAGATCACCATATCATAACTTCTCGTACAGCCTTTAAGCCATCTGTCCTTGGCTGTTTATCCAGTCTAAGCTATTTGCCTGGACTCTATCTAGTCAAAGGAAAAGGATTCTTCTTAGTGTAAGTCATCCGACCCAACAGAGGTGTCTCAGGGAGATGCCCGTACTGCTCCTTTAAAGACATATGGGGACCGAATGTGCAGATGGCCATGTTAGACAGACTGAATTACATCCTTACTTTCTGACTTCAGAGGACAGTTTTCAATGGATGTGACAGTAAGCCTATTGAAATCCACTATTGACTTAACTTGGCTTCGAACCAGAGCAAACATGAGCTAAGAGCATGAAGAAGGATGCTTATCCTCTGTGAGACCACCAAGATCTGTATCCTTCCCTGTCTTCATCAGTTATTGAAAGGGTCTAAAATTACTAGGCTCCTAAATGAGACACCTCACTTGAATGACTGAAATGTGGTGGGCTAAATCTCTGCTTTCCTGATGTTCTCTGCAGTTATTTCTTTGCAGCTGTACAAATTCTGCAGTACAAATACTGATCGAAATCTCAGCCCTTTGCCTGCTTTTGCAGAGATACATTCTCCCATCAGAAACTGAAATAGCACAGGCGAGCATCAGGAGTGTCACTAAAACTCACACACCTTACAGCTCTAACTGTATTTTCTTCCTTATTCTCTTCCTCCAACTCACATCAAATTCTTTCCTCTCCCCTGACACTTTCTAGCTCTATGCATCGTCAAGTTCCCATGCCACACTCCTTCTGCTCTCTCCTTTACCATGCCTATAGGGGTTTATGTTAAAGATTGCAACCCTGTTGCACTGTGGCCTGAACCACAAGGTAGTCGTAAGTCATGTTCTATATAAAATACTCCCATTTCCTAGAATTCACTCCCATTTTCAGTATTTCTTTGCAGAGAATCTTCTTTGGGAAGATATAAATAAATTTTCTTTTCTCCTTCCTGGCTTAATATCATGGTTGATAAAGCCTACCAATTTCCATTCTTCCCTTTCATAATATGCCAGATCTGGACCAAAGCAAGCAGCACCAAAAGGAAAGCTGTCTTCTGAGAACAGCTGAGAATACCCCATACAGTATATCTGCCATCATTCGTTATTTTCTTTAGCAACTCAGGAACAAAACTACTCCATCCCAAGGATGTTTTGGGGTACTGTTTTTGTCTCATTTTGGGATAAGAGCATGGTCTAATTACAAACAATGATAAGTTCCACTCAAACACGTTTCTGCTCGCAAGTTTCTGTGACCAGACCTGGTCTTTGAGGGTTTTGCATATGTCTACCAGTGCTCCAACGTTCTTCTCCAAAATAGAAGACTCTGCTGGAACTGTCATCTACTGGAACAGAAGTCGACATTCCCATATACTTTAACACAGGTTTTATAGGATGGGGATATACTTTTTACTGAAATCCTGATCTCACCTTTCTCTCCATTTTATAGCCTCCATGGATCCAAATTATAAAGCTGAAACGCTTTGAGGATATTAGCACGAAGGAGGAGAATTAAATCCCTTTTCCTGCTACAGATTCACCATTGGAGTCATCAACGCCTTCCCATCCTGTTTCCCAGAGGGAAGCTATGGTCGCTCCATCAAACCTGGGACATTGCCAAGGATATCTGCAGCCAAAGGAGGAGGAACATAGTTTCCCACCACAAGAAACAGAGCTGCTGATGCAGATGTTTAATGTGTACTCTTCTCTGCAGATCTGTGCTAACTAGGGATGTACAATCCAGTTTACATTGAAGAACTGATGTGAACCACAATTCAAACTACATACTCATTCGAAAAGCATGGGGAAATGTGGGCCAGAAGCAAATTCCTTGGACACAGCTTTGTGTTACTCCAGTGCTAACATTACTACTTGTATCACACTGTACAAGCCATTTCAAGGAGTGCCTTAAAACTAGTGCTAAAATGTTACAGAACAAGGGTGACATGGGGGATATAATTCAACCATGCACTAGAGCAGCCTGATTCCACTGCCAAACATTACACCACCAGTGGTTTGCTTATATGTGCAAGTTACCAGCAACACCTTCTTCAGCAAAACTAAGACACAAATTCCTGAAATGCAATCCATAATTCAGCCTCTTCCTCTTTAAAAGTAGTCATACAGGTAAGCATTGCTCACACCAGTTACAGCACATATTCCTGTATTTCAATTTAAATTCACTCATTGAGATGCATGACTGATTCTTTTGGTCATGCACTATGTCTATGAGTTCATGTGACAGGTGTAGCTTTTAAAGTAACACTTTCTAAGCTGCTGTGACTCTCATGTTTGATGAGTTCAAAAAACCTCTGCTCATTTGTTCATAAAAATCTCAGTTTGGGGCTCCAAACGTCTGTTCACATAAATACAATTACAAGAAGTCAGGAAGAGCCCAGACTGATTTCTAGTTTAGCAAACCAGTTGACAACAGAACTTCTTTTCTTTTTAGATGTCCAAATCAGGTGTTCACCTTTTCTATATATCCAGAATCATATGCCATGAGACAAACTGACCTTTTCTGAGAATATGAGCTAACACATTAGATTATATACAGATATAGCTGAGACCAACACATTTGTTGCCTTCTGCTCAGAGTTTAGACCTTAAGAACAAGGAACAAATGTCCTAAAACATCACAGCTAGATTCACTGAAGGCTCATTTATCACAGCCTTTACATCCATTGAAGTTAATTTTATGAAGCATATGAAAATCTACATATTAAAATCAGTTGTCTCCAAACAAGTTTTTTAAAAATTCTTGCATTTTTGGCTTGTGTAATCACTCTTTCTTGCAGAGCACAAAGGATACTTAATTCAAATTCCAATGCCTGCTGATGCTGGGGAATCAGCACTTCTTTAGGTATGTTTTTCACCCTTTTGTTAATTTTACTGATCCTTCACTATCACACCCTGCTCACCACCACCTATACGCATGGAGAGTAGGTGTAAAGTTATTCTGAAGCACATAAATTGTCCTTCTCCCATCATAACCCATCCTCTTCCCACCAGCACTAGATGCAAACCACTGTGCAAATAATTAACACGCTTGCCTCCCTTTGGGTTGACTGATAAAATGAAATCAGACAAATGAATTTTTGGCCCCCACTGATCTTTGAGTGCACTGTGTTATGACAGAGTGTGAGGTGACATGTCAGATAATGTATCATGTCACACTCCCCAACTATTTGATGCCATTTAATGTAATGCATCCTGGCATGCTGTGATGGGATGACACAAAATGAGAAAGAAGCCAAACTGGAAATACCAATTACCCACTCTTAACCCTGAGGCAGTAGGGGAAAAATATGCCTGTGTCTGGGTGACCATTTCTCTGCTTATTGCCTAAGCTTCATAATTCAGGGAGTTTGTTTCGGGTAATCCTCAGTCCAAGGTCATTACTAACCATTCAGATGGCCAAAGTGTCTGTAACCTTCCACTTCATCGGAAACCCAGGAGAAGCAGCAGAGAAATCAACAGAAAAAAGAATTTAAATCACTGTTCCCAGAGTGTCAAGTTGAGCTGATAATTTGTGTCTAATGAGCTGCAAAGCCACAGGGTATAAGGACTAAAGAAGAGGCAGAAGAGAGCAGAGAGAAGGGAGACTGCACTGGCAGGGAGGCAGAGCTGAAGAGCAGGTTTGCATCCAAAGGCTGCACAGACAGATGGAGTCAAGGCTTGTGAGCTGTCTAGCAGAGTAGAAACAAGCAGGACACAGGAAAAATGCACCCTGTTCTGCTGCAGGTCAGCTCTGGGAGAAGGCTCCTTTCCCATCCTACACCAAGCAGCTCACTGTCACCTTTCTCTCCATCTGAAGTCACTACTCTGATCTGCCAACCAGCCTGCTTGGGTAATGGCTGCCTAAACTGGTTTGCTCAAATGATCCAAGCCAAAGCACAGCCTCCTGTTTGACCCCTTGAGCTCTGAGTGAGGGTACAATTTCACATGTGGATATGCTGGCGAACAGGAGAGAGAGCTAATCGCTGAGCAGAGAGGCAAGGGTGACATGCAGGATCCCAAGTCTTTCAGGTGCACCACAACACATGTGGCCAGTATGAACAAGAGTGCCCAAAATATTTCCAGTTAGTGATGGGTGATGCAGAGTCATGGTTTCATGACAGCTGAGCTTAATATCACAGATAAGGCAGAAGTCAGCAAGGTTTCAGCAGTTTTCCTTCTCAAAATCACCTTCCAACTTCACACCTTTTTCCCTCCCCACCACATATTTCTAAGAGCAACAATTTCCACCCACATATCTAGATCCTAAATTCCTGGAGGTTGCTGATGCAGTTTGCAAAAACTGAGCGTTTAAGAGTTGCCATCCTCCAGGACACTGTTCCTCTGCACCCCTCCCGAATACTGTCCTGTTATCTCTTGATCTCCAGTGAGCAGTGTCTTGCAAAACATCACTACTTTTTTGTCTACACTTATTCTCTCTGTCTAAATAATAGGAAGCATTAGCCTGTTTAAAGACCTCTGTGATGGTATCATATGCTTCCAATAATGATGAATTCATTGGTATGATACCCCAGGGGACAGGCTGACTAGCCGAATGAGGACTTGGGATACATGCTGTAATACTAGTAAGATGATTGTGCATCATACTGAACCCTTGTATCAAATCTAGTAAGTTTTCATCTGTTTCTGTGTGGGCCTCCCTGTCTGTATCAATTTCTGCCCTTCCTGACATCACTGCAAGAGATAACACCCAGAACTTTATGATTCCCCACGTTAATCTTAAACGTAAAAGTCTTTCTTGTTTGACAGTCCATTCTGGTGATGAGGCTGGTTTGATCCTGCTGTGTTGCATCCACGGAGTGACTCCTTCAGTTGTGTAGTTGATGAGTATAACCTGGAAAAGTCCTTTCCATTTCAGCTTTAATGGTTCGTCTGACCACGTCCTCAGCTACACCCAGTCTCCAGGTTGGTATTGATGCACAGGCACATCCAGGGATAGTGGTGCACTCACAGTGACGTACCTGTGGAGAGAGGACAAAACCTTTCCTAGAGAGATAACATATTCTTACATGTTTCCCTATGATCTCAGGATTAACTCCTGTTTCTGTCACCTGATAGGGTTTGCCATAAATGATTTCAAAAAGACTAACCTTTTCTTTAGTTTTAGCATTCGTAGCAAAACTAAGGGTAAAACATCTGGTCGTTTTATCTGAACCTCTTGACAAATTTTACTCATCTGTCTCTTTAGGCTTTGATTCATTCTTTCTACTTTCCCAGTTGATTGAGGCCTCCATGGCGTATGGAGATCCCATTTTATCCCTAACACTTCAGCTCAATTTTGAACAGCCTCTGAAGTGTGGGGCCCTATCTGAAGATAGTCCTATAGATGCCCCAAATCTTGGTATTATTTCCTTAAGTAATATTTTTGCTCCTTCTCTTGCCTTGTTGGTGCTACAAAGGAAAGCTTCCAGCCAGCCTGAAAAAGTATCTATCATTACTAAAAGATACCAATACCCTTTTAGCCGCAGTAATTCGGAAAAGTCTGTTTGACAAGAACTCATTCCATAGCAGGAATGAGCTCAGGTCACGGATACTGCTTTCACTTGATCCAAATCTAGTTCACCCTGTTGCCCTTCATCACTCTGTACGAGGCTGTGCTCTCCAAATACTCCTCTGCCAGTCTCAATGGCCAGTCCTTTCTCATCCTAGTATTCTTTTTTCCCCCATAACTAGTTTCTGGCAAAAAATATCTGTGCAGTCCCACTGTCTGTGTCTTCATGCCTCAGTGTGAATATCTATGTATGGTTGCATGTGCCGTGCCGTTATTTGCCCATCACTTTCCCAAAACAAATTATGATGGGTTGGCTGAAGACACTTGATTCTTCAGATTCTTTAATGGGAAGAAAGGAAGTAAAATATTTTGGTGTGATGCAAAACACTTGTCATACAAATCCTGCCCTCAACATGTACTTTGTTGAAACCTCTGAAGGAAAATTTGTATTTGTAAGCTTATTAATAATATTTTTTTGAAAAAAAAAAACCACCATGATTCAAACCAAAATTATACCTCCATGAATAATGTCATAAAGATATGAGACATGTATTCAGAGTATCTGTCAGAGGCTGCCTTGGTCTGTTCCCACACAGGCTTGCAGCACTCTGGAAACAAACTGTTTAATGGTATATTTTCATTAATTACTTCCATGGTTGAAGAAACATTACCCTAGCTACAGAAAAATGTTTTAGTGGTATTGTGAGAACGACGGAGAAATGCTCCAGAGTGCTTTCTGTTAGAAGTGACAACGAGCACATCATGCTATACCATTTAACAGCTGGCAACTGCGAATACAATACGGCAGATCATACACCGGACTTACATATGGGCTAACAAATTCCACGTTGTTCCCAGCCAAGCAAAATTGGGAGATTCCTTATGGCAAAGCTGAGGGAAACACAGATTTACCAAAAGGTGAACTTATTTCATTGGGCTTTATACTGTAGTTATTATCTACTTTATTTGAACTTCTTTTTTAAACATAAGTTCCCTGTTTGTAAAAGAGAAAAAGCCTAGCCAGTCTCCAACAGAGTGGCAAAACTGAACAAATTGCAATATCATACCATGTAATTGCCAGAAGAAAAGTGCTAGAATGATGCAATCAGATTCCAACTGGGTGGAATACCGGGAGAAAAAAAAATCAGACATCTGAAACTGTTGCACCAAGTCAATGTGGCAACTGCAGGATTTAAGATAAAATCTCTGTGTTAGGTCCTGAACAAATCATTGTGAGCAGGAATCCGGACATGAAACACTCTCAGTTCAGACAGAGACACAGACTAAGCCCTGTGAGTGACACAGCTCAAAGCTGTAGGATTTTTCAGACCTAGTGATGACAGGGGGGTTTTTTTTGAAACACAATGTATTCAACACGTTCGGGCCTTGAGACAGTCCTACACAGCAGCAACGTACATTTAGGACTGCAGTGGAGGCTAACAGAGAAACAAGTTTCCTAGAGGCAACAAATCGAGAAGCCTTGGGGTAATCAGCAAGCTCCATCTGCACCCAAAGCAAAGCATGTAGAGCTGAGCTGGTCCTGCTAACCTCCAGTAAGCCACATCTCTGCACCAAGTAATAAATATCTTCATTCAACACTGCCCCATTTCTGACTCCTCGTCCTGTAGTTCATCTCTGAAAAATGCCAGCATAGCCCTAGCAATGATCAGTACAGCATGCTTTTCTGTCAATCTGTATGTGTATATGTTAGAAATGTGGATATGTTGACATATATATACACAATTATCTATAAATAGAGTAAATAGGTGAAAAAAGCCTCATCTACCTCCAATTCTCTTCCAATGTGTGTTTAATATATTTATGAGTATGTCTAGTTAATTTTTTCTTTTCACTCCAGACCTGCCTGTGTCATGATTTTCCTACAGTTTAAGTAGAACAACCTTGTGTTCAATACTTATATTTCACGCTTTATAGGCTATACAAAATACTGTTAAGCCTTAAAGAACAGCCACTATAAGAACAAGAACAGTCATAAAGATTCCACAGGAGCCGCTCAATTGCCTTAATTTCTTATTTTATTGCAGTAAAACTTTGCATGTTTGAGTCATTCTGTTCTCAACAAATTGGTAACTGCAGGTAAACAAAATGCTTGAACAGTTTGGATAGTGATGAAAATCTCAGTCCTGCCAATGACTATATTTGTGTTGTTAGAGATGTGTTGGTGCTATATGAAACTAAAATTCTACCATTCAAAGGTCAAGCATAAAAGCAAAGACAAGACATTTGTTAAGGAACATGTGAGCGTTATAATATCCCAGCAACTACTGCTTATGAGCATATTTTCCCTTGAAAATTCTTTCCTCTATCGCTCAGCACTTGACCTGTTGACATAGGCAAGACTCAACATCCAGCTTGAAAAACTACTCAGCTCTGTAGTAACGTTGCTCACATAAGTTAGACTTAACTTTGCTCACAGGGCAATCGTGTGCATTTAGTGGGAAGGAGATGCCAGACAGACATGGTCTCAATGTCTGTGGCCAGAATGGCTCTTACCAGACCATGACACCTGCATTTATGTTAGCACTGCTGCTGGGGCTTCAGCATGAAGGAACACACAAGTTGTTAGAGTAGAAGAGCCATAGTCTTAAGGGCCTTTTCCAATCTGCAGTTCAGTGTCACTAATCCAATACCTTGTTCCAAGTTTTCTGTTGGTAGAACATTTTAGAAATGCTTGGATTTCTTTTAAACCAATTAATATTCCTCTTGGTTTAAATCCAAAGCGCCATGTAAAAAATTATATGTCACCCATAGACCAGACATTATAGCTGAAAGGTTCTAAGCCAGTTGGTTTGAAAAATCTAATCCCAAAGTATATATGTCTTTCTAACTTGGTTCCTTAAATAAATAAGGCTTAGGATAACAATATTTTCTGTCAGACAGTCCTTCACCAATAGCTTGAACATGTCAATTTGCTTCAATTGAATGTGGCAAAGGAATGGCAACCTCAGAGATGCTGCATTCCTACAGATTTCCTGGATGTAGGTAGCTGAGTAGGGGAGCAAGACTTCTTAATGACAGCAAAGTCAATAGGCAGTAATTTATTTTAGATACCAAGAATCCACAGAAATGGTACCACTCATGTCCTCCAATGAATTCCATAAAAACACATAAGGAGAGAGATTTCTTAAGTTCTACTGTTCATAATGCTTCCCTCCCTTTGTCAGGCAGTAGACAACACTGAGAAAGACCAAGAGGTAAACTCTCTTTTATGTTAACCCAAAGCAGAGCACCACCCTTTTCAATCAAATTTTATAAATAGAGGGAAAACAAGATCAAGATTATAAGGATCTTATTCACAGTGACAAGCAGCTGTTAAGACATGACTTTATGTGACATTGCAGCTATCATTCACACCTGACTGAAGGAAATAGTGCATCCCCTGGAATAAGGTACTCAATATTCAATCAAGTATCAGGTGCTGACCCATAAACTATCCCATCACCATCATGAGGTTTATATGTGCATAAATTTAAAGTAGTTCTAAATGAAGTCTTGAGCACTGTAGCCATCAGACTTGATAATTCCTATATGGAGTCCTATTACTTACAGAGGAAACGCAGCCTACCATTAGAAGTATTTTTATTTCAGAACTGTAAATTACCAGTCTTTATCTAACTAACTGTCACTGCAAGAACAAAGAATACAATCTAAATTAAGAAACAGTAGACACAAAATATTATTATTGGAGGCAAGATTTCTATAGGTAACCCCACCTGAATAATTAGCAGCACCATCTCTGGCCCTCAGGGTTTCAACACACAGGTATATACAGGGGTACATGTAGCATCCTCTGGCCGTCTTTTGCAAAATTAATGACTTGCTCAAGCAGTATACCAATGGAAATCCAGGAAACTCTGGGAAAAATGAAGAAGAAGAACCGTCACTACTTTGATAACATTCCCTAACTATAGTCTCCTAAGAGGATGATCTTCCTTACACTCACAAGGGTTTTGGGGAAACTAGCTTACTTCAATACTCCTTACATACATTTGTTTGAAGACAGGTTTTCTTTTTGGATTGTTGTTTTTACTTTCACCGCAACGTTGGGAGCCAGTCTGGGAAATGATGCTGTAATGTTCCAGGAAGAAATGCAAGAAGTGAGGAGTCCTCCTCCTTTCACCTCCTTCAAAGCAAAGCAGCTCACAAATCATATCACAGTGGTTTAATCCCTTGAGTTCTGGGGACCTGTGGTCAGCCTTGGCAGGCACTTTCCTGGCTGAGAAGTGCCATTTCTTTCAGCTCACCTGTGACCTTCTCCTACACAGAGATTTTGGCAGCATTTTGAAAAGTTGGCACAAATATTCTGCTTCTCGGCTCTGAAATAAAATGCAATCAGAATATGCCAGGAAAAGCCCAGGAAAAATAGCTGAGAGGAACCATGACCCAGTGGAACATGTCTATAAATCTGAACAGATCAGCCATGCAGTTTCCCTCACTTTCACAAAGGCACTTGCAGAGGATAGATTTGTGAGAGAGAAAGTGACTGAAGGTTTTCTTATACAATGGCACTCCTGCTACACTTAGTAAAAAAAAAAAAAATCACAGATAGGAGTAGAGAGAGCCTGTGGAGCATGGCGAGTTCAGGTGAGGAAGGAGGAAAAAATCCAACATTAAAAAATCTTTGTTTTAAAAGAATCCTTCTTTCAGCATGAGCTAAGCACTAGTGTGGCACTGTATTTTATTTATTATTTGTACAACAGTAGGACACAGAGGTCTCCAAGAACAAGGTCCTTTTTGTTAGGTTCCTCACACAAGCATTGTAAGAGATATTACCTGTCAAAAAGCCCTTCAAAACAGACATGACAAATACGAGGAGAAAGCAAGCAGCATAATTTTCTGTATGAGGAACCGGAGAGAAATTAAAAAACATGCCCAAAGACATTGCAGAAATCACTAGCAAGGCACTGATGTGATCCCAGCTCCTTAGTCACAGTCACTAGTAGATGACTACTGATACAGTAATCACCTGACCTAGCACATTAATCACGTTAACCCTCCCTGACTACAACTCACTCTCTTACTCAGACCTCTAATGCCTGTAAAAATAGAAGGTAAACAAACAAAAGTACATTCCGGGGCACTTAAAAAATCTGCTTTTTTTTTTTTTTTTTAAATTATGAACATTGTAAAAACTCATTATGAAAAGCTGCCACTTAGTTCTAACAAAACCCACTTAAGCATGTTTTCAGATACATTCTTAATTCCCATTCTTAAAATCCTTGATTTCCTTTGACTATGGGCTTTTTAGGTGCTCAGTAAATATTCCTGTTTATTTGTTGTGTTACTCCAAACACTTCTGTCCCTTACCTAAAATCTGAGGGATCTGTCCACCTTTTTCAGATGACTGGTGCCAGTGCAGTGACTGGACTGGCTGGTCTGAGGAAAGCAAGCAGAATTACACCCGTGAAATACACTTTTCAAAAGGCAATAAGAGATCACAATGAAGACAGCCAAGCACTAGAACAGGCTGCTCAGAGGGGTTGTGTTCTCTCCATCCTTAGACGTTTTGAAAACCCAACAGGATAAAGCTTCGAGCAGCATGCTCCGATCTCATAGCTGACCCTTCTTTGTGGAGGAGGTTGGACAAGAAACTTCCTGAGGTCCCTTCCAACCTGGATTTATCCCATGATCTTATGATCTTACTGTGTGAGACAGATTATTAGCCCTACAGAAAGTGGATTTTTATTTTAAAGATGCACCAAATTCTGCAATATGATTCAGTTTAAACTATGTCTCACTAGAAGAGACAGAAATAAAAGTGACTCTTCTGTCTACATGAAGTTGATATTAGACACTATAAAGTCATTTGTGTTATCAATACCTGCAGCGGTGTTTCCAACAGCAGTCAGATAGCCTAATCACTTTCTAATGTTGATCTCAGGTGTATAATTCTCAATAGGAAATTTGATAGCAGTGCGGTAAAGGAGGTGTTGGAGCCTGATGTCGTGGCCCATCCTGGATCTTGTGCTCCCCTTGCTGTCTAGCTGCTGTATCAACTCACACCATCCAGCAGGGTAACCTGAAGCATCTCAAAGCCCTGAGGACTGTGCATGTAGGCATGAACGCAGATCTCAGATGAAATATGTATGATTTGCTGCACAAACTTGATCAACTGCAAAACACATGGGCACTAGACACCCAGCTGCGTCTTTTCAGTTGTCAGTCAGGGCCAGGCAAGGCAATAGGCCACAAGCCCAGAGCAGAAGATAACATTGGTGTCTTTCCTTGCACATATTAATTCATTTAGGCCATTCATTTGTCCTATCTGTATGGTTTATACAACATCTACTACAAAGGGTCTTGAATTTGACTAGGCTCATTCACTAATATTCAACACATCCCAAGAGCACTTAACACTTCCTAATCAGCAAAATTATTTTTCTTGCTTGTTACTGGACATTGACATGCTATATTTGTTCAGATGCAGCATATTATTTGCCTCTGAAAACTCCAAATCAGTGCTGACTGTCTTCGCAAGATGATACGCACCAGTCACGTGGCACGTTTGATTGATGAAGTGCTTGCTGGATGATGTGCTATAAGCTGTGCCACAAGAGTTTATTGCATAGACTCTGTTTGGGTTCATTACTTACACCATAGGTTGACAACTCAAAGTTGACTCAAGTCTATCCACGCAACTCTGATTTCAGTTTGCTGAAATGTGAAACTATCATACTTTCCACTGGCACAGTTTAGTCTGATGATGCTATATAATCATTCTGCACTACATTAAAAGAGAGAACATGGGCTGCCACTGTGACAACCTTGACGTTATACCACTTCACAGAAGCCAGTAGCCCTATCAGGTACTAATATCACCAAGGGCTTGGTGCACACAGCTGAGAAACAGTGGTTTCATTAGTTATCAGTGATCAGCTGAATTGTGGAAGCTGTCCATATGATTGCTTATCTCCAGATATGTGGAAATATAATGTAACTTTAATGTTCTTTATCAAAGTTTAAGAAAAGAGACTTGATCTCATCATCAGCTCAAGAGCATGTGCTCTGAGGGTTGTGGAGAGCTACAGCAGCTCAGCTTCTATGCTCCAGTGGATTCAATTGCCATGTCTCCATTGCATGTTTGAGCCCTATGTATGCTTGATTTAAGCTGCTTGATCCTGTTGCCCAAGATCCCTGTGCAACACAGGGATCGAGCTCTCTGCAGCTTCCAGCGTACCTATGCAAAAAAACAAACACCAGCTTTGATTTTGTGGGGACAGTAAAGGAACCTGTAAACATAAAGATATTTCAAGAAAAAACTGGGACATCCCAAGAAAATAATGTTGTGCAACTCTTAAAAGCCAATGACGATCTACCGTCAAGGGTCTGCAAAAAGTGTAACAGCAATTAGAGCCACCGGTCTTTCTGTTCCCCTGAACATCAGAAAACACATCAGATATGCAGAAACAGTTATGTAATAGGAAGCAATAATTTCCGGCAATTTCCACATCAGCATATTATATAATGAACACATTGATGTGGAACTGACCAACGACCAAGCCACAGAAGGATGTAACTTTGGCACGTAGATTTATAACTCTCTAAAAAAAAAGAAAGCGGAAGAAAGAAGAAAGGTGTGAGTTCCAATGCCATGCTTTTTCAACTAGAAATCTTCCAGGCACTCTGCAAACATTGTGCAACGTAGCCCTACAAAGCTTCAGGAAGGACACTGAATGGGTACAAGTGTCCATATTTCACATCTGTGTAAAGTACAGGGAGGGTGGGAGTTTGTAAGGTACCGGAATGAGACTGCAGGAATTTGGGCTCCTGTGCCAGTCCCACCAGAAATACCCAACATAACATCAGGAAAGCTACTTAAGGCCAAAATTCAAAGGCATTTAAAAAAATTTGGTTACCCAGCCAGATCTTCAAATGCTCCATAGCTGGAGTTTATTGATTTTAAGGGAAGTTAGTGCAAAATATTTTCAGGAATCTTTGGGAAAAAAAATTATCTCTGGCACCTCCTGAATATGGCACTGGTGATTAGCCCCAGAGACTATGCATGCTTCATTTAATACATACTTCAGCCTGAGGTCTTGATAAGTGTGTACTTAGAGCTCTCTTTGTAAACTAGAGTTGCTAGTATCGTCCGCTTATTCACTTGTCTGTCTAGGAGCAAAGCTTTTTGGAGGGTCAATAACCTACATGTTTATTCCATGCCTAAAACAAACTCACAAAGGAATAACAATGTTATAAATAATTACTAATAATGTAATAACAAAAGGCAACATTAAAAAGGCAAGTCCTTTGTAATCTTTAAAAGGGCAAACTCAGCTTAATTTATGCTTATTCTCCAGCTCAGGTTATCACAGCTTTCCCAAGGTGAAAGGAGGCCTGATTCAAAGAAGGATTAAAGTTCATGTATGTCCCCTTATCTTTCCAGGATAGGAAGGTTTCCCAGGACAGACCATAGAAAGCCACAATCTTTGTAACCTCAATCTTGCATAAAGTATTTTTTACGGTGATTGATAAACACATGCAAGAGTCCTGGTCCTTCTTCCAGGAAAATCAATGGAAGCTTAGCCACTAATTTCAGTAGAAACCACCTGCGGCCAAAGTAAAATACCATTAGCCCTGGGTTTTTTTTTCCAGCGGTGACATCTACAGCCAGGACATGATGAAGAGAAATATCAGCATATTAGTATTTATTCTGAAATGACAGCATTGGGTTTGACAAGTGACTGACTGAATGCAACAAGTCTTTCATCCTGGTAAGCAGTTTCTTTCCAGAGTCCCGAAGGTTACGCAGACTAGGAGACAACTGTTTTTATATTCAGTCTGCAGAGTCAGGACTCTAGGGAAATTGTTTTGGTTTACTTTGAAGTCTTTGGAACATTAAATTTTACAGACATAGATTCACATCTGCTTCCACACTTTTAAGATATTTACAGGTGATCTGACCTTTTTTCAGCCTCATTAGGCTTACCAAATAATTGCAAGCAAACAATCAGCCCCCTCTGAAGGAGAAAAGCATCCAGACTGTGGAAGTAGGATGCATTCTTAATTGGCACATCCATGCACCACTGAATATTGCTTGGGCTCATCGCTGTTGTGTGATTTAACGCAGCAGCCTGTACTTCCCCCTGTGTGTGACAGTAATGTGTCAACGGATTTTAAAATGTATGTGTCTGTGAAACGTAATAAAGTAAAAATACTGGGGACAAAGCAAGGGAATGGCTGTATATTTATAGTAGGTTTTGTATAAGAAGAGCCAAATCACAGTTCTATCAAAGTTTGAAATTGGGGAGAACGTGTTGCAAAGGGGGATTTGGATAAAAGTACATGGCTAAGAAGTAACAGAACCTATGGATGCTTAAGCCCACTGAAAATAATAGAATCACAGAAAGGTTTGGGTTAGAAGGGACATTTAAGGGTCATGTTGTCCAACCCCCCTGCCATGGGCAGCAACATCTTTCACTAGATCAGATTGCTCAAAGTCCCATCCAACCTGGCCTTGAACACTTCCAGGGAAATCAAGCCTAAGTGTCTCAAATAGAGAACTGGGAGGAATACAAAAACCAAGACTCATTAAAGACAAATGCAGGTACTTTGTTGCTTGGGACTTGACATAGCCACAAGGATTTGCACAAACAAGGACAAGGGGCAATGGGTGCAAGCTGGAACACAGGAGGTTCCACACAAATATGAGGAAAAACTTCTTTACAGTGAGGGTAACTGAACACTGGAACAGGCTGCCCAGAGAGGTTGTGGAGTCTCCTTCTCTGGAGACATTCAAAACCCGCCTGGATGCGTTCCTGTGTGATATGGTCTAGGTAATCCTGCTCCGGCAGGGGGATTGGACTAGATGATCTTTCGAGGTCCCTTCCAATCCCTAACATTCTGTGATTCTGTGATTCTGTGATTCTGTAATCTAGGGCTATGTAAGTGTTCCAAATTTAAACCAGTAATGTTTCTACTGTCACATTTCACTCTCACATCATGCACAGCTCAGGAGGTGATAGCAAAGGCAGCACTGTGCCACTTCTTCATTTCTTCTGATCTCCAAAGCATCCATCACTTCCCTTGAAAGAACAAGGAGGAGCCTGCAGGAAAGGAGACATTTGAGCGGTCAGGAAGCACTGGGTGAAAGAAAGTCTTGGCCATGCCTCTCCTCTCACTGTGACTCATGGCCATATTGACCAATGGAAGAATTTGCTCAAGTTATTTCAACTCTCCAAAATTTTTCCTTCTGGGAAGAATTTTCCATCAGCTCATTAAGCAGGCTATGGTGGCAATGCCTGAACAAAATGGTTAATGTGCCATAGTACTAAATTACCTTTCTGTGGGCATAAGGGCTGATCTATAAAGGGTCTTTACAGTGGGCTCACTCTTTAGAAGTTGTCCAAAGGGAAAAGACAAGAACGTGCTTTGTGGGAACTGAAGGTACAGGGAATACCCTGGGAAAGTCTAGTTACACTCAAGTGCTAGTGCTTTGAAGTGTCTCTAGAAAATGGAAAAAGCTCAGCTATTTAAAGATCAAACATGCCTTTAACTTTTCCCCCATGTAGCTTATGAAGGGTGTTGATTACCCCCAAAACTGGTGCAACAAAACTGCACCAGTGGTCATTTAATTCCTGCCCCCAGACACACCACAGTGGTTGAAGGAGGAATTCAGTTTCCACAGTCAAGTCACATCAAGGTCCCTCTGCTGAAAACAGAAGCATTGCTACTAACATAGCTCCACAGGACTGGTGTACTCTGGGATGAAAACACATGTGATCATTGAAAAGTGAGCAAAACCCACCATTTCATTCCACTTTCCAAGGGAAAAATTGACCACTGCCTGGAAGGAGTTGGTGCAGGCTGGAAATTAGATATATTCATCCAACTCTAATCCCTTGCATCAGCTTGCTCAGGAGCCACCTATGAGATTGCAGGGTCATCTCTGCCCTCATGGACACTATCATCAACCAGGAGCAGTGCTCCAGGAGGACCAGCAGTCCAGCGTTGCAAGAGAGAACAGAAATCTGAGAAATTTGGGGTAACAAAGCTTTGGAATGCCCTGGAGTATACGTCCACACATAGCTCAAAATTTCCTTCAGCTCTCATTGGCACAAAAGAGGTTAAAAATAAAACTCTGGGTAGCCCACACCCAGCCCTCTCAACAACAGAAGTTTCAACAACTTCTAGCCTGGAGCAATATGAGGAAAGAAAGGGCTTTCTCTGTTTCACATGGATGGGGAGATGTGGAACATGTAATCTAGTGCAAGATCTTGTTTCCCATCATGGACAGCAGCCAGAAGCTGGAGTCTGAGAAGAAGGCAGGAGAACCAGGTTGGTCCATGGATGTGGACTACCACGCCACCTGCAGACCATGCTGTCCTCTGCTTTCTAACGGGAATTGCATTGCACATCAAAACGTCCTCTGTGCCTAAAGCAAGCAGTCTGGGTCGTTCTTGAGTTAACTCCACCTTTTTTACTGATATTATTTCTAATTCTTCAGGGAATTTGGAGCAGAGTTAATAATTTATTTTCTCTTTTTCAAAGAAAAAGATCCAAATATCACTGAAATCAAAAGGAGTTTCAGCCCTTGATGGGATCTCGACAGCAAGCAGCAGAACAGGGCTTTATTTCAGGGGAGACCCAGCAGACACTCACTGACAGTGATCAATGGCTCACGAAGCAGAGATAAGGGTAAACTGGGAACACTGATCTCATTTGGCATGCAGACAGCATCTCCAGTTCCCCACATGTCCAGCTCAGTGGCAGAGCAATGAGTAAAGGTCACCCTGGCGACCCCAGTCTGGGTAATGTCCCCGTATGGTGCACTGACACGCAGACCTGTGCAATGAGCTGTCAGAGGAGAAAAGACTGGACACTTCTTCACAGTCAAATTGTGCTGTCAAAAACTTCAGACAGAAACATGTATTTTCAGTCTTAAATCACACTGCTCAGCACAGACTGAAAAAAGTTGGTGCTTGGAAGGCTTGTTGGGGTCTTCTTTTAGTAAAACAACAAAGAACTGCACCAATTCCCCCATAAAAAAATCATAGCTGATACAGTAAGATTAATTGGATGAGATTATGCAGCAGCGTAGCATCATTTATAAAGATTACTCTTAATAACTACAAAATTACTTCAAGAATGAGATCCTTAATAGGGGTTGCTGAAATCATCCTGGAGAAGTCAATAACAATACAAATATAAATTTTTCAGTTGCGTAGCACAGTCGAGAAAGCATTGCAGACACTAAAAGCTCTCTCCTTGCTTGCTGGAGAAGGCTCCAATGAATCCCTCTGTGGAACCATTCATGATCTTTCGATCTGGTAGGCTGGGCCTGAGAGAGACCCCAGAGATTTTGCAGCCTGTGTGTGGCTGGTCAGAGCAGCAGAGAGAGAGGCTTTGTGCTCCAGACTTTGCAGTCCCCATCCAGTCCCTTACACCACAGACAGGACCAATCCCACAGAGCTCAGCCATGGCAAACTGGACCCACTCTTGGCCCCATCACAACGCTCCCCCTCCAGGCCCCGTGTCATTTCCACCACCAGGTACCCTACCACCTGAGTATCTTTAATACCTGTGAAACAATTCTGAAAAAGTGAGTTGGACACACGCATAAGTGCCTTCTGACCTGGCTCCTTTCAAAACATTTTTACTGTTACTAGTCACTGCCGCTGAGAGCAGTGGCTGAGCTCAGGTGCCATGGGAGGAATCATGCTGGGAGTCATGCAGATGCTTGATGCAGACCTTTCTGCACATCTCCTTGGCTAGACACATGGAGGAGTACATAGCCCTCTGATGGCATTGTCCCTTTTTCTGATACTCCAAGCACAGAGACAGTCCTTGCTGCATCACCTCACAACATGCTCTGTGGTGGGTCACATTACTGTTCATAGGATCGCCCATCCTAGAAGGTATATGCATGATGTATGGGGCTTTGGGATTTCACAGTGAGACAGTGCTGGCAGGGAAAGGAGCAATGGAGTATTCAGGGTACTTGGAAAACCCATACTCCTCCCTCTTGATGTACCAAAAGGATGATGAAAAACCCTCTGGGTGAGCAGGATCTGAAGATACACCTAGTGCCCATTTCTTCTGGGCAACCTAGATCCATCTTGAAGCCCTTCCTGGCAGACACGGACACAGC
This sequence comes from Nyctibius grandis, assembly GCF_013368605.1. Taxonomy (NCBI): domain Eukaryota; kingdom Metazoa; phylum Chordata; class Aves; order Nyctibiiformes; family Nyctibiidae; genus Nyctibius; species Nyctibius grandis. The sequence goes on from NC_090660.1 coordinate 104,716,041, forward strand.
AGAAGCAGTGCCTGCACCTCCCAAAGGCTGAAGCAGAGCTGCATTCCTGGTGGCACCAGCCAGGACATTTCTGCTGGAGGAGAGGAACTCATAGTACATTTCACCCAGGAAGGGCTAAGGATGAGCAGCAGCTACCAGCCTCCCATACACAGGTACCTAAAGTATTCTCTAAAATGTGACTAACCTGCATCAAACCCAACTGCTGGTACACAAGGGAGAAGAGGGTCCCTTCTGTGCCTTTCTAAACCACCAGCAAAGGCTCCCTGGGAACTGGTCCACAGCACCCTCCTTAGAAGAGTAGGCTGGAGCCGCTTGCCCTACGTGTTCACTCTTCACTATGATTAACTGCTCCATCATAGAGAAAGACACAAGTATCCATCTCTACTTGGCCAACTGGAATTGCTGGCCAGCACACCCCATGCCATTTATCACCAGCACATACATGGGAGAGGCTGACAGCAGGTGCCGTTTGTGTCAGCGTCGCTGCATGAGCCGACTGATTAATTAAAGGTACGTGGCCCCCAGGCTGCCAGGAGAGCAAGGAGGAGCAGGAGGGATCGTTTGTTAGCTCTCCCTTAGCGCTTGCTGTCTCCTTCGAAGGCCCTTTGAGAAGAAGCGCTCAAATCCTATGGCAGCTTTGGGCCACGGAGATGGGAAGGGTGAGCTCCCCGGGGAATGGCTCTTGGGGACACTGTTGGTGGAGGTCTGTACCCTAGGAGGGGGCATGAGGGCTCCATGGACTCACCCCATCTCCTGCAACTTGTTTTTAAACATGCTACTTTAAAAGAAATTACAAAAATTATTCTGTAATTCTATGAAAAAGGAAAAATAATCCCAGAAAACACTGAGATAATTAACAATTGCCCCACATCCTGCAGACCAGGAATCTCTGTTATTCATGGACCAAAGCTGATGGGTGCAATACCATTTCTTTTTGTTCTCACATTATAATTGCATCCATCCCTCGTTTCACCAGCCCTCACATTACCCTCAGTTCAACCAGTTCCAGTAAGTCTGGACAGATACTGATGTAAGTGAGACCAACATTAGACCCTGTCACATAGGTCTCCAAGCTATTTTAGAAGAGTTGTAACGACAGACCGCAAAGTATTTCTTGCCCATTTTCAGCTAGGCTGGGTTTTGTAACTACATGAACCTCAGTGACGTGATATGCCACATAAGAGTTGCCCAAGGGAAAGAAGTCATTCGGGTATGAGGGAGGTCTGACTCACAGGGGATGAAGCTATACATTGCACTGGAGCAGCCACTTGGGATTGCCATCCATCCCTGGCACAGAGATGCCGACTTACTTCCTACAGTGCCGTCTTTGCACATTCACCCACAGCCAGGCAGTTTTCCTCACTGCTCTGGGATGAAAAACTCTTTCTGATCATGATCACTGGCCAAAACCTTTTCCCATACTTTGAGACTGGGAAGTAGAAGATGCATTTCACTGTGGAGAAACATCAGCCAGGACCCTGTTGCTTTTCAACACTTGCTTACATCTTGCTGGAGCAGAGGGCATTGGTTTCTCTATTATGTGTGTGCAATCAAAATAAAGAGAATTCCTGAACTTTTAGCATCCTAGAGGTACTGCCTATTTCCCAAACCCAAAATAGCCCATTGGCACAGTTTAAAGGTGGATTGCACTCAGATTTTTAGCCTGCCAAAAAACATTATCGCAGCAAAGCAGCACTTGTGCCCACCCCCTGCCCTAGTCTTCTATCACGCAAAGCTAGAAGGGCCCTAAAGGAAAAGATTTAAGGTGATTTTGCCGAAGACTGAATGTGGATCTTTCATTGGATTGTCCAAGAGGAAAATACAGTTTTTCATGTTATCAAATATGCTTGCTGGCCCCTGATCAGTTTTCTAGGGCATTGCAACTGAGAGTTCAGGGAAGAGTTAGCAGAAAAGCAGTCAAGTGGGTTAATTCCCTCTGTTCTCCAGCAGCAGTGTCAGGGACACCATGGTCAGGGTCAGGATGAAAGGCCAACATCTGAGCTCACTGAAGAGCATCTATCTGGGTGTATTCCTCCGCACCTGAATTTCTCAGCCCTGTGAGTTTAAAGCGTAAGATTGCTCCCAGCTTGGTTACGCTGCAGGAAAAAGGGTAGTATGAGGTTAGTGCACCGAAGCTGCCCCATCAGTCAGGAGAGCCAGTAGAGCTCACCCCTAAACCAGGATGGGCATCAGCGATGCTCCCTGAAGTTTTGTACAGCCTCATGTGCCAGGTGTGACACACTGATCATTAGCCCCAGCTGAATTACAATTCCCATCATCTCTAGGAGCAAATATCAGGGAGTTCACCCCAGAACACCATGTCCCGCCTGTTGACTCTTTGACTGAGGAGACAAGGGTCAAACAGCCACAGAGGCTGAGGCACTGCAGATGCAGATCAGGGGAGACCCCGTAAGTTGCATCTCAACCCAAAAGCTTGACATCTTCATATCCTGTTGGGCACTATAATCGAAACTGGGGAAAAAAAATCATTTAGCAACCATCAAACCAGAGCGACAGGAGAGATGATTTGCTGTGCCTCTTCCACAGACAGTTTCCTGTGCACCTGGGGAGGAGGCAAAGACCTCCAGGCCACTCCGTGCATCGCCAGCCTTGTACATGGGCCAACAGAGGGGCTGACAGCAGCAAAAGCACAGATGGGATTTGGATAATCTGGAAGGGGCAGTGGGCTTTCCAGACAAACACAGGCTACACACACAAAAATGCAGGGTGCTCTCCTCTCCCCAGTCACCTCTCTCTTGTCTGAAGGACAGATCCTCTCCCATGTCTTCTTCTCATCCCCAGCAGTGGGGTGAACACCCTTCCTCTTCCCATGGCTTTGCAAAGCTAGGGCCATCGACCGTGCACCCACCCTGGGGAGCTGATGAAACCAGCCCTGACTGTGCCTTCCCATCCCGCAGCCTTTGCTGCCATCTACAGCCCCACAGCTCCCAGGGGGATGTGGGATGGGGATGGGGAGCGGCGTGGGGTGCACACCCCATGGGAACCCTCCCGAGAGCCAAGGCACTCTCCGGCCTCTACCCGTCCCCCCGCAGAACTCCTCCTGGCCACCTCAATAATGCATGGGCAGTAATTTACTTCAGGCAATTCGCCCTTTTTTGTCTGCAGGTTTAATCACTGGGAGATAAATCACCCGCATCTTCAGCTTCCCGGACAAGGAATCATTAGGGGCCAGACCTGCAATTTATTATATTTTGGCAGAGAGAAGGTTTAACCACTCTGGGGTAGGGTGAAGAAGGAAGAAGCTCTTACAAAGACTATGAATTAATGCTGCTAAATACTCTGCCTCTAATCCCATCCATTCGTAGGTGGAATGATTGCCATTATTTGAGGAACAAGGAGAAACTGAGGCACAAAGCAGGGGGAACCTTCACAGCCAAGAGCAGCCGCCCCCCTACCTCGTAAAACTCCAAATTACCTAACACTGCAAATGGGTGCGTTCCCACATCATCCCCCCTTCCCTTGGTACTCAGCAGCATCTCGTCACAACACCGCCCTGACATAAAAATAACAACAAACATTAACTTCTAGAGAAAGGACTTCCTCAGTAGGTCTCCGTGCCTCCCAGGGTGGCAGCAAATATCACCCTACCTGGATACAAAAGGGCAGGAGACTCTTTGGAGGACACCCCAGAACTAAACTGGAGGCTGGACTTCAGCTCTGCAGTAACAGCACCCAAGTAGGATGAGCCTGGTGCTGACATGCTGGGAGATACATGCTCCCATCTCTCTTGATATGCATAGGCATAAATGGCAAATTTATAAAATTTACCTTAATGTAAGGTCAATTTTTACATAATAAGTGATAATCCTTTTTAAATCAAATGCATGCATTTTAATAGTACACACTATAAAAGTATCAGGACGAGATCAGCAAAGCTACTGGTATGTTCAGATAGTTAAATAAGAAGCCAGACAAATTTCTGTTTTCAGTGAAAACCATCCCATCTTTTTTAAACATTTTTCCTTTCCTCTTTCCTCCCCTCCCCTTCTTTCCCCTTTTTTCCCCTTTCCTCTTCCCTTCCCTTTCTCTGGATGAGCATTGCCTGTTTAATTTGGGCTTCAGGACTAATCAGGGATGGAAAGAAACTATATCTCTACGTCTCTGTGCCCTGAGATTCCCAGCACACCCTACAGCATTCAAACACAGCTCAAGATCGGCACATTTCAACCACTTGATCACATCATGAGACTGCACCAACCTGGCAATAAAGGAAAAGAAAAAAGTACAGTTAGTCACAGAGCCAGAAAATCTCTTCACATGAAAGTCCTTGCCCACTCAAAGGGGCTTTAGATCCCAACTTCATCAACAGTCTTTTCAGTGATTGCACTATGTGAGGATTTTGGAGAATTTGTCACTGCAAAAAATGCCAGGGGAGGGCATTTAGCAAGCAGATTAAACAAAGCAGACAGCTGGGGAAACTATATCCTCCTGGTACATGCAACCGTAGCTGACCCGAAGTGATGCTGAAGAAGTGTAAAACCAAACAGGCGAGTGTATGTTAGAGACAGAGCCGAGTTTACATGTCACTGATACCTACAGCATGAAATGAACTCAACCTGCCCCAATCTCATCATCCAAAATCCCCACAGTCATCAGAGCTTTACCATGTCAACAGAAGTGTCAACAGCTTTTGTTCATTTCTGACCCATTTCTAGAAATAAGGTGAGAGCTATGTACCATCATGCACTACTCAGTTAAGGCAAAGGCCAATAATCTAAAGGAAAACGAAGCCAGGATGAGGAACAAAAAAAAGATACCTCAGAGGGACAAAACTCAGCAAAGTGTGTAGGTCTTGGACTACACAGAAGAGACAACAAAATTTAGCCCAGTGGTGCACCTGGGGACATCTGACTGTGCACCGGCATCTCCCCCAGCACAGAGCAAACGGACACAGGCACCAAACGCTCTCCCTTCGCAAAACACTGTCTCGTTTTTTATGTTACTGCTGATGACTTTGCTGGAGGGTACCTCACATGGTCCTACCCGATCACCTAGACTCTATCCCAACATGACTGTGTCTCTACTGGGTCGTGGTAACCACCCACTGCTGTCACAGCTGTCCACACTGGCATATCCCTTTTATAAAGGCTTTTTTCTTTAAAAAAACTGCAGAAGGCAGTAATAGCAGGGGAGCCACAGCCTCCTCTGGGAACATCTGCCCATGAGCTCATTGCTGCTCGAGGAATCTCTTCTAGAACAGCTTTTTCTGATAGACACCAACATTTTAATTTCCAGCCTAAGCTTTTTCTTGCACTATTTGCACCACTTGTTACTAGTCCAGACTGGTCCCTGAATTAAACTGTTCTCTTGCCTTACTCATCCAAACCCTTGTCTACACTTTTACAAAAAAATGTTTTCTATACTCTTACTTCAGAAAAGGGCCTGTTTCACCAGTATGAAGCTGAACAATCTCCCCTAGATCTCCAACTGAGATTGCAAAAGGCTCATGCAACCATTGAATCTTGGGAGATATCCACCACTGGCAGCCAAACCCAAGTGAGAACAATTTGGATCCGAGCTCAACTCTTGTCCTGTTTTGGCCCAAGCTGGGCTCCAGATCCAGGCACTTGCTCATGCCTGCCTTTCCTCCATTGAGAAACAAGAGAGGAGGGGAATTTCTTGCCAGGCCTTCCCAGGCTGTCTTGATGGCAGTCAAGAAGGCACTCATCTCCATCTCATCCAACATACTCCACCTTGTTCATTTTGTTCTCTCAGGTGCCAGGAGGAGTTTCTCACCTTTGCAAAGGAGGAATTTTTAAGTGATATGGAGAGAAGGCAAGTGGGTGTTTTCTGTGGATGCCATGGCAAAGTGCGTGTGTTTCAGAGGACACATCGCACTCCTAGTGATGGTTGTGTGAATTAACTCCAGTGGCCTTCACCACGCCTGCCTCAGAGCCTGATCACCACCAACACAAATCACCACACCACACCACTGAGCACAACCACCACCAAGGTGGACTGAGGAGATCCACATTAGCCTAACAAGTCTGAGGCATGACTGAGGAAGCTGGAGAATTTGAGGTAAAGAAAAACAAGTAGGATACTTAGTTCTGAGTTACTTCACAGCAACACAGAATTAGAAATAAGGACCACCAGCATTTAGAGAGAACAAGACAGCCTTCAAGAGAGAGTCCATGCAACTGTAGCTGCTTCACTGTGGAGGGTGACCTGTGACTGGAATTTGGTCTGTGAACCCCTGAGTCCTTGAATCCAAGGGTCTGAACCTTGAACCTTCTCTGCAGAAAGCCTGCTAATACAACCACTGTCAAACGACTGGGTATATCGCCTTACCAGTTAGGTGTCTGCACACCAGTGTTAGATCCAGAATTGAAAACCTTGTGCATGTCTTCCCTCAAGCTCAGAGAAACAAAACCAACAGCAAAGCATGAACACAGAACTGCAGCTCCACCCAAGCACACCACTGATCTTGAGGTACAAGCCAGGCTTGCCCCAAGGCCAAGGTAAAACACACTCTAGCCTGCTCCCCCAGCAATCCTACTAGCTTCAGAGCACACCAAAGCCTGTTACCCCAAACTCATTGCTCCGGCAGCCACAGCCTCTCATCCCTGGGACATGCAGGGACTCCCCTGCAGCACCAGGTCATGCAAGTGTGCAGGTGTCTCTTCACATCCTGCAAAAGGCCGAGTCTGTGCTGACACCTCTATCTTGCAAAATCCCAAAATGGTTCTTCACGAGTTAACCCTTGTTCCTTGTGTCCCAGTCACAAGAGATCAACATTTAGCGTTACTGTTTTGTAACAGCATGAGTGAGTTCAATAAATCCACTGCAGGCTTCTCTTGTTTTTAAGAGTGTAACAGTCATTAACAACACAAGGTGGACAACCCTGTTGGCTTGGAAAGATTACACAATGGCATGTAGCTATCACTGTGCCATGGAAATATCTTGTGCTGACACCAGGGGCCCAGAAAGGCAATTCTTAGCACAGGGCAGTTATGCTAAGTTCAGATCAAGGTCAGATCTAGGTGCTAAGAGAACAGAGGAGTACCAAAAGGATGTGGCTTTGGGCTGAAGCTGGCAGACAACACCCACTTTTATTAGAGATCTCATTGTTCTTGTCCCAAATCTATAATTTCTACTGTTTACAGTGGGGGATTTATACATGCACATAGCAAAAGCCCAACATCGAGAGTGCTTCTCCCAGGGAAGTTAACAGCAGCCCTTTTGAATAGATATGTATGTCCTGCTTTTGGTTGCTCCTAGGTAGTTGGGAAGATAAAAAACACATGAAAAAGCTATCCCATCTCCCTTTTTCCTATGAAATCATTATGAATAGTGACTTGCCAACAGACAGTGAGTTTACAAATTCAGGAGCCAGGATGGAGGTTTGGGAAGGAGCCTGCAATAAGTAGTTTCACCCCCGTATCCCTTCTGGTGACCTGTTGAAGTAGAGGCACCTTTCGTGTCTGTTTCAGAGATGAAGAGTCTGATGCAGAGGTTTTACACCAAGACAGAGGCCATCAGTTCTCAGTCCCTCTGTCTTTTAAACCATTAACCCAAAAAAAAGAAGAAAAAGCTCAAATCCTTCAGTTGTTCTGAATATTAAACACTTGGTCTTTTGTTATAGCATGTTTGGGCATCACATCAGCATCATTCTGGAACCAAGAAATAGTTCAAATCTGGACCTTGAATGAAGACTTCCCAGGGACACGGAAATACATGTAATGAAATCTAAGTACATTCTTAAGCAAGCCCTTGAACACATGCACCAATTCTGAGTGATTGCAATGCTCAACAGTCCAGCCTCCTGCCCCAAATCAGTATTCGTGGTTAGCAACCTTACATCCATACTGGCAAAGGAACCCTGGTCAGGGAAAGGTTTGAGCACTGAACCACGACTGCCCTCACTGTGGAAGTGCTGGTGAGCTCCCTGACACGGTTTGACCTGTGCCAACTCTCTTCCTCCCAGGAGACATTTGGGCATGGTTCAGGGAACAGTAGTTTCTCAGGACTGTTTGGATATGCCCTCTCTGCTTGGCAGAAGACAAGAAGACAGAGTTTAGTCATGACATTTGGGACTTGGCTTTGCTTATTAGTGCAGAAGCACTCACTGTCTCCTGCTCTGGCTTAATTAGAGCCCAGGTAGCACCTGGTCTTCATCTCGCTGCCTACTTGTGCACTCTCGCTATATTCCAATGATTACTTTACACAGACACTGCCTACAGCCAATGGTAACAGCACAAACCAAGGGGTTTTTTTTTAAACACACTAGGAAAGAATTGGTAATAGTGTGCAATCACAACACCCCCACAGCACCCACCCATCTGCTTGAAAAAGTGAATAACTGCTGAGTATATATTTTGTGAACGCTATTTCTGGAACTGGGTTTACCCAGTCAGGTTTTCCTGGGTAGATTCACAATGACTGCATAGGTCCTTTCCTTCTGGATACTCATGTTCTTCAAGGTCTCATTTAAGCTATAGATTATCAGCCAGGTGTCAGGCCATATGAATTACCTCTGGCTTTCATTCATTAAAGCAAAATAAAGACTTCAGGGTCAATGAAGAAGACAAGAGGAGGACTCATTGGCCCATTTGGCCATATGCATATTGGCATTTGACACTTGACTACTCTGTATCGCAGATGCAAAGATGAAAGAGTAAATCTTTAGGGATACCAGAATGTCTTTTCATTGCACACAATAAAAACCTTCTGCCTAAAACCCTAGATTTCCTAGATCTTCAATTAACATGATCATAATTTTTGCTCAAATAATCATTTCTCCTTACCAGAGTAACAAAAGCAGCATATTTTGAACTAACAGGGGAAAAATCTCTCTCTTTTATGCTTATTCTCTACTAGTTTAACTATAAAGTGGCAGAATTAAGACTTCAAGCCTTGGATTATCAACAATGCTTGGTATTTATGGAGCCATTCCATCTCTTTAATTCAATAGCAAGGCTGTGTGTAAAACACTGTGATAAATCCTTTGCTGATGTAAATTTTCATCACCTCATTAATTCCATGTTAAAAAAGGATTGGCTGATTTTCACTAAGAGGAATGACTGGCCATATACTTAGCTGCTGGAAAGCTGGTAGGTCAATTGCAGGAAATTTGTCATGCCAGATAAGAAGACTGGAGAAGTTAGGAAGGCAGAGAAAGCTTTCTGCACCTGTAGTACAACTCCAGTCTGATCTGTAATTTAATTAATTTATAATAGCAGAGAATATATTTTTTTTTACCCTCTGTGAATCAGATTTAAAAAAAAAAATCATTTCTTTCAAGCATCATCTCTGAGACTTAAAGAAATACAACGACAATATTTTAAAGTGTGTGGGGGGAAATCTATCAGGCAAGAAAATATTTACAGTAATTTTACTCATATTTTCCAACTCACATCAGGGCAAATCAAAGCAGATGGTGCTTTGGCTCTATAGAAACATTCTTTCCCAAATATAAGAGCAAAGGTTCCTATTGGAAAAGCTGTTTGAGACATAGCCACATCCACTTCAGCATTGTGGGGTCCTTCTGCACAGGAGCCCCACAGCTGCAGGTGGCTCAGCCAAATATCTCGGCCAAATATTTTAGCTTAGGTACAGGCTTTTAAACTTGTCCCATGTCTTGCTGAGCATGTCAAGTCAGAACTTCAGTTTGTGTGCACCTGTCTGTATAAAACACAACAAAACCAAGGGAATCTGATTACTGCTGTAGCATCTAGAAAACTTGAATCATAAACCAGAAAAACCTTTGGGCAAGTTTCCATTGGGAAAATACATTGGGAAAAAACATTGGGAAAGATAGCAAAAAATTATAAAATAAAAGAAATCAAGTTCCTTTGGAAGAACCTACATGTACTAGATTTTCGATTTCCACAGAGAAAAAGGACTTCTTCATTCCAAAACAGAAAGGTTTTCTATGCAGGTTATCACTCCTGCACCAGTCAAATCAGTGGGAATTGCTTTTATTTACAGGAGCGGGGTAATGTTTTCAAGGAGCCATACAATGTCAGGAACAGGAAGGGATGGGTCAGTGTCACTTGGAAAACAGTAAGTTCTACAGAATATTCTGGAAATTAGAAATCCTTTTGCAAGTGCAATGCAGGTGCATTTTCAACTATTAACATTCAGTAAAGGGTCTGCAAGTCAATAACAATGACCATTATGCCACTGCTCTCACACACAGTCCTTCCCTGGCTCAAAAACATACAACAAACTACAGCAAAACCAGAGATCAGAGAGGAGTGTTGTTATTAAATGGGAAGAGGCTGCTAGGTATTGAGGATTAAATAATTCTTCTTAACAAACAAGCAGATAGCTTATAAGCTATGCACCATTCAATATGAAGAGTTTTCTTTCCTCCTTGCCGAGCAGGAGGCAAATTCAACGTCATGCAACCATGAAGCCTAATTCTGCTTTGACCAGATTATAAGCAATTGCATTGGAAACCACTGGCAGGAGGATATTTATCTCCAAGGCTATGATTATTATCATAGGCTAGTTAAGAGTATGCTATTTCTTGCCCACATCTGTTACAGATGTCCATGGCAAATGTTTAGCTCTTGCCAGGGAGCTCTTGCTTGCAGCTTGAGAAGTTTAAGACCCAGCCTCTGCTGATCGCAGTGACGTGAGGTGCTACACACCCCACGCTCCTTCCAGATCTTCATCCAGAGATTTCCAGCCCAGCAGTGCCTGGTTCAGACCTCCAGCAGCCCACAGACCAAACAACCCCACCCAGTCGTCTTTGAATCAAGCCTCTCATTTCTGGGTTTGCGCAAACACGTGCGCATGTACGAAGGGAGGAATGCTGGGGAGGTTAGCATCTCCCTTTGCACGCGCTCAACCACCAAAAAGGACTGACACAAGTTTGCGTCACTGGAGGAAATAAGCAGTGGCTTGGACCACAACAAACGCTTGCCGTCTCGCATCCTGTTGGAGATCTTGTGACTGTTGTCATCCCCACAAGAGAAGAACCTCCTCCTTGTATTCATCTGCCCTGTGTTGGAATGGGGGCCTGAGGCCTTGTTCAAAGGCTTGACATCAGTAACACCAGTGCAAAATAAAAGCAAGAGCTGGCTGCGCTCCAAGGATTCATCTTGCTGATGTCTCAGCTGTGCCAGTTGGAGTTAGTTATCTAGGAAGAGCTGCAGAAACTACCACAAGCACTGAAGGGATCGGGAACGTCATGTATAGCGTAAACAGGAACTGCAGAGTCTTGGCAGGACCTGCTTGATCTTTGTGGTGTGGGAGAAGACACAGTGCAATTTGCTTCAGCACAGTCTTCCTCTCCCGCAGCCCAGGAGGCAATGCTCAGAGACTGCTAATGCAGATAGCACAAGGGTAAAAAGGGAGGCATTTCTAAAGTATTGGATGGAATTGCCATCTTCTGGCAAAATGGGCAGGTTTCTTTCCATCTATTTTCTCTCTTACCTAGACCAGCTCCTCCTGCCTTAGCCTGGTTCCATGGGCAAGGCCAGCACCCCAGGTCTGGGGCTCTCCTCAACCTCCACACCTGCTACAGGTGTGATAACTAACGTGAAATCACACTAGGGAAGAGGAAACCCTGCAAACCACGGGCTCAGTCACAAAACTATTTTTGGATCTCAGACCCCTGTTAAGCCCATTCCCAAGAGCTGCCTCCACCTAGGTACACAGGAAGCTTCTTGGTGGGCGGCAGATTTCACCGCGCCGGGACAATTCCCTGCCTGACATCTAGAGCTACTGTGAGTTCAGTCCAAGCGTTTTTTAAAGAGATATATCTCTTATATCTCTTTTTAAAGAGATACAAGCAGGATAATACATTCTGTGTCCTTCCCTAAGACACATTCTCGTGCCTTTGCTAGAAACACTTCCAGCAGAGATAAGCAGTTTTTGAACTTCCTCATGTCCTACTCACTGCAGCATTAACGCACTCCAAGGAACCGACCAGCCCAAAGTGGCAAGGCAAGGCACAGCTCTCAGACAGCTTTTGCAGCCTTCCTCATTCCCCCGAACAGGTACCCTGCAGAACTTGACAGTGCTCGTGTGCACAGAGCATCACCGGGAATCACAAGATGACATGAAATGGGGACATGCTGAGCTTCTGGATGCTTTAAACTCTGGTCAGCACCAGAGAGAAAACATGTAAGTAAAAAATATTATCTTCTTGGGAGACCTAAGGTGAAAAAGAGTAAAATGCACCATTTAAGTCCGACAGTTGTTACCAAACCTACACATCTCTCCTTGCCTCCCTGCCACTGATTTATGGATCAGATGCCTTGTCCTCTGGACAGGCACACACATGTTTCACATTGACACAGGTTTTCTTTCCCACACAACTCTGCTATGCAAGCTGACCATTTGAACTCATTAATTCACTATACAAAGCAAGCATGTTCCCTTAGCTGGTGTCCTACAGAGCTCAAGTTAAGGGCAGGAGAGTGAAAAAGACTCGTGGTTTGGGGGAAGGACAGGAGGAGGGAAGAAAGCATGTGAAAAGGCTGTACTTTAACCCAGTACAACTTGCCTTCTCTTCATCCACAGCATATGCTGTACACATGATTGGAATGCAGCAAAATAGCTCATTACTTCATGCAAACCAAGCTGAGCATGTCTGTGACTCTGGTGGGTCCCCAAGTCAACGTGAGGTTGGAGATGCAACCACTGCAACTTTTCCTTACCAGAGGTACCTGGAGGGCTTCTGGCTCTCACGCAACATTTCACTGTGTCTCAAACCCTCAAACAGTTGAAATAATAGAGGTGGCTCAGATCAACCAGGTGAAAGAGGCTGAAGTAAAGCAGATTTGCCTTGGCCTCACCCTCCACCTGATCTCATCTGAGGGCATCTCCTCTCCCTATCATCTGCCCAGCCTCAGGAGGTCCCATATGTGGAACACTGGCATCTTGTGAGAAGCAAATGAGGCTGCTTTGCTCTTCCCTTTAACAGCATTGTATTTTGGTATGAAAGAAGTGAGAACTTGTCACTGAGGTGAGGTGCAATACAGCCTTGTAGGTAAAGCACAGTGTCCTGGAATATGAGCCCCTCTTGCTCCCTGCTCCATACCTACGTGTCCAAGCCCCATCTGTGCTCCATTACTGCGGTGTCTGGGCCCACATAAAGCACTTTTACTCATACAAGAAGCTAAAGGACACTCACAGCTCATGCATAATGTTCTCCATTCCTTCTCCCCAGAGAAATCAGTGAAAATCTGGCAAATTTGCACCAACTTCAGACTTACCCCTGGATATCACTAACATTAGAGGTTGGGAATGACTCTCTCTGTGGTAAGCAAAGGAACTGAGGGGAGAAAGCAGCAAAAAATAATTGGTAGGTGGATGTTTTAAGCAAATAAATACATGGTTAAAAGTAATTCCATGGTCAAGAAATAAGTTTTTCCAGGAATTTTAGGGGAGACACTATGTACGTGATAAACCAGAGACAGAGGGAAAAAAAAAAATTAAATACATCTCTTTCTCTCTCTCTGTATACATGCACTTCTTTGTTAAAACCCCTAATGCAAGAAGGGTGCCCATGTCTCCCAGTGAACTTTGGGGTTCTTTGTAATATTTCACAAAACAACATCTGTCACCCCAAATTGTGATGGAGATGGATTACATTCTTGAAGACGCTCAGTGCTCTTGACTCCTGCTGACAGCCCTCTGCAACTGCCTGAAAAGGCCCATAATTAGTAGCCATACGGCGTGTATGGAAAAAAATCCATGCCAACTATTACTAGAATGCAGTAACATTATTTCCAAGGGATTTTGAGATGCATCCAGAACGAGGGAGACTCATTTCTTGGATTTCGCTTTGGCAGGAAGAAGTGGGGAAAAGGGGTTAGATTGAAACTGCCAAGTAGCAGAAGAAAATTATAAACCTGCCATGCAGAAGTTGGACACAGTGGGTCACTCACTATGGGGCATGTGTGGAAACCATTTGTGTCCTTTCCTCACCACTTCACAATGCCAAAAAACCCCTCAATTGATGGAAATTATCGTTCCCCTTTGGCTTCAGTGGCATTGTGCCACTTTGCAGAGCTGAGGATGTGACACAACAGTTTTCACTCCCTGTGAATGTCCACAGAGTTATGCAAAAAATTCAATAAAATGCATTTGAAAATTAACTGATTTTGAAATATGTCCTATTTGGGGAATTTATTTGAAAACTCCACAGAAGAATTTGAAGTCTAAGATCCTGCTGGGATAATGTTGTTGATGGCACTGCTATTTACAGAAGCCTATAAAATAGGCTTTTTAATCTTTTCTTCTCCTGACCTTGCGCTTAAGGTATTACAAGGGTGGGTGATAAACAAGCAAATAAATTCTTACGGCCAACAAGCAAGGGATCGTTGCTGCCACACTGCTTCTGAGTTTAAGTATTATCTCAGGCAATCCAAACTTTAAAGGGGAAAAAGTCAGCTGCAGCAAAACCACCGGTTGTGAAAGCGGCGTTTGTCCTTGCGTCCATATGGCTGCAGCACGCTGAGAGGGGAAATGCCCACAGCCACTGAAACTAGCCCATGGGGGGCCAATTCTCCCGGCACTGCACTAAACTAGCAGGAAAAAATGTGTCCTGCACAGCTCGCTGCTCTTACCTTCATAAATGGAATATCCTCGCCTGGAGAGATGGGTTAATCCTGTGGGACTCATGTGGGAGATCCCATTAGCACAACGAGGGCTGGAGGAGCTACTGTCCACATCCTTCCCAGGTCCCATGGCCACTTCTTCTAAAGCTGAGACGCTCTTGCTGCAATGCTCCTACAGATGCTCTTTCTTCACTGAGGCAGATACCCTTACAAACAAGAAGTTGAACCCAGCAAACCCAGCTGAACCTTGGCATTAAATCACATTGAGGAATTGAGTGACAATGATCTTATGCCATTTTTTTAACCGCCTGCAAGTGGACACACTCTTCCAAATACCCACAATTTTGAATCGTTCCACTGGAAGCAAAGCTAACAGTAAATATAGCAAATGTCCTGGGACAGTGACAGGCTAGGGCACAGGCACTGGCCAAACAACACAAACCGTCCTCCTACTGTCCCACCAGTCTGGTCTGCTTCCCGCAGCCTCACAGCACCAGGGAATTCCCGTTTTAGCGACAAAGTTAACTGGAGGTCCAGAGAAGTTTAGTGCAATAGGCAAGATATCAATTAAAAGTCCAAGAGAAAGAAAACCTGGGAGTCCTGCCTTCCCACTGTCAGAGTAAAAGGCATTTCTGTTCTAAAGTCTCTTAATGTACACTTCTGCAGTGTCCTCATATGGCTGCAAAGCAATCCTAAGAAAACAATAAAAAACGATACACGAAAGTCATCATCAGCTGTGTTTTCACATGTTAGGAACATCAATGGTCTTTCCCTAACCTAGGAAAGGGTGGTAAACCCTGACTTTCTATCTATGCACTAACCTGAAGTAAACACCTGTGTATATGTATGTGTATATGCATGTGTGTGTGTATATATATATATATATATACACACACACACACACTACTTATGCAGAAGGAAAACTCTAATACTTGGTCTTACCGAGCATTCCCAGTGTTTTTTATCACAACACTGCAAGTTTCCTAATGCTTTATGTCCTCAGATCCTAAAGGGAACTGTTAAAGAGCCAATGTGTGAGCCAGCATCCATTTGTGGATGAAGAATGCTAACGGCCAGCACTGCCACGGCGGGGGGCAGCAGGTCCTGAACGACCTCCAGACAACCAGGAGGTAGTTCAAAATGCTGCTGCAGGGGTGTTAATCCAATCTCAGCCTGCAGTAAAAGCTCACCATGCCATTTTGCAATGCTGCAAACGTTCGCTCTCCTTAAAGCAGCAATTTCTTCTTCTCTCGGTTTCCTTGTACTGCATTTAACATCGGTGCCAAGGCTCTTTCTCCAAAATCTCTCATCCACAGCCACAACACTTACCAGATGTCTGAGAGAACCACTGCATTAATACAGTGAATACACAGAAAAAGTCCTGTCTTTTAAAAATAATATTTAATTTCCTCAGAACTTCTCTACCCCCTGAGGAACAACTATCAGCTATGTGACATCTCAGCTGGACGAAACCCATACAGCTGGGACACGTGAGTTTTCCGTGGGTTCTCGTTTCACTGTTACGTACTATTGCATCCAGTCCGGAGTTTGAATCCTCAGCTAGCAGATGCTTATTTAACTCGTGGCAAGATCTTGGCAGGCAGTCTGGTGTTTTCAGAGATAACTGCAGTTAATAGCACAGATCTACTTCATCACTTCAGCCAGGACAGAATGACCCAGTGTCGCCTTCTGATCTGATTTATGAAATGATGGCATCAAATAGGATAAAGTAACTGGCTGCTCAGTGTTGATGACATGATGTTCCTGCAGTGCTTGAACACATGGTTTTGGGGAGAGGCAGAAGGAGAGCTAATGAAGCCTCAGAGACAGGGGGCCACATCTTCCTCAAGAGCCCCAGCCTGGCACATTAGCATCTCGAGAAACAACATTTGAAACGCTTTTTTTTTTCCACTAGACAAAATTTGGGCTTGGAAACTTGCATAATCCCTCTAGGGGAGAGCCTGGAGGCAAAAATAAATAAGTAAAAGGGGAGACGCAGTCATTATTTCTAGTCCCTCCTTCCTTTTAACTCTCCTTAGCTACTGTCCCCTCTCTCCAGAGAGGCCACCACCCTTGTTGTGCTCAGCACACGATCACCCCACTGACAATTAATAGAGTTGGCTCCTTACTGTGACCCCTCTGTGGTTACCTTCAAGCCTGCTCCTTCAAAGAAGTCACCTCATCAGTTCTTCCACAGGCTCTGAGATCCTCCTCCCATGGGATATACAGGTCCAGTTCCCAAATAATCTGCTAAACCAGTGGTTTGCAGCCTGTAAGGTATGGACCAACCAGTGATGGGCTGTAAGGGGCTGGAAATGGGTCTGTGAGATGTTTCAAGGGAAAACATACCAACCAAAAAAGGACTTTTCACATACCAACAGGTATTTGACAATGTCTATGGAGAACGCTGGTGACTGGTCAACTGGCAGACAAAGCTCGTGATTTTTTTATCATCGTTTTTTCTCATTTAAGAAGTGCGTAATTACAGCTTTGCACAAGCGTACAGTTCTGGTGATTTCACTGGTGCAAAACAAGCCAGTCTGCAGATTTTTCTCAAAAAAAGCTCTGTAGTCCTATCACCTGACATCACCTGTACATTGACTTCAGACTATCCAGTCCCTGCTGCTTCCAAAGTAGGAAAAAGGAAATGGAAAATGTCAGGATATATTTGCTCCAGAGTTTTGTGATCTCCTTGGTCTTGCAGACACCTTATAACTCAAGTGTCCGTGCCATGAGTGCACACTAGATACTTGTGCTAGTTCAAGTGTGGTCCTTCAGAAAAAGGCCACAATAAAGAACAGGATTAATCTGACACAACTTTAATTATCTAAGAAATAAATATGGCCACCTAGGTCCTGAGACAGGATGAATCAAGCTGGAGACACACTTGTCTCTTTTCACTCCCTGTCAAGAGAGCTTAGATGTTCAAGGTAGGTTTGACTGACCCAGGACAAAAAGACTTGCCAGAGGAATAAAGGTGCTTGGGGAGCCTATTACCATCTAGGTCCTTTTATCTTCAGCTCTTTAATAACTAATTCCTTCCAACATATAAGACAGGGTGCCAACACGTCGATCCCCACCTGTCCAAGAGCATGAGGAGCACAGGGCGCGCTCCTTGCCTCGGCCAGGCTGCCTTCTCCAATCACACTGCTCTGCTGCCCACCGACGCCAGGGGAAAAAGTCCCATTAATTTCAACAGCATCAGCCCTTGTGTCTGCAACAGCCAAGCAGTGAGACACAAGGACTAGGAATTCATCCCATCCTTCCAGCACACCATTCTTCAGAGCATCCCTCACATGTGGCTTTTTGAAAAAAACAAACAACAACAAAAAAAGATAATTCCTACTGGATTTTTCTGAAAGAATTGATGTACTATTTCTAAGTACACTCATGAATTCAAAGACCACAATCACCAGGAGATCATCTAAATGAAGTTCTGAATAACGAGGGTCATGCCATGTCAACCACTGACTATGAGTGAAATGAAAGACAGAGGGAAAAAGTGTTTTTCATCCCAGTGAAAATAACACCTTACAAAACGGGAATGATCTTTTTGTGTTCTTGTTGCTGAATCTTCAGGGTTTGTACCATGGAAAACCACGTGATAAGGTCCCTGCACAAGATGCCAGGCATTTCCAGGCAAACCGTACAGACTGCAGTATCATTAATTTAATCTTCCACTACTCGACTCTTCTCCTGACTGAAAAATCAATGCTAATAAGGAGCTTTGGGAAAAGACTGTGTTGATGCCTCATCTTGTATGGACTAATTTTAACCCGCTATCAAATGACTAAGTGGCTTTAAAGAACCTATAAACCCAACAAAGAGATTTTTAAATGTCTCTTTCCCAAACGGTGCTCTCTGCTGATGAAGACATCTAAATGCATGAGGACGGGTTTATGTGCTACCTCAGCCTCTCTGTCACGAACGATGGGGATGGAGGCCAAAGTCTTGTGCTTCAACTGCATCAACCCTGCGCTGGCGTGCAGGAAAGCACCAGGCAACGCATCCGACAAGGAGCAATTTCAAGTAGTCAGAGACACTAATAGGATCTGAATTGGCTGTAGCTGAAGGAAGAGTGTGGTGCTATTTGCTCATTCAGATAAATTGCCTGCTAGAACAACAACCAAAGCCTGAAGAACGGGTGTAATTTTAAGCAATAGTTAAGATGGGATAAAAACAACACCCTGAATAGTCTCAGCTTCACTCTTGAGCATCCCCTCCAGCGCTGACCTGGCGTGTCCACCTTTACCTTCAAGGTCTTTGGGGAGGCAGCCCAGGAGGTCACAAGGCACCTGGGAGATCATTCCTCACCTCCAGGAGCTGTGAGACACGACTTTTCTGAGTCATGCAGCTTTTCCCCACTTTTTGGCAAACTTCCCACCAAAATTTGCAACATGGCCACACTGCCCTACCTTAAATCCTGCCACAATGCCTGTCTCACCTGGGGACCACTAAGTCATGCCCAGAAGACAATAGCTCAGTGAATTAGGATGTTGTATTTTCTGAAAAACTTCCTTCATTTTACGACTAGTTGGTTCGTCCAGTTAATTCCACATTGCATCCCAACATTAAACTACTAATCATGTTGATCTGACCACCAGAACAGCAATTCTCCTATTTCTTATTTCTTTCTACAGCTCCTAGCACTATGAGGGCTCGATCTTTAAATCAGAAGTCCTGACGTACCTTGATTTGTACTTGGAAACAAATAAACACTCCGATATTGTTAGCGGATTTTCAGAAAGATGCTTTGCTTTCTGAAGATCCACCCATCAACACTGGGAAGCACCTGTGAACTTCTCGAGAAAATGCAAAGCCTCCCCTGTAGTGAATAGATTATTTACTGAATATTCACTGAACTTTTGAAGTCAGATTAAATTTCTTTTCCCTTCTATGCAGCAGCTTTGACTGTGGAGGGAGATATGGGAAAGGATGGATCCGAGATGAAATATTCACTCAGCCTGAGAGGAGCTCAGAAGCTGTCTCCCTCTTGCAAGAAAGCCCCTCTACTGCTGATTTCACAATTCCCTCCTGAACACAATAATACATTTACAATAATGCCCACTATTAATACAAATGAGGAAAAAAAAAAAAGACCCAGGCTGTGGAATACAGCAGAGTATTTATCCCAGCTAAACATCACTGTCTTATCACTGTGACAGGAGTGAGAAGGAAACCAAACTCCACTACATCAAACCAGCTTTTAACACCGAGATCCATCCTGATAATATCATGGCAGATAGTTTATCAGCAAAGATCTCATCCATCACTAACTCCAAACAGGGAGTCTGTGATGAGGTTATCATCCCACCAAAACCCTATTTCATTTCACCGGTGCCTTGCTTTCATCCAAGTAACAGCACGCCTGGCAGAGAGACCATTCCAGACTCCACAAGGCTGATCCCAGAGGGACTGAGGTGTCTCAGGAAAGCTCTGTGCTCTGAGGAGTTGCAAACTACAGTTTTTCTCTTGCACGTGAACCACCATCGCTTCATACGTTGACCCTTTAATGAGGCTGCTCTCAGATATCTGTTATGTAGTGCCACAGCCCACAGCTCACAGGGAAAACAGACATGGCCATGGGATTTTTTGGTACCACGTATCAGCACTAGCATGACATTTAGCTATTGAGTTACCAGAAAAGCAGCGGCTGGATGCATGTGTGCAGGTAAATCCTACATGCCCAGCCACACTGGACGTGTTCAGCCCACTGTGCATCTCCATGATGCTGACCTCCGTGTCCAACTCTGCTTCACCTCTATGCTAATGTGGCTGTCACCCACGTCTGCCTCCACACTGGCATGATTTGTCTGCCTCCACGCTGGCATGATTTACCTGCCTCAGACAGCACAAGTTCTCCAGCACACTGTGCCTGGGCTCTCTAAAATCCCACATCCCCAAATCTCTCTGTCCCTGGGTTGTCAGCAGTCTTCTTGTCTGCTCCCTGCAGGGCAATACTTGCAGCTCTGCCCTCAAGACCCCTCCTTAGTGCACGAAAAGGATGAGGGGGGGGGGCTGGTCCAGCCGAGGTTTCGGATCCCGGCACCTGAGATGGCTCTGAGCCAGCAGCACATCACAGCTCCCATCAGGAGGGGCCCGGTCTGCGCAGCACACCTGAGGATGGCCACCAACACAGAGCTACCAGGGTGGAAAACGATCCCAAAATGTGGTGTCAAAGCCTGCGGCTGTGCTTTTTTGCTCCTGTTACAGTAAGTTACGTGAAACGGAAAAACTATATATAGGAAAACTTTGTTGCTTTCCGGTAATTTCCCAAAACTCTTACCATTCTTTATTTGGTCATTCTGCAGATCACTGCTCTCATCATGCAGTTTGAAAATGGGATGAAGCTGAAAGATAACAAAACCTTGGCAAGACTCCAACCGTGATTAGACATTTCCATGAGTAACGAGCATGACCAGAGTTATAGCAGTAAATATTCAAAATTATTTTTGAAATGAAGTCTCAGGAAAGATGTAAACTCTCATGATTTGAGGCATTAGCTAACCTCTAATTACAGAGGGAAGGGGAGGAATGGAAACTTCTCTGAGATAAGGGATAACCTAACTGCTTGGTGCAGGGTTTCTTGGAACACCCTCGGTCTGCCCCATTCTGGTCATCGTCAAAATCCTGGGCTAGAAGGCTTGCAGGTCTGAGCGAGCTTAGCAGCTCCTAAATTCCTAGAAAATCAATTGAAACTTATACTTTGCTTGCTATAAACGTTTGATTTTCTACACAAATTACAGAAATGTATTATTACATAAAATCAGATGTTTTGCTGCAGGAAAACCATTACCATAGCTACCTTTTTTTTTTTCCTCAGGAGCTGCAACTAATAGTTTGTCCATTACAAACATCTGTTTTTTATTTATATAATATATACATTATACATATATGTATACACACAAAAACGGGATGCTGCAAATTATTTGTTAAAGTGCTTTTCTAGCACATGAGAAAGAAAGCTCGAACGAGAAAAGCTTCCCAGCACAGGAGACCTGAACTCAAACACCTTTACAGATAAACTGTGTAAAGACCGCAGGACTTACTGGTTTATAATATGATCTGTTCCATTTACTGAAACTTTTGATTGCTATTATATACAGCCTACTTTACTTCTCTTTCCTCCATATAGTTTTTGGATCCATTGATTGTTTTGTTCTAATCTTTTGGGAAAAATATTTTTATGACTCATTTTGTAATGGCCAAAGCAATCTCTCTCCAACCTCGACTGGGTTCTTTAATACAAATGTCTCATGACATATGTAACTATACGTACTCAAGTTACTGTCCCTTCTGCTTTCAGTCTGCCGAGGCAGGAATGCGTGGAGCGGTTTGTTGTGGAAGCAGCCAGGTTTGGGCAAATCTTATAAAAAGGAGGATCAAAAGATGGTTCTTACATCTGGGAAGGTTCATGCTGGTCCTCAGATCCACAACCTCAACACAAGAATGTTCCATCTCCTGCCCAAATGCGTTTTCTTTTATTGCAGCAGGTCACCAAAGGATTAAATGTTCAACCCCAAACTTCCATCCTCAACATCTAGTGATCTCTTGGATGTTATGGGCTCAGGCCCACAAATCCCCTGGAGAAGGGGTAAGAGAAGTAATGCTGCAGGAAAGCGGCACACAGGGCAGGAGCCAGAATAGATGTGCTGGGGCGGCCGGCGCTGGTCCAGAGAGACACGGTGGAGTTTTGGACCAGTGAGAGCCACCCACATGCTGCAGGCCGTGCCAGGTTTACCCTATAGCAAGTAGGAGATGCAGAAATACCCCGACCATCTAGGTCAGATAGTGCTGATAAGGGAGCAGGTGAGCCTCAGCAGAGATGCCCGGTCAATGCGCCTGTTTAGGTTCCTTTTGGGGCCCTGCTGAGCCACAGCCAAACTGTGCATTTTGAATTTTATATAATTTGCAACAGTACTTAAACAGTTTAATTCCAGAATCACAGAATGGTTAAGAGTTGGAAGGGACCTCTGGAGATCATCTAGTCCAACCCCCTGCCAAAGCATGTTCACATAGAGCAGACTGCACAGGGTTGTGTCCAGGCGGGTCTTGAATATCTCCAGAGAAGGAGACTCCACACCCTCCCTGGGCAGCCTGTTCCAGGGCTCTGTCACCCTCAAAGTCAAGAAGCTTCTCCTCATATTGAGGTGGAACTTCCCATGTTTCAGTTTGTGCCCATTGCCCCTTGTCCTGTCGCTGGGCACCACTGAGAAGAGTCTGGCCCCATCCTCTTGACACCCGCCCCTAAGGTATTTGTAAGCATTGATAAGATCCCCCCTCAGTCTCCTCTTCTCCAGACTAAACAGACCCAGCTCCCTCAGCCTCTCCTCATAAGAGAGATGCTCCAGTCCTCTGATCATCTTTGTAGCCCTCACCTGGACTCTGTTCAGTACTTCCTTGTCTTTCTTGAACTGGTGGGCCCAGTTCATCAACAAGCACTGATGCTGTTTGCCTGCTGAGGAATGGGCATTTTTGGCAAGGGGCTGTTGGTCAGGAGAGGTGACAGGACCCCTCAGTGTCTGAATCACTCCTGAAGAAGAAAAGGAAGATTCTGCCTTTGGATCCCATTCAATCAGCATCCTCAGAAACTTCTGCAGTGCAAGTTTGTCTGCTTTCCCCATTTACAGCCCACCCTGTGCTTGTCAGCATACACATTATCCTTGCACAAAAATCACCTTAAAAAGAATGTCCAAAACTTCACCAGTGCCTCGGTCACACAGACATTGTTTGGGCTCCAGAGCCCCGCTCCTTGGTGCTCACACATTGCTTGTTTTATTGAAGCGTCCGGCTGCACCCGGAGCGGTGCTCAGCGTGCCTGCTGCCCGCTGCCGCTCCTCGGGCACGGCCCCAAAACCAGCCCCGCGCTGGGCTGCGGGCAGCCCTCCTCCATCTCCAACGCCTTGCTGAGGAGGAAGCGGCGCAGACTGACCAAATTCCGATCCACTTACGCAGCCCCTCGGAGCCGCTCCCCGGGCGGCTCGGCGCAGCTCTCGGCCGCTTGCTCAGACCCGAAACGCAGAGAGGATTGAGAGAGCCAAACTCTTCTTTTACAAGAGAAGTCGAGTGTGGGAGATTCCTAACCTTGGGCTAATCAGAGCCCAGAATCTTCTCTGCATTGGATGTAGTCTCAAGCTGCGTCTGTTCTTATTGACATTATTTAAAAAAAAAACCAAAACAAACAAAAAAAAAAGGAAAACAAAAAAAAACACAAAAGAAAAACAAAAATAAGAAAAACAAAACCAAAGAAAACAAAACCGTTTTGGGAAAGAATGCAGCCAAAGTACCAGCCCAGGGGTGGGGGGGGAGATGCAGCAAACTGAAGAAATCACTGCAGTGCACAGTATCAGCTCCTCCCTTACCTGCAACAGAGGTTTTAATCTAAACTTACAGCACTTACAGCAGTGATACAGCAGGCTAGTTAAAAGAATTTAATATATCCATACACACAGGCGCACAGAGCAGTCTGCATAGCAGTAGCTGTAAATGCTGATCTAGGCTCAGACCATAGAAATTTCCCATGGTCTGATCTCCAGCTCCCCCAGACTCCAGAAGAAATCCATCCCTGGTGCAGACGGGGTGGGCTTGGTCTCCCATTGGATCTGTCTTTTAAGGGTTTCCAGATCCGAGCCTCAGATGAGCCATCTCGGGGGCTGCAGAGACCAGGGCTCAGACCCAAAGAGCAAATCTGAGTCCAAAGCGTGGGAAGGGGCCGTGAGTTTGCCCAGCAGGGAGCAGCCGTTCGGCTGGATGAAAGCAGCCGGTGCCGCCCCTGCAGACAGCATCATCCCCAAAGCCTTGCTGATGAGACAGCTATTTCTGCTAGAGGTGAAGGTGGACGGACACTGAAGGTGATGGTGCTGTTGAGGCTGAAGGTCCGTCAGCAAAGCGACTGACTGAAACCCTACTGCCCTGCTCTACCTGCTCTGCTCCCCGAACAAGAGCCTCCCGTGCCACAAAGACCTAGACGGCACCTTCCATAACCAAACCCACCCTGTAAAAACTAATTAAAACATTTAATTAGCTTTTGATTAAGAGCATATTTCAAAATTCTTTCGAGACTTGAAGATCAGCAGAGGCACAACTTAAGGGTCTGGGGCCATGCGTTTTTTAAACGAGTTCCCTCCTGGAGAGCAGACACACGATTACGCCGCAGTATCAACTGTTCCTCATTCGCAAAGCCAGAGCATGAAGCAAAGTTGCATTAATGTGTCGAAATGAGGGGAGAAATAAAGAGAGCAATGGATCACGGAGTCTTTGAAGGGAAAAGTGATATTGCAGTAATTTATAGAAGGGAGAGTTTGTGGGTGGGACAGTCGCTCTCAAAGAACAGTGGCGTCCAGACAGTAGATACGGCTCGTTTGAGAAGAGCGTCACTGCCATCTTCAGGAGAGCTGCTGCTCTTTCCAGCTGCATGGCAGCTTTCCCGGGAGCATTTTTCGGTTTATGCAATACAAAAGAAAGCTTTTCCTGCAACTCCGGCCAAAGTTATATTTTTAGTTATTATGGACACTCTGCAGACGCTGCTTTGGTCCAATGCCTCCCAGCTTCTGAATTCTGACACCTCAAACTGCCTACGCAGGAACATTTCATAAGCGTAATTTCCAGCGCAAACTTCAGTTTAAGATGGAAAAGGCCCGTCGGTCAGCCCGGCCCATTTCAGTGCAGCAACGTTTCCTAACGGATACCTCTCGCCCTTTATTCAGCCTAGCTTAAGTGTCTCCAAGGAGCAATCCTCTTCCACTTCTCTTGCAAGATGTATATGTTAGCGTAAGAGATGTGTTAGGAAACTCCTCGTGACATCAGCCAACTTTCCTTCCCGTGGCATTAGATCATTGCTCTTCCAGCCAGAACTCAG
This sequence comes from Nyctibius grandis, assembly GCF_013368605.1. Taxonomy (NCBI): domain Eukaryota; kingdom Metazoa; phylum Chordata; class Aves; order Nyctibiiformes; family Nyctibiidae; genus Nyctibius; species Nyctibius grandis. The sequence goes on from NC_090660.1 coordinate 104,741,439, forward strand.
TCAACCAGCTGATGAACACAGAAAGCACCTCTAGCCTGGGTCTCACGGTGGCATTTCACTCCCAGGCACTACAAGCCATTCCAAAGATGTACAGTGCTGAATGCAGAGTACATCACCTTAAAAACAACAGTAAGGGTGCTAAAGGTGATAAAGTCAAATGCTTAAAAGCCAGGAAAGAGCACAGTTAAGATTTCCACGTTACTCAAGCTCAAGTATTTCAGCAAATGCTCCCACCACTGCTTTTAATTACACCAGTGCCAACCAGAGGTCACATAGCTGCTTATGCGGACATCAGCTTTATATTGCAATGTCTCCCTCCTCCCTGCAATCGGACTCGTGTCTCATGTGCCCCTTCACACGATGGGGGCATTTGCACCCACATGGGATGAGCTGGATGTGCACACATACTCCTTTCCCAAGCCTGGACACCGTCATTTGGCCAACGATTGAGCATCACTTTGACACAATAGGCACATGTGAAATCACACAATGCAGGAGGATGGGGAGCCAGGATAAAATAAGCAGCCTGGTTTCTTCCTCGCCTTCATCGAAGGAAAAGATGGGCTATGAACCAGGCCAGATACATGCTCTTGCTAGGCCAGCTCTGACTTCGGGTTGTCTTAGACTCCCACGACTAACAGAGGCCACCTCTTCTCTACCTTAGTCAGTTCATGGAGTATATGGGGTAACAGTTTTAAACTGAAAGAGGGTAAGATTTAGATTAGATATTAGGAAGAAATTCTTTCCTGTGAGGGTGGTGAGACACTGGAACAGGTTGCCCAGAGAAGCTGTGGATGCCCCCTCCCTGGCAGTGTTCAAGGCCAGATTGGATGAGGCTTTGAGCAACCTGGTGTAGTGGAAGGTGTCCCTGCCCATGGCAGGGGCGTTGGAACTAGATGATCTTTAAGATCCCTTCCAGCCCAAACCATTCTATGATGGTTCTATGGTTACCAGCAAGAAACAAAGCCATAAAGGACATACAGACATCACCTGCAGCCGGAGCTCTCCCTGCTTCCACAGATGAAGGCATCAGCAATACACCCTGGGTGGTGAGGAAGGGGACAGCATACAGAGAGAGACACCTCCGGAGACCTTGCGATCAAAAGGGATTTGCCATCACTAACGAGGAACCCTGTGGCAGGAACCAGAAGAGGGCACAGCTCTCCAATGTCATCATGGCCACCAGCTGCTTGTAACTCCTCGCCTCATTTACTGGACACTTCTGACCCCTGCAGCAACGTGTTGGCTTCTGGGTAAGGCTCACGCGTGAGCAGAGAACATAGGTCCCCACGGCAGGAGCCTGCAGGGGGTGGCGGACTGCCGTAGTTCACAGTGGACAGCTACGGGGGAGAAGACAAATACACCTTCTGAATGTCTCCATCTCCTGTTGCACAACCTGAGGTCCCAGGAGCCGTCCTAGGACCTCTCCTCAATCACTCCTAATCACAGCAGCACATGGATGATAACAGACAGCACCAACGCGTTTCTGTATATATTAGATGAATGCTTTTCAAAAGGAAAATGAAAGGTCTAGTGTGAAGCTGTAACCGTGAAACACATAGACATGACCGAGCAGGGCAGCCGAGGAAAGGCTGCATCGAAGCGTGGCCCCGGGAGCTGCAAGACCACTCACACACAAGGGCAACCTCAGTAAGCATTTGTAACACACCAAGTGCATGTGACTTGCTACCAGCCTACCATGTACTCAAGCATTTGCTGGTGGAATATTTACAGCACTTGGAAAGCTTTATTCTACCATTTGCCCAAGTCTTGTAACCTGTAACATCCCCATAGTAACTAGATGACTTCACCTCTGTCCCATACAGCTCCACAAACACCCGCTTCGCACTACTACAGCTGCGACAAAAAGGGACAAGAACATTGCTCAGATGCATTATACCTGGCTAGATTTGCTCACCAGGTACAGCCCTTCTTGTGTCGTAACTTTGACAGAAACGATAAGCCTGTCCAGGCACCCTTCTATCACCACAGTAATGAGATGGATGAGACCAACCTGAAAGGATCATTAGCACTGAAGCGGGGGGAAGCAAAGCACTGCCCCAGATCCAGGGCACCGAGTTGGATGCAATCATCCAGTTATCAAATATCCCATGTGACAGCAATTCATTACAAAATTCATATGCAAATTGATAGTGTGAACTTTATACCGGGATTGCTTTAGTCCTTGCTTCACCGGCCCCAGATGGAGAGCCGCTACTACTGATCAGCCAGCAGACATTACACCAGACTTGGGAAAAGGAGAGAAAAAGCTTCGCTTAGGCCAGTAAAACAACCAAAAGAAAGAGCAAGAGCAAAGAGCCTGGTAATTCAGAGCTGGTTCTCTATTTTGATAAAAGCATTTCTCAAAAGCATTTCTCAAAATTTTGAGAAACAAGTAACCCCATCACCACAGCCAGGAAGGGCATCCTTGAGGATGCCTCCTGCCGCAAGCAGGACTTGTTAGTACACGCGCCTGCAGCGCCCAGTAAACTGCGCAGGGATTTTCCACACAGACACACTTTTGAAATGCCACAACTACAAGCTCATGGCAACTGCATAAACTGCTCCTTGTTAATTATTTACATTTATTTCACAGGTGTAAGCCTTTTCAGGGACAGAAAGACCCCACTACATTTAGAAAACCCAAAGAAAAGGAGGATACGCATACTTCCAGTGAAGCAGCAGCGTGAAGAGTCACCGCATCCCCGCTGCAGAAGACACACGCATTGGCTTTGCGAGCCAGGAGACAGCAGCCAGAGGACGGTGCATCCAGAATGAGATGTTTGCCTGGGAATGCTTCAAATCCATCTGCAAGAAGCCATTTTGGAATCTCCTTCTCCAGATCTGCTCCAGCCATACTAAAACTACTAGGAAATAGGCAGGATTCCTGGCAAAGTGAAATCCTGATGTGGTTTATAAGCAGAAGATACAGATGGGAAAGGATAGTTTTTTCAGAGAAGTATTTCTGTAACTTGTGTACTTTTTATGTGAAATTTTAAGAACCAAATTATTATCATATAAGCAGCCTGGTACTAAAGAACTGCAGAAAAAACCCCAGGGCTTGTGAGGTGGCACACATGATTAGCCCTGTGATCAGGAGTGAAGCTGTGCAGCCATTTCACTGTCTGTGAACGGTGACATGCATCACACAAGCCACTACGGACCCATTTTCCCCAGAGATGCACCTGTGCCTGGAATTTGAGACCTGTAAGAAAGCAGCAATAGTGTTTACACTGAGACACAGCACCATGAGGAGAAGGCCTGCCTTCCATCCACAACAGCTACAGGGTGGTTACACCAGCTCACAGCAGAAGGAGGGTGGCTAATTTGAGCAGAGCATTTACTTAGACCTTCGAGTGCCACCCAGCCCACTCCCCCAAGACTCCAGACTACCACATACGCCAGGGTGGTGCCATCCAAAGTGAGCAATTTTCCCCCAAAACTTATATAAAATCTGTTTCATGGCCGACGCTTAGCGCTAAGCCTGCCAGCTACTCTTCTGTCCACTAACCACAGATAACAGAAGAATTAAAACAGAGAGAAGAAGATTGAAGAGTGGTTTAGCAAGGAACAAGCACCAAAGCTGGAGCAGCAAACAGACAGCGGTTCCAGTTCAAAAATGCGAACAGCTGATGCCTGATGCACTGGAAGGCCTGCTTTCTTCTCTCGGAAAGCTCACGAGCAGGGAAGCTTATGGAGTTGTGGGCCAGCCAACTCAAAGGCATGCCAGCTCTCATCTCCTTTCCCAGCTGTGTCCACAGAGAAACTGCAGAACACAAATGCTGGAGGAAAAAAAGGAAAGCTCCAATTATTCTCAGACCACAAGGACAACGATGTTTAAAAGCAAAGATGTTGGCAGGGCAGCAGAAAGGAAGAGCTGTCCAAAACAGTTGACTGAAGAAATTCTGTGTTGTTTGAGTCAGTAGCCGTTGAAGCAGACAAAGAAGAAGAAATCTGCTCTATGGCTAGTTCTTCCATAACGACACCCAGGCTGGATTTACCATTTCAAGTGTTTTCTAACAAGATCAGAAATAAAAATTGTCAAATACCCAAGTTGTGCTTAAAACCTATTCTCTGTAAATCAGGTTTTCTTTAGAAAGTTTTACTTCCAAAAAATAACCCTGGACAGGAGTATGATTTGCCCCCTTCCCCGTGATTATTATTCGGTAACCGTAGTCACAGTAGCAAGGCTGAAATGAAATTATTTTTTTCCTAGGGGTAATGAACTCATGAGGACAGTTATCCTTTCATATACATGCAGAATGGTTGGTTGTATACAGTTTGTAACATTCATACAATTCTGGGAAAGATTTTTTTTTTCTTTAAAAAAAAAACCAAACCCAAACAAACCACAAATCAAGTTTTGTCCTTTCTCAGATGGATTCAATTGTGATGCTGCCAAAAGGACTAGAGAGCAGTATCATGTCAAAGCAAGAGTGTTTTACCCCTGTAGCCAGCACAGCACGTGGTTTGCTTTCTCTGTGGCATCCTTGGCAGGAAAGAAAAATCCTGCCTAATTCCCCTGCCTAACAGAGAAGGATGTACAGGTACCAGCAATACACCCTTGTACCTCCTTCGAACTCTTCAAGTGTCATGATTTAAAATTTTGCAGATCTCTTATTTCCAAAACCAACCAACCAAACTAAAGATAAAGTGGAGAATCTTTCCTGATGGTGCAGAAGGGGTATCCACAGGAAATCCAGCATGGTCACACTGGTATGCTGTATTTGGAGCTAGCGTGCCATGTAAAGTTACAAAATACTATTTGTCCAGCAAATAAAGCCGAGGGTGTTCATGCCTGTCTGCAGGTTTCAAATCTCCTTTTCAGAAAGTTGACAACTCATTTTAGGCATAATCTCAACAGTACCACGCACATGAGACGCACTAATGTTTGCTCATCGATGCAAAACATGTCATTTCCCAGAGATGTTCTTTCTAGTAATTCTCAATTCTTGCTTTCCCCTTCAATTCTTCCCCTCCCAGAAAAGCTTTGTTTTCTTCACCATCCTGTCAAAGCTTAACACTTTTTGCAATAAAATGCTAGCCAACCAGGAAACGTTATTTAGTATGCTGAGATTGTTCAAAATACCTAGATCCACAAGAGTACAAGCCAGTGCAGAGCGAGGCAAGTTAATCTCCCCACCACTGGTACGAAAGGAGCCAGACTGGCAGCCTTATTTGACATGTGAACATGGGGGGCCAAGATGCAGGCTCTTCAGCAATGTCCACTGGGACCTACATGGGTTGCACAAAGTCCTTCCCCCCAAACCCTGTATGAGTAGTATTTCTGGGGACAGGGAAGCAGCACAGAGTGGAGAGCAAGAACGCTGAAAGACGCTAGGCTGAAATCAGTGGATTAGACTAGTGTTTACTGGTAATGAAACAGCAGAGCTGGCACTATATAAAATTTATAAATTTATTTTTTTGTAAAAATCCAAAGAGCACGAAGACATCTCACTCAAAATACTGGTAAATCAAACCACACTTAGAAAAATGAAAGCTGATTTTATTATCTTATCCACAGCCAATCATTTGACATGAACATGCATACGTAATTTTGCTACGCACACACCACAGTTGAACGTTAGTTATTAAAGGTTAAACATACAACATACATCCTTACAAAAATGAGTCAAAATGCAAACGTAACTTTTAAACAAAACAGTTTTTACTCATTTAAAAAAACCTTTGTGTTGGGTACCATTTTGTACAAACACAGTTAATTTAAACAAATCTGCTTTTAGTTTTCTCATGGTTGCACATGAAAATAAGCTGCAATAGAAAATGAAGTCATCAAGGGATCTTTAAATAGCAGAAGTAGGCAGTCTTGCCATGCAGAAGAAGCAATATTAAATATTAGTTTTTCAAAAAAAGAAAAAAACACAAGTTTAAAAATATTTAGTTCAAGTCACAAATCTTTCCCCAGTACAGAGAAATCCAAATGCAACGCATAATTAGCTGCCACTTAGGATGGCTATTCTGAAAAGTAGAAATACTTTCCAGAATTGATAATTTTCATTGATTTGGCACAGAAAAGAAGTCTGAGCTTACTTAAGAACAAGAAAGTGATTAAAAAAAAGGGTAAACAGGAAGAGAGAAAATAAAAAGCAAGAATGAACGAGATAGTAGTTGCAATCACTAGAAAAAAAAATCTGTGCATCTCAGTCATTGCAGAATACTGTCTGTCTACAGCAGGTGCGAATTCCAGGTAACTGTTATTGCAACATGGACTTAATTTGCTTGGAGGTAGTCTCATCATTCAAATGCTTTGTTGTGTACCTAAACACAGAAATAAAAATCAAGTTGAGAAGAGCATAGATGCTATTTTGCTTTGGCTTAACAAATACGTGATTTCTTTGCTTATGACTCAACCTGACTGTACCATAGTAAAACCCTCAGCCACTGACCATCACCCGCTCCACGGTTACCAAGTACACAAATCAGACATTCTGATCAGAACACGCTATCATCAAGCAGAACTACAACCCAACAGCCTTGCACCAAGGGGAGTGAAAAGTAAGTCTCAGCTGGATGTTGGCTTTCGTGCTCATAGGCCATTTGTAGTAAACTCATGTTACCTCTTGTGACAGGTAATTATCAATAAGACTAACTCTGAGGTCTCGGTTCATAGGAAACATCTTCAACTAGAATATAGCTTCAGAAACTTCTCTTCAAAACTTCCAGTGACCAAACCTTTCTAAGATCCCTCAATGAGAATGTATTCCATCGCTTTTCAGCCTAATTTTCTGTTTAGTTCAGTAACTGTGCTGCTAAAACTGAAGTCTATACACGTGTTTATTCCAGCGCTGTCCCTCTTCAAAATTCTCTAGGACATTAGCACATTTTTAAATCACTACAAAGAACTTAGTCATCTCTTGTTTTAAAAGAAAGTAAGAAAACCAGAGCATAACTGCATACTTTCAAGCAAGACAAACTAACGCTTCCACATTTCAAAGTGAGTGCATGAATAACAATACCCAGTTACAGTTAACTGTTACCAAAGCAATATGATATTTTCTCAAGTAAGGACAAGAATGAAGCCTTCATCTGCCTATCATATTTTGGCACTTCTTGGCACTCCTCTGATGCTGGATGCCCACATGAAGAACATGTTACTGACTACAGATACAGCTTTGTGACCCAAATTAGCAGTTTTTAGGTTTCTATACAGAATTATTCATTTTTCTTTACCTCCCTAATTAATGTGGCAACTTCTTGTCTCTTCTATTCTACAGCAAAAACATTGAGACTCTTGCCTTAAGTATCCCCCTATAAATACTTTGTGAAAGAGGAACAATTTCTAGTTACACACCAAACAACTATCTGCCTTACACGTCTGAAGCTATCTGCGAAACAAAAAACACATGAAACTACTCTTACATTCTACTAATAATAAATAAAATCATTAAGCCATGGTCAAACCACACAGACCTGACGACATGGTCAATGCCAGCTAATCCAGCTGTTTCTTTGGTAAGCTGGCACAAGTCACAGTGTGCACGCTGCAGGTGCTTATTTGCTTGTTTGGTAGTTCAGTCAGTAGACGTGATCCCAGTTAACTTCTACTTACCTTTTAGTATGTATTATACCTTCTTATCAGTTTTAACTTCAGGTACAATGTCTACTCTGTCACACTTACCTCTACAGACTTGTTCTTAACCTGCACGCAGTTCAAGCACGCAAAAAGTTATCTTAGAATGAACAACTGCAAGTTTACAACCTAGCTTTTAAAACACAGTAGCTTCTTCATGCATCCCTGTCTCGAGACACATTGGAAAAGAAGCCTGCAATAACCATAGTCACCTTTTACCTGCAATGCTGACTGAATACCTTGTTGCTGAAGGAAATGCCCTGGACAATTTAGGAAAATTCACATTAAAATATTTCAAATAAAAGAATAAGAGTACCTGAGAGCATTTAGAAGGCCTTCTACACTGTTAGGAGGCTGGTCTTTAAGAACTTTGATGCATCCTTTCATCTAGGAGTCAAAAAAATTATACAGTTTCTTTCATGCTAATACCTTGAAGTTTACAGAAGTGTTTTATATTCAGTTTGTCAGAGAGAAAAAAAAAGTATTTAAAAATTGCAGCAGTGTAAAGACATTTTCTTGATATTAGAAAGGAATTAAGCTTTCAGTATTACATTTTCCCATGACAGAATGGCTTAGCTACTTAAAAATCTGCATATCTTTAGACAATGCAACTTTGACATCAAGCTCTGCTTTATCGAAAAACGAACTCTGCTTAGAAAAAGGAACTGTAAACAAAGATCTTTGTTTATCATAAATCCACTAAGATGGATTACATTCAGCCAGTGAAATAATGACAAACTCTGTAGCTAATACAATGTCCTCAGTCTCTACAGCTGTCTACCTTGCCTGGCCTCTCAGAGGATCCTTCTGTTGTGGGGTTGCTGAAAGTTGAAGAACAACAGGTGCCAATTGCTACTGCCACGGTGCACCGACGACAATATCGCACCAATCGAGACTCCCTGATCCCCATTCATAAACTGATTAGACAATTAGAAAATCAAGGAGTGATTAGCAAGACTCGCTCACCCTTTAATAGTCCTATATGGCCAGTGCAAAAGTCTAATGGAGAATGGAGATTAACTGTGGACTATCGTGGCCTAAATGAAGTTACACCACCTCTGAGTGCTGCTGTGCCAGACATGCTAGAACTTCAATACGAACTGGAGTCAAAGGCAGCCAAGTGGTACGCCACTATAGACATTGCTAATGCATTTTTCTCTATTCCCTTGGCACCAAAGTGCAGGCCACAGTTTGCTTTTACCTGGAGAGGTATCCAGTACACCTGGAATCGACTGCCCCAGGGGTGGAAACACAGTCCTACTATTTGCCACGGACTGATCCAGACTGCACTAGAAGAGGGTGGAGCTCCAGAACATTTGCAATATATTGATGACATCATTGTATGGGGTGATACAGCAGCAGAAGTTTTTGACAAAGGGGAGAAAATAATTCAAATTCTTCTGCAAGCTGGTTTTGCCATAAAAAGAGGCAAGGTCAAGGGGCCTGCCCGGGAGATCCAGTTTTTAGGGATTAAATGGCAAGATGGGCGTCGCCAGATCCCGATAGAGGTGATCAACAAAATAACAGCCATGTCCCCACCAACTAACAAAAAGGAAACACAAGCCTTCTTAGGCGTTGTGGGTTTCTGGAGAATGCATATTCCAGATTACAGCCAGATTGTACGCCCTCTTTATCAGGTGACCAGAAAGAAAAATGATTTTCAGTGGGGCCCTGAACAACAACAGGCTTTTGAACAGATTAAACAAGAAATTGTGCATGCAGTAGCCCTTGGACCAGTCCGTATGGGACAAGATGTTAAAAATGTGCTCTACACCTCAGCTGGGGACAATGGTCCTACCTGGAGCCTCTGGCAGAAAGTGCCAGGGGAGACTCGAGGTCGACCCCTAGGATTTTGGAGTCGAGGATACAAGGGCTCTGAGGCCAATTACACCCCAACTGAAAAAGAGATACTGGCAGCATATGAAGGAGTTAGAGCTGCCTCAGAGGTAATTGGTACTGAAGCACAACTTCTCCTGGCACCCCGATTACCAGTACTAGGCTGGATGTTCAAGGGTAAGGTTCCTACTACTCATCATGCAACTGATGCTACATGGAGTAAATGGATTGCATTAATTACACAGAGGGCTCGAATAGGAAACCCTAATCGCCCAGGAATCTTAGAAGTGATCATGGACTGGCCAGAAGGCAAAGACTTCGGAATGCCACCAGAAAAGGAGGTGACACGTGCTGAAGAAGCCCCACCATATAATGAACTACCAGAGGATGAGAAGCAGTATGCCCTGTTCACCGATGGATCCTGCCGTCTTGTAGGAAAGCATCGGAAGTGGAAAGCTGCTGTATGGAGTCCCATACGACGAGTCACAGAAGCCACAGAAGGACAAGGTGAATCAAGTCAATTTGCAGAGGTAAAAGCCATCCAGCTGGCTTTAGACATTGCTGAACGAGAAAAGTGGCCAAGGCTGTATCTTTATACTGACTCATGGATGGTGGCAAATGCCTTGTGGGGCAAAGGTAAACCCATTCATGGGATTGCTTTTGCTCAAGGACCTGGATGTACTTGGTGGGTGATGCTGCAGGATGGTGGAGTCCGATGTGTCCCTGAAGGTGATCTGATCTTGGGTGAGAATACTTAATTCTGAACTGCATGATGTTAATTGCTGCATAATACTAACAGTGTTCATAAGTGTCTTTCAGGTTGAAGCAGTGGTGATGAGACCGGAGCTAGCTGCAAGTGGCGTCCAGTAACCTCCTCGAGACTGACATCTTTAACCTGCAACCCGTGGGCACGAACTGTGACAAAGCTCATATCATCTCTCCTACCCTGGGAGACTCTTAGCCAGATGGAAACCCACAATCCTGAACTAAATGAACTTGATGAACTTTTTTTTTTGTATAGAGATGAATCATAAACTAATGTTATCTGTATATATTTTAAAATGAAAAGTTAGTGGTGATCTGAGTATGACGTGAATGGTATGGAATAAGGGGTGGAATGTCCTGGTTTGGCCTAAACCAGACCGATTTTTCCTTTCAGTGATTTTTACTTTCAGCTAAGTCTCCTCTAACTAACTGCATGTTTTTGCAGACAGTGTCTGCTTCCAGGACTGATAACGCTCGAAGTTTGTAGTTATCACTGGGGCACTGGTAGGGATGTTGTGCAGAAAGGCTCTTGCTGTACTTATTCTTGAGAGAAACCAAGGTCACTGCTGAATTCCTCATTGCTTACGAGTGAAGAGCCGAAGGGGGGGGTCGCAGCTGCAGTGGGGAGCAGACAGGGCAGGTGACCCAAAATTGACCAACGAGGGTATTCCATCCCATACACGTCATTCTCGGTATAAAGTGGGGGGATCACGAGGGTCTCGCCCCTTTTTCTGCTATGGCCGGTGTCCAGGGAGGACTCCGTCTGTTTTCCTGCTGCCCCCGATCCCGATCCGTGCGTTCCTGAATCCAGCTCTCGACCATCGCTAGGCCCAGGCTGGGCCTTCCCGGAGCCTGCCCTGCAGTGCCGGTGGTGACGTGGCTGACTTCAGGGGAGCTCAATCTTGGTTTTGTATATATATTTGTATATATTTGATTATTTTTATTATTATTATTATACTTTTTTTTCATTATTATAGTTTATTAAAACTGTTTTAATTTTCCAACCCAGAAGTCTCTCTCCCTTTTCCCTTTCCCTTTCCCTCTGGGGGGAGGGGGGGGGATAACAGAGGGCATCTGCCGCAGGTTTAATCGCCAGCCCAGCTTTAAACCGTGACAACAGTCCATCTGAAATAACCACAAAGCAGCATACAGTAACAGCAGGTATTCCACAGACTTATTACCAAACAGCAGCAGAAAGTCACAGACTTGAAGACTGGTGGATGACGAACTTAGCTTTTTATTAGACAGTGAGGAACGAGCTAGATGCCGTTGCTATTTCCAGTCATTCTGATTCGGATGTTTCAACGCAACCACTGATGCTACCTGAGTTCCATCAAAACAGATTTTTCACGATCTAACAATGATCATTTATGTGTCTGAAGGCCTAGTTTGTATTTCTCACTACTTATGTATATGGTTTGCTAACAGCTACCACTATCCATTTAGCATTAATCTAAAGTGTACATCTGCTACTAAAACCCAGAGGACAGAAAAGGAGCCTACGCACAATTTAAATACTCAAGAGATTATTTAGTAACAAAAAAACTTACATCGATTTTTGAAGTTTTGGCAAAAGCGCCCACTGGATGCACGTGGTCATAGAGTATGATGACACCCACCATTACCCTCAGACAGAATGATACTGTTTCCTCATTTGTAAACCTGCTCCTGTATTCACTGTAATTTAAAAGCACAGATTATTATCTACCAAACACAAGATAAGAGCACATACTAGTAACCCCCGAAATAAGATTAGAGAGAAAAATCCTGCTATAAATCTACAGAGAAAAAATAAAAACCAAACCAAAACCCAAAAACCCACCAACCCTACAAGCTTTTGAGAGTTTTCCTTTTTCTTTTCAATGACCTGCCTACAAGTCAGACCACTGCTTAGAGTTATCTGAAGATTAATAAAGATTCTCAAAACTAAGATAGCACCCTACTGCTACACCATTTCAAGTATATGTATATTATTTTTTTCAGAAAAAAAAAAGAAAAAGATTAAAACAATACATACTAACTTTGCTTTCACAGTGCTTCCTACCCTTTTCCCTGCCACCCTCTAATATATACGAAACCCAAACTTCTGACTTGCGGGGGAAAAAAAAAAGGGAAAAAAAAAAAAAGCAAGCTTAATGAACCATGCTTAACCACTTTCTTGAATGGGACAGACCATTCCAAAGCAGGACAAGAATATAAATGTTTGGAGCTCTTAATGTGCTCCAAAACAAATGTACTGCAGTATTTGGACAGAAAGTAAGACACACCTCATGCCTGAGTATTTTACCAATAGGAAACTATTTAGATCCCAGAAGAACCAGATAAAAAAACCAAAGTTTAGTTTGACTTTTTGTTCACACTCCCAGTGCCTCTCAAATTTACAGCAGACAATGGACTGCCTTTACACCTAAAAGTCACCTCCTAATTCCCCAGACAGGGGTGCTGTAATTTTGTTACAGCCATCAGCCCAGCCAGCTTGCAAGGAGGTACCATCCAACACACTGCCCACAGCCCCTCTTTCAGAAGGCCCTAGGCAATCATGCTCAAAAAAAAAGTATATTTTCCTGAATTATACATGAGAAAACCATTTACAAAGAGTGCCAAGAGGTTGTCTAGCTTTCACAGTCATTCTATTTTTAAGTATTAATAGGTTCAGAAAAGCAGACCGCATGATTTGCATGGCTAGCAAAATGAGACAAGTTAGTTTCACATAGAGGTTAAAAACTAAGTTGGTAAAAAGGAAACACCATAGCTCCTAATTAGCCCAATTATATTTCTTTCACCTTATGCATCAAAAGTCATGTCGTAAATACAGAGATGATTCATACACAATACAAGCAGTGCTTATACTCACGGGGTTTCCAGCATGACCCTGCACACACTAGCCATGGTGCTTAAGCAATCTGTAGTATTCTCTATTGGTAAATTTTTATTCTGCAGAAGAAGATAAACAGTTTCCAATTCAATTATTGTGAAATATTGTACTACAAAACCTAAAGCAAATCAATGATCTGCTGGCATGGCAATGTGGAGGAGTTAAAACCATCAACACCACTATGGTAAGTCAGCTAGCCTTGCCCTGGATTTTAATAACGTTACAATAAAGATTAGCGACTTAAAGTACAAAGTCTACCACATGGGTTTTGCTTGCTTGTTTGTAGTTAAAGAAATACACCACTGACACTATTGACTTTTGGGAAGTTTTAAAGGAATCATCTAACCTGCTCTTTAAAGACAGAAATTTCTATAGCCAAATACCTGCCTCTGCTGCAACAATAAGACTTAAAATTGTTGCAGACAAACACCTCAGACATGTAAAATAAGAGGCCATTTTTCTCAAGGCATTGCAAGGGTAAAGCAGAACTTAGGAAAAAATATTAAAAAATAAATGTATGTTTGTATTAATCACGTAATGTACAATTATTTTTTATTTAGAAATACTGTGCACTCTTTGCATGTAAGACAAAAATCATCAGAGCTATCAGAAGCCAAGCACAAAACGTGTAGTGACTGGATTTTATCACTAATATTTATTTAGGTAGTTAAGGATAAATAGGTATGTGTCAAAATGTTGGAATACTTTTCCAGTTCAGATTCCTCCCCTCTTCTGCAATAATGTAAGTATACTTGACTTCACAGAGCAAAATAAAAATGTCTTGGGAGAAGAAACGGAAGCTACATTTCAATTCTCTTCCCTATTTCAAGCACAGAGAATCAAGCTGTTTCCCTTTCAATTTTCTGAAGCTTCTGCTCTAAAACACCACCAAAATGCAGGCAACACACTTACCTCTCCCACCTCCCCTGCTGAGGAAAGCTATCACTACCGATGTTGTAACGCTATCCATTAACCTTCTGTGACACAACCACAGGGTGGCTAGCTGAACTTACTCTAACCTCTACAGCACCTGAGAAAGATACTTCATGTTTCTTGAGGGTCCAAAAAACAAGTTTGATTTCTAGATGCCAGATTAAGCCTGGTAGAAGAGTTTTGTGTTCCAAAATGATGTCTGGCTCTGCAGTGCTTTGAAATACACTATCCAAGCCATAAATTTATATTCTTACCTCTGACACAAACTTTGTTGTAGCGTCACTTAAGGTTTTCAACATTGGCGTTGCTTCAGCATAAAATAAAGACATTCTGTTTGCCAGCTCATTATTTACTTCATTTTCTCCCTCTGCCTATAAAACAGATGGCAAAAAGAATGCAGTTGTTCCGTACATGAAAAAGACAGGTGGTAGTGTAAGACAACATTTTATCTCATCCAAAGGTTACCTACTGGGACATTGTTAATCCTCATACGGCTCAGAGTTCTTCTATAGTAGCTGAAGTCATTCTGTATAGCAGGATTTGTCATCTATATAGATATGGAAGCAAAAGAGTTGTGACAAACTCAGGAAAAATGTAAGAACAAGTTTTCATAAAAATGTAAGATCAAGAACGAGAAAATATTCACCCTTCTGAAGGAAAAAGGCCTGTGACATGTTGGGAAGCGATATGTAGAACATAAAGCTTTCTGGTTAAATTCTCAGATTTTTCAGAACAAGATCTAACAAGAATAAGAAAAGAAGTAGCCTCCTGAATAGGAGTTTGGAATTAGTAGGTTGAAAAAAAATGGCTTTGCTAGTTTGACTCCAAGGATCAGATCAGCAAATTAATATCATTTCAGCTTAGTTCTTTGCAAATCAGCAGGAAAATAGCTATACTCTGGGTGTGCACATACTAAAATCATCAGCAGCATTATCCCAAGAGATATGCCAAATTCAGATGAAGAAACATGATTAATATGAACTGAAACATAATAACTGCCTAAAGCTAGCATGGTATTTCGTCTGCTTTCCAGTTTAAGCTAACTCTACGCCATGCAAAAAAGCCACGCACAGCAGATATGAGTATCTACTGCATGCCCCATACTAGAACAAAACACAACCCAGATTGATTCAGTAAATAGACTTGTTTTCTTTTTGCTAGCCTTTGTGCTTACAGAATTACAACAAGTTCTTACCTTGAGCTCATCAAATCGGAGTGTAAAGTGAAGAATTTCTGCAAACTGCTTAGCAAGAGCCTGCTCTCGCTCCAGGTGTTGCGTTGGTGAATATGGAGTGCTTGTCAGGGCTCCCAACAGACCTCGCAATCCTGCCTCTTAAATGAGAAGAGAGTATTTTGCAATATACAACTGCATCTGCTGCTTGTACCTCTATTGACTGATATTCTGCATGCTAGACTTAAAACAGACACCTGCCAAAATACATGGTAGTTAATAATAACAGGCCTTGATGAATTGCTTCTATGTGTCACTGTTACTGTCTTTACTTAAAACCTGCTGTAAAGACTAGGTCTGATCAGCCATGAAAAAACTTCTTGAAAAGTTTTATTCAAGCTTTGTCTGCAACATCTGTGTAAAACATTTCAATAACCTGTGTTAGCAGGCTACAGCCTTTAAGATAACACAGAATTCAAGAGGTACACACTTATCAGCAAAAGTCATGTTTTATTTAAGATAAACTTATAATCCAACTTCCTGCTTGTCTTCTTGAGAAAAATACCTCACCTCTTTAACAAAGCAGAACTTGCCTGCAAAAAGCTTCCTTTTTTTGAGCTAATTTTTTCATGAGCTATGCCAGTAACTCTGTCTAAAAGTCAGGTAGTTTGTGAAAAAAAACAAATCAAGTCTAATAGGTTTTATCAGCTTAGACACAACATCAGACAAGTGGGTTTTTTAAGAGGCACAAAGTGCCATCTTAAGTATTGCACATGCATGAACCACGTCGATTAGGCATTTCCACAGACCAAATTATTTCTGGTGTTTGGGGGGGAATAATACAGTTTTAATTACTCTTGGTATCAGAAACATTAACAGAATTCAATCCTGATGAATTAGTCTGCTAATTTTCAAAACAATCAGTTTGTTAGTGCTTTCCAGAATTACTAAAGAGGTAGAGAAAGATGATGACAAGTATGCTCCCATTCTCTCTCTCTCTCCTCTCTCAGGTATCCACTGAAGCAAGTTTGCTTTCAACATGCAAGATAGTACGCAGATATAAATAAGATCCAATCCAGTGTACGGAAGGGGATCTATGCAATATGAGCTTTTATCTACTAACAAGGGGTTGCCACATCACATCTGAATATGCTGAATGTACTAATTAATGAAGACAAAAAACCCCAAGTTAATACTTGGTTCCACTTACCTAGTCTTTGAGAAAATTCATAGAATTTCTTTAGTTTGCCTACTAGTGGAACAACTGCACCCCATGCCTTCTCTTGCAGCTTCTCATCGTTGGGATGCTGTATTGCCTTAAATCAGAAAAAAAAAAAGAGGAAAAAAGTATGCTTAAATTAAGAATAACGGATACACTACTACAAAAAAAAAAAAATATCTATGCAGGTCAATCGTTTGAGGAACTAGTAATTAAAAATTCTACCTACTGAGAAGTTTCCAGTTGAGAGACAAGCCTGTACTAACCCATGTCTGTTCCAAAAAGCTCTAAACACTTGTCTTGAAAATAAGTATCCTGAATAGGAAAACAACTTGGAGAGAGTATGAAGAAATTGCTAAAAATAAAGCTACTCAAATGAGAAAATTTACATAACCAGATCTAGTTAATTAAAATTAACAACTTTATTGAGGTACCTCCAAGCAAAAAAGTTTAGCGATCAAAGCCTCGTCCTACTGTTGGTATCTATCACCAATTTCTAAATTTGTGAAGAAAAACATCAAACAAATTTGCTGTGAAATTCAGGCTAAATATTACAGTAGGAACATTTAAGCATAATCGGCAACATAAAACACCACCAAAATATGGTATATACCAGAGCTTTGAGGTATATATATGCATAGACCTCGCCTTTACAGTAAGCTTCCCAGACAGACGAAGCCTTAAATTCAGTCTCTCCAGGCTTTTAAGATAGAATCTAGACTACACAGCAACTGAAAATTACTAAGAAAGCAGGAATAAAAATGCTCATAACTCTCCTGCTGCATCTTCACAGTCAGCTCCTTGATTCCAAAATCTGTTTCAGTCAACCCTGGGCTGCAAGTTGCAGCTCACTCCTCTCTGGTGCCTAGGAAGTTTCCCTCCTGTGACATCTAGCTCCTCTCAGAAGCATCTCTCTTCCTTCTCCATGGGAGCTGCAGGCTTCACTGCTGAGACTCACATTCCTGCCAGATCCTGCAGCCTCTCCCTGAACATGCTCCTTCCTTGAAGAACATATAAGCTATCTCCCCTCCTAAGGGTTTTATGCAACACAGTCACCCTCCTTTAAACCTACCTTTTGAATTCAACAGAGACTGAATAAAAACTCATGGTACTTTAAAGCTGAATGGCTCTGAGTATCTCAAATTCACTAGAGTGAACAGACACTCCTCCTATGTACTAGGATTTCTTCAGAGTATGTTACAGTAATTCCTCACTTTAGGAACAAAGTAACCCCATTGCTGCATCTGAGAAAGAAGGCTGAGAGAGTATTTATAGCACTCTTTCTCAAAGGTAAAGGAAAAATGGAGTAACATGCTGTAAAGAAACTTTGCTTCTGTTCCAAACATCTACTTTAGTAAATAAACGCCAATTAAAAGGGATTGAAAGTGAGATGTCTTGTGTTAGGATTACCACACATCAGACTTCTCCAATTAGCGTACAAAAAGATGTCGACAC
Source organism: Nyctibius grandis (assembly GCF_013368605.1). Taxonomy (NCBI): domain Eukaryota; kingdom Metazoa; phylum Chordata; class Aves; order Nyctibiiformes; family Nyctibiidae; genus Nyctibius; species Nyctibius grandis. Next base: position 104,759,284 of record NC_090660.1, read on the forward strand.
TACTCAATATTGTATTGTAGTCACACCACGCTCTTTCCAAATTCATCACTAACTCAAGAAGAGATTGTGTGGGAATATAAAGAAAAATCAATAGCAACAATTCCATAACAAGTTTGAGAAGCATCTTTTGCTATTACATATGTGCATTAATATTATTGAAACAAGAGACATCTGTTTCACTGTTAAAAAGGAACATTCCAGAGCAGAAATTCAAGACAGCAATTTTAATAGACAACATGCTCTGCCAAAACAGCTCCTGCAAGCAAAGTTAAAATCCAGCAGTATTTGTTAGGATCAGACAATGAACAACCACAGGTTGTGCACAATCGTAACGCTCTAGCTCACCTCTCGTATTTCATGGCCAGCTCCTCTATATGACTGCAAGTCTTCCAGTATTCCTTCTGCATCCTTTAACACTACATTCACCTGATTATAAATTTCCTTTTCAGATTCTGTAGGTTGGGCATCTAAACAGTAGAACATATTAAATATATATATTTTTTTTTTTTAACAACAATATGGAATTCAATAGGCACACCATCACCTATGGGACAAATTCTTCATGCAGCAACTCATCAAGAACTTTCATTCTCTGAAGAGCTACTACAATGTATGAGGAACTCCAAGAAAGTAACTGCATTCATTTTAGTAGTCTTTTAGCTTCATTTAGCATCCCAAAAATCCACATGGAATCTACCCTTCCTGACTTATTTAAAATTAAGTTAGGGGAAGAAATCTTGACAAGCCGTCTTTGTGACTATCGTATCAATCTTAACTTAGGGCACAGTACAAGCCCAGTGGAAGAGATTTAGGTAAGCGCTCAAAAGACACACTCACTATGGATATTACAGTAGGTGTTCATGCCTATTGTTATCTAGAAACATTACATCAGATTATTTTCCATGTTCCCTGCCTCCTCTTTTACTGGTTGGGAAAGAAACCGTAACTTTTACTTCTAAATATATTTAATTCTCAAAACATATTCTTTATTGCACTCATTGCAAAATCAGAGTTGAGAACAAAAATATCTAGCATGAACTTGTTCTCTTTTTTTCCCCCCTCACCCCTCTTTAAGGATATATGCTGTACCCCAGTTTTTCTATAATTAGCCAAAAGTATATTTGATCACCATTTCAAAAAAGCTACATACACATGTTTAAAGAAATGTCATTCAATAAGAAGTATGTTTTGAGAAGAATCAACAAAAGGCTTTAACCTTTAAAAATAATCACCTAGTAGAAATATCTCAGATCTGTTTTACCTGGTATGAGATCAATTTTTCTTTTAAAATTCTGATGGAAGCTATAAGGTTAGTTCCCTTTAGACTGACATAAAAAAATAGCTAGTTACTGAAGCTGTTACTGAAGCTCTTAAAGGGAAAAATAAACCCACTTCTCTGATTACATGAGCAAAGCATGTTATGAAATAAGTATCAGGATATTTTAATGCAGGATTTCCAGTGCCAAAAGTCAGGGTATTAACAATAGATCCTTTTTTATGGGGACAAACAAAAGCTATCTACGGACAATATATCCTCATGATTTTGTGCAGTTTCAAGAGTCTGGAAAATGTCTTTTTAAAAGTGCTTTTTCCACAATCCATATGTATAATTCCCATTAACAGTGATGGAAGTTAGGTACATACTTACATTAAAAAGAAAAAAAAAAAAAAAATCACAATATACTAGTGTTACACAGTAGAAAAAAACATTAGAAAATGAAGTTTCTATTAGGAGAAAATCAGTTTCACATGCATTGCCTGTCTGGATTTTGCTGTGATTTTTGCATAATACTTATTATTTTTATGGTTTAATGCATAGATAGTGGGCATTATTAGCAAATATGCCGATATATAGACCTTGCAACAGATTAACTGTGATATTTTGAGAACCATCAAGGATTAGCACGGGTAAAAAAAAGCTGGTCACTCCTTTCAGAAAAAAAGTATAAGAGCACCACATTGATTAGGCATCGAGTAAAAGCGGACAGTGCTTTTCAGATCATCACAAACGTCACGTTCATAATTTTGAAAGCTGCTGAAGACTGCTATAAGAAATGAAGACAAAAAAATGAGGGAAAAGAGCAGACAGGTAAGCACCAGCTGACTGGCAGCAGTTCATGCACAAACATGAAATGCTATAGTGAAATACAGACTGAAACGTGAAGCTCTGTAGCATTCTAGATTGTGTTGTTAAATAATGCAATCAAGACTTGCCACTTGGATTGTCTCACACTGAGCACATCTCTTGCCTATTTAATTTTTCATGCCATTTTTAATTTACCCTCTCTAGTACGGAGAGTTCATTTTTTAACATGGGGGGGCCACAGCAGAAAGGCCCATAAGAACTCCTCCTCCTCATTTCAAAACCCACCGACAAGCAGAATAGATGTAGTACTACGACCTTCCAAGTTTAGAAACAAAAATCATCTTCCAGACGCAAATTAAGCGGTCTTCTGAACAGCTGGCTATGGAAGTCAACACCTTCAACACCTCTGTTAGTGAGTTTCACTTAGGATGTAATCAGACAACTGCTGTATTTCATTTCCCTAAAATGTTCCAGGACACCTAAAACAGTCACTTATACTTCATTTGTTGGGGTGGTGTTTTTGGGGGGGGGTTTTTTGCTTGTTTTTTTGATAATAACAAACTTATAAATATACATGTTTTAAAATCCAAAAGGCACTGCATTATTTCTTTTGGTATGTATTTAATTTTGGTGCACCTAGCCCTCTCCAATAGAAGCAAGCTGTAAATCTGATTTGTCCCAGCTAAGTTCCTCACCCATTTATAATTCTGCTGCACCTAGAAAAGAGCTCACATTTAAAAAGTAAACCTAAATTCTTTTATATTCACAATACATTTAGAATGTATTAGGATAGATCTAAAAGGCACAATATAGAAAATACTCAAGCCCTAGTGCCGGCTGGCTGAGCAAACGGTTTATTTGCTTATCGGTGCTGGTGAGGGCACTGTATTCTGAACACCCATCACAGATGGAGAAAGAGGGAAAGGTTCCTATTCCTAAGCACTGGTGTGATCTTGAATAGATGGAGGTGACATCCCCATGTATCAGTATGTGCCTGAGGACCCAAGCTATGGGACTTTCACTTGAGAATCACTAAACGTGGAACTTGTTTTCCTCAATGTGGAGCGCACAGAGGAGGAAAGGGAGTTGTACTTCTGGAGTTAGTCTTGACAACTAAGAAAAAGCAACCAGCAATGCCAGGCATCCAAACAGCAGCATGAAGGAGGATTACAATTTCTGGGATTTCCCTTTCCCCTTCCATGGATGTAAGGTCCTGCTACAGCTTTATGACAAGGCTTTGCCTTTACCTGGCAACATTCTCCATAGAAAGAACAAATACAGTAAGCATAGCACAGCCCATTGAAATGTTCTGAGGTTTGATATTGTCGTCAAGGGAGCCGACCTCTCATTATTCAGGGCAACTTTCCCATTTTTAATCCAATAGCAAGAAAAGTGAAAACTGAGGTCTCTCAAGTAAATGGGCAGTTCATCTTTAAATTAATTTTAATTTAATCAGAACGTTACTACACTATATGCAATATACATTTAGAGTTCAGAAAGCTCACACGATAACGTATTAAAGACAAAAGAGTAGACTTGAAACAATATACGAACGCTGTTATGTGAACTAAATGCTATGGAAGTATGACAACATATTGCATGCAGGGAACACACACATTTAGTGACTATTTAAAAAAATATTTGGCTAGCCTACAGAACTAGTAGGGAGAGAAATTTGGGGTTAAAAGTTTATACTACACAGCAAACACTATTTAAACTGAGATTTTTCCCAGAGAAAAACACATCAAGTCATCTGAAACTGGCTGGGACAAAACTCACAAGCAAGGGAGAGAAAAATCCCAGACCGCTGGAGATGAAATAATTTATTCATCTCTATCATCATTACTATGGAGAATGCAATCTTTGTGGCTCCTCTGAAACCTAGCCAAGTTCTTTGGAGGTAATGCAGAATACTTTCAGTGCTAGCTTGAGATCACCATCTGCAATCCAAAGTACTCTGCATTTTAGCTACTATTCAAATAAGTAAATTTGGAAAGGATTTGCACTGTGACAGTAATGACACAAATGTAAAAGCTGAGCTCTAAGTTTCCCACGTTGTAGGTGGCTGTTTTATGTTAACAATATTGTCCTTACAAAGCTGTGCGTTTTCCTCTGCTCACGTTGAAGTGGCACTGCAGAGTTTAGTAGAATACTTAAGACAACTATTTGTTTCAAGTAGGTAAGGTGAATGACCAAAGAAAACATAAGCTTAAGCGGTGTTAAGGCAAGGATAAGCCAAGAGCCCATTATATCATTTATCAGAACATTTTTTGCATGTATTCTGATAGTCAGTCACACAAACCACTGGAATCTAGCACCAAGATAAATATCTGGGTAGGGGGTGTGGAAATCTTAGAAACCAGTCTAAAACCTTTATAAATTTGTAATTTTTATCCCTATAAAGCTTTACGGACATTAGATTTTTAGCTCTTTATGGTATTGTGCAAGAAATGTTCAACTAGTCTGCTCACTCCAAAGATATATATGGATTTAAGAACAAAAGACTTCAAACTGTGTATTACTGGGCCAGGCGTAACATAGAATTGGCAAATTTGTTTTTAATACAGAGCTTACTTGCTCTTCCACATAAAAACACAACGTTAAGTATCACAAGATTAAGTGCCAAGTCTTGAAGAAAGATCTTGACTGTGTCAAAGCCAAGATCCTGTCAAGGCAAGCTATCTGAAACAGAGTAGAAAGAAGCATGGATACACAGTACAGCAGCAGAAACAAACGCAGGACAGGGTCCAAAATGAATAAAGAACAGTCTAACAATTCAGCCATAATATAAGTCACTTAATTTGACTGCATATGTAAACATTTCATGTCAGCAACCTGCTTACTCTCATGCCAAATCTTGTTCATGCTCAAAACATGCACTTTAAAACAAAAGTGATAGCTAAAGAATCAGTATTTTTTTAAAAAATAGCAGCAATTTTTATTGCAATTGATTTTAGAATGATGTCTCTTGTATCCAGCTAACTTGTATTTAATTTAGTCCAATCAAATGGTCAGTATTTGCAGATTAATCTGGAGCTTCACAACTCCAGTATTCTCCCATATCAGTTCTCCCTACTTCACTAAGTTGTGCCTATTCTGATGATAAGTGAGATTTGAAGTGGTTTTTAACAACAGTTTTGCTTTCTGATTTTTGAACACAGCCCTTGATTATCTTCCCTTTATGAATAATTCACATGGATATCGTCTTCCAAGAACAATATATTCAGAAGAGACAATTGGTAAAATCAACAGTACAGGATAAAGGTTTAGAGAAGATACAACTTTAAAAGTCACTGAAGCAAAAATATATTTCTCCAAGCATTCACTTTCACATTAGAACTAACATAACCAATTTTGCTATAATTGCTATTGTTTCATCAAACACAACTGAAAAATAATTTGGGGAAGAAAAAAGATATAAGGAATCTCAAATTATCCATATCATAGTACTTCATCAATTTTTGCTATGCTATCCCATTGTACTTTGTTACATGGTCAAAACGCACTTGAACATTAGTTTCCTTTTTTATGCTGTGCAGCTGGCTAAAGCAATAGCGTATCCCAAAAGAAAGTAATTAAACATGCATAGCAGCAGCCAACAACACTTACCTGCCATTCTTAGGCTATATTATATCATGCAACAAAAACTAAAAGCAAGAAATACCAACAATATGTGAACCTTCCAGAACGCTTGGCATTGATTAGACGAGCTATATGTCTCCTCTTCTTTTCAAAAGCAATTTTGTCTCTCTGAGCTCCCCTTTTAAGGACGGATGAGGTTAACTGTCAAATCTCAATGCCAAAACGAATAAGGTTCACATATACACCTTTAACATGGTGATGATGATGGAGAGCTATGAATAGCTGTTGTGAGCCAATCTGTACCTGCAGCATTACTCTGTGTGCATTGGCACACTGGAAGAAAAGGGAATCAGGTTTCATATTCAGTCCTTCCTTTAAGGTGCATATATCTCCTTGCAATTTCAGTAAGTCTTCAAATAACTCAAATTCTTTTTAAAGTTTTGATTAAAACCAAACAGATTTTTGGTTTAAAACAAGAACCATATCAGATTCCAACAGTAAAATAAAATTTGAAAGCCCTCCCTGAAAAAAAGATTTTATGTTTTAGAAACTGAGGTTATTTTCAAACAGATTATTGCTTTCTACAAAAGTCTGCTGAACAATTATCCATAGCTCAGGCATGCAAAGCTGTTAGAAGCATGGCAAAGTGAAAACATACATTTAGTACATGACAAATGCAGTCTACTGCAGGCAAAGAGTAATAGATATACAAAATCATTTTCTCACTTTCAAAATCAAGGAAAAAATTTGGCCCCTGCTCAAGGTCTGTGCATGTCAATACTTTTAGAAGGTTCCCCATGTTAAGGTACCTGCCAAGACAAGAATGAGAGAAAAGAAAATTTTCTTTTTATAAGAAGGAACAGCCCAAATATAGTTGATTGAAGTGGTGGGGGAAAGAAGACCAGAGAGTTCCATCAGGCACGAACCCATCCTTCAGGCTGCCGCCCTGACAGACAGAGGGAGACCCCTCCCTCCAGGACATACAGCTGGTGATCCCAGAGATGCAATGCAGCTTTCCTGTAAGAAGTGACTATATCACCAACATCTTCACAGTCACCCCTTCAGCAAGGGGGCAGAACTCCAACGGAAGGCATCACCACTGACTAATTCTGTCCCGGTACACCCCAGCACCAGTGTCCTGAGCAGGAGTACCACATTGAGGGCTAAGTACCATATTTGCAGACATTGACATGGCAGCCATGCTACAGATTTTTACCTGATGGGACAACAGAAGGTAAGAGCTTTAATTTTCTCAGCCCTTATAATTTTGTCAGAACGCCATTATAGAAAATTGCATCAAGAGACATCATTTCAGTGTGCAGAAAATGGTAACACAAGTATGGCACTGATCTTTTACACAAGTTGCCCAAACATTTGTGAAGCTCAGACAATTCCACTTTGGACTTTTGGATGAAAGAAATGCACATTAACTGCACCGTGAATGACCAAACCAAGATCAGGAATGATTTAGTACTCACTCTTGTATAAGACAGGATAACAGTGAACAACTGCTCAGCACAGATTACTAAGGCATACTGACAGAATTTTTCATTTTATGATTACTTGATTTGCAGGCAGATGGATGGACATCACTGACCACAGAGACCCAAAATGGCTAAGCACGAAGAAAATTTACACAGCAGCATGATGGTGGCTTGGCTACTACTGGAGGGGCAAAAAAAAAGAAAAAAAAAAAAGGAACAGAAAACCCACATGCAACTCTTTTTCAAAATTGCAGATTTGCAACTGAGTCCCCTAGCCTTCACTGCAGCAGGTATAAGCAACCCTACTGTTACCATTTTAAATGCACCAGCTGTGAAGGGCCGAGAGACTTACTTTCAAAATCCAAGAAAAAATGTGCTGCATTGTGGTCTATGTCCCTGGTTAGCACCTTAATGAGATTACCCATGCCAGCAAACCTAAAAATAAAAATGGCAAAATAATTTAGTTCCAATAACAATCTCCTATGTTAAGTACACGCCTGGGGCTCACCAGAGCAGGGCTCCCGTTGGGTTTTGCACACTGGATTCATCACCTTCTGGTGGGAAGTAGAAAAGGTGCACTGTACAGGGCATTTCTGCTCCCCTTCTTCTCAGGGAGGAGTGATGATTGAAAAAAATTAAGAGTTACAGCTTTGACAAAAGAAAAGATTTTTCTGATGTTGAATTACTGGCTCTTTTCCATCTTTGTTTAATATTTTAAAGAATTATGTTACTTATGATGGTTAAGCAATTGTTTTGCAAACTGCAGCAACCCACAGTCAACAAAGTAATTGTTGCCTAGGACAAAAGCAACCTCAAATGGAACTGGTGTCATCATAAGCCTGATTTTTACTATCTCTCCATAATTCAACACAAATGTCAGAAAGCCTCTTAGTAGTACTCATCTGCGGCCAATGAACAGTTTTTCCTGTCAAATCACGTAAAGTGATGAGTTAAACACATTAGACTTTTCCAAAACCAGGAGATAATCAAGTTTCAACAGTTCTTCTTATGTTTGTTCTCACATCCCAGCTAAAAGAAATGAAAAGTGGAAGAACAATTAAATAGTCATTAGATTCATCTAGGTCAGATAAATTAATGAAAGAGTTTCAAATATTACCATAAGTTTCAGAAATCAATACCTTCAGTAGGACTATGAAAAGTTCATTTCATAACAAGGTAGCCTTTTCAAGGTCCCTCCTACGTTTTACAGAGGCTGAAAACATACTTAAGAACCACTGCCCTGACATATCAGTTCACTGGAGTGCTGCTGCAAGACAAACACAAGACACTACCCCCAAAAATCTGATTTCAAATTATTTAAGAATAAGCCACCAACAGTCTGACATGTGGATTCAAGCATGAGATCTAAAAATCAAGTTTCAAATTAGTGTAACTATACCAACCTACCAGTGTATGCCCTTTATTTTTTTCTGATTTTCACTTTTATTGAAGACTGATGTTTACTTGGAGGGAGGTAGCATGACAGTAAGAATTATTAATTTATTAGGAATCAAGAAAACTGAAGCGATGTGAAGTCAAAACAAATTTTCAGAAGCTGTGTTGCCAGATTTCTTGAGTTCCATAAGAAAAATGCAACTAACGGGTATGTGAGGGAAAGGCAAACTAAGAACACCACATGATTTAATTTTCAGGACCCACAAGATCCATCAATAAATCACACAATCAACAAAAGCCAGAGAAGGAAGTGGGAATTAATCCCAGATTACTGAAAATTACTCTGTCTTTGCTCCAACAACTAATTACATTAGTCTTTGCTCCAACAACTTCTACAGAATGACCAAACAACAGTGAAAAATCTAGATTTTTTAGGAAAGCGACTCTGAGTGTAATCCAACTGATCACAGTGGATTCTGCACACAGAACCACACCACTAGATGTACGCTTGATTTTTTGCACATTCAACTTTCTCCTCAAAACGCCAGAAAATGCAAGTCCTGCTTCCTAAGCATTTGAACTTTTCTGGAAAGTCTGATCAGATTTCCAAGCCTATGAGAAACACCCATTATTTAAGGAAGTTTTAGAGTGTCCAGTTTAGACATTTATCTTAACAATTAATCCACCAAAATGTGTCTTCAAAGAGGCAGCTTTTCCAGAGTTTTCTATTCCACAACTTAGTGAACTCTTCAAATGCTACACATGCACCAATGCTGTGCAAACAAGAAACATCAGAAAGCAGAGAAACGACCCTTCTATATCTCACAAGCATGTTCTGTAATACATGACTGAAAAAGCCACTTAGTCCACTGCCTGACAACAAGGACATTCATAATCTGGAAAAAAATGAAATACAGAGGCATTCTTGAACAAATATTTTGGCTCTTTATTGCCCCTGTTGAAAAGTACAAGCTGCCTAATGCTGACTGAGTCTGTGGATTCAGATTTAGAAACCAAACCTCAATCTCAGAACAGAGTATTACATGTATCAATTCCAATGCTAACAAGTGAGTAGCAAATACATAGCAGTGGATGGCATTAACTGCCTAAAAAGAACTCTAACTATACCTACAATTACTGCCATGCTTCAGCTCTTCAGCTGCACCATCCCCTCCTCCACCAAAATATTTTCAATACCTCAAGTAAACGCCTTTATGTAGGTTTTGCCTTTGCTTTGATATTAACCAGTCTCCTACGAGTTTACAGGGTCACGCATGTGGTTTACATATCGGATAACGTTACTTCTGAAGGTCGGAGTAGGGGCATGCTTAGAGGGTTGAAACATTTTGAAGGTAAGTTTACAGAAGAGCATATAGCCACTGCAGAACAGATTGCTTAATTGAATCCCTACCACTTCCCAAAATGAGGAAGGGGTCAGGGACTCAGTTTTGCAATACAAATACCTTCAATTCAGACCTTCAGCCCTCAGAAAAGTTTGCCAATAAGAATATATGGTTTCTTTTCTGGGAGTGAGTTTACCAAATAGAGAAGGACAATAGAAGTTTTGGCACTACAGTGAAAGAGTAGATGTGAAACAAATTCAAGCAAAAGACGCAACTGACCTAATGGTAACAGTTCAGTGAACCACCTCTCTGAGAAAAGGAGAGCAACTGAAGATGGTGAGAATGGATTAACTCAACTACAACAGCAACAAGATGACAACGTGTGATACAGGAATACATTTCCATTTACATGAATACAAAGCTGCATGAACACTTGCTCGTAATGAAGTTCGTAACAGACCTCCTCCCTCATGCATTCAGCGTACTGAAAAAAATCTTGATAAACTTTAGTTATGTCACAGTTTCGCACACAAGGTACGTGATCACATATGCTTTCTTAGCAGCAAAACATTCACCACATATTCAGTTTTTATGGAGCGAACGGAAACCTAGCAGAAGCTGAACAAACACAGTATTTTTGAAACTTGTATCAAGATGAATTTTAACAGTTACTAATGGATCTCAAGTTTTCCTCAATACCGGAAGATTTGCTGTGTTTTAAGAACTGTGAAAACAACCATTCCACAAAGCCGTAATTCAAAAAGACTTTAAGAAGCTAGAAAGAGAGCTTGAAAACTCTATTTAGTCAAAAGTTGAGAAGATGTAATTGATCCAGCACTCCTTGGAAGGACACTTTCTTCCTCCTTATCAACCAAGGTAATGAATGCAAGATGCAACAGATAGAAATTTACTCTTCCACCGAGGCTAAGCACTAGTTTCTCGAGCTCTGAAATGGCCTTCTAGAAACAAGACTGTGGTGTCACAGTGTGGAACTTCCCAGATGCATGGAAGCAGCTGCAGGTCAACATGCCATGGCTCAGGTTAGACGGCTCTACACTTCTGTACATTATTTTCCTTCAGAAGGTATAGCTAAGGAGCAAGAAAAGCTGACCTGTTGCACTCAGGTGGAACCCTATAGAGAGGAAAATGAAAACTGACCTTTCTGAGAGGCTGCTATATCAGTAGAATACCTGGATCAATCTGGAGTAAAGCAACCTAGCTCAGAGATGTGTCAGGCTCCTGACAGGTCCAGATTTACTACAGGTTGTTTTGTTCAAGGTGTCTCATCATTTGCACTTCTGCTGGGCCCAAAACACCTGAAAGGAGGTCCACTACTGGCTCTAATATTAAAGAAGATGACAATCTGCGTGTAGTAAAAGAAACAGTCTATAAAACCACTACAGTTATCTTGATATCATAGAATGGTTTGGGTTGGAAGGGACCTTAAAGATCATCTAGTTCCAACACCCCTGCCACAGGCAGGGACACCTTTCCACTAGACCAGGTTGCTCAAAGCCTCATCCAGTCTGGCCTTAAACACTGCCAGGGAGGGGGCAGCCACAGCTTCTCTGGGCAACCTGGTCCAGTGTCTCTCATCTAATCTAAACCTACCCTCTTTCAGTTTAAAACCATTCCCCCTCGTCCTGTCACTACTTGCCCTTGTAAAAAGTCCCTCTCCAGCTTTCCTGTAGGCCCCCTTCAGGTAGTGGAAGACTGCTAGAAGGTCTCCCTGGAGCCTTCTCTTCTCCAGGCTGAAGAGCCCCAACTCTCTCAGAGGTACTCCAGCCCTCTGATCATCTTCGTGGCCCTTCTCTGGACTTGCTACAACAGCTCCATGTCCTTCTTATGTTGGGGGCCCCAGAGCTGGATGCAGTACTGCAGGTGGGGTCTCACAAGAGTAAAGGGGCAACATCACCTCCTTGACCTGCTGGCCATGCTGCTTTTGATGCAGCCCAGGATATGGTTGGCCTCCTGGGCCTGCTCATGTTGAGCTTCTCATCAACCATCACCTCCCAAGTCCTCCTCCTCAGGCCTGATCTCAATCCATTCTCTGCCCAGCCTGTATTTGTGCTTCTTCAGGGACATCTTCTGCTATTTGACACACTGTAAAAGCATCACCAGCAGAGAAGATTTTGGTATTCTATGAAGACTTATCTTGGTAATTAACCACCATAGTGGTGTGCCCAGTCAGTACTGATTTACCAAGCACTCTTTCAATTTCCTTGGAAGTCCACAACTTCAGCTGAAGCAAGCAGAATTACCATTTTAAGAAGTCAGATATGGTTCCAGTTAATTAGCCCTGATGTTGAGCTATCATTGTCCAGCCAAAGACACCTTTCAGCCCTAACTACATCCTTCTTGAGCACATTGCCACATCAGTCAGCCCTGATCCAAGAAAGGTTCGAGCCTGTATGAAGACCAAAGCCAATAGCAAGCACTACTATTCACTGAGTTTAATATCCTGCAGCTGGGCGTTGTCTCAGAGCCAAATAGCTGACTCAGAACACTGACTGGAGGTGACTTTTGTAGGTGCTAACACACCTTGTGACCCACAATTGTTCTGGCACAACTGGAACAAAATCCACACTGAAGCTGTAATCTTTATCAAGAAGAATTTTGCAAATTGCAATCACCAACACAAAAATATTCATACATCCAGCCTTAAGTACAGTTTAAGTCACTACCTATTTGTTCTTACACAGCTTCAGATTGCCAGCCTCTGTCCAGTTTTATTTGGTATTCTCATTCAGAATAAAGTACACTTCAAAACTTGCAACTGGTTTTTCTCCCAGGGGTCTTATTGATTTTAAGACTTTTATAGTGTAGTGTCCCAAAGGTAATTTATTAGGTAAGCTGACAGTGTAAGATTCAGTAAAAGCACACTTTAGACCACTGAAATTTTCTCTTGCCATGAATCAGATATCATAAAATCAAAGAAGAAAAAATCCCTATTGCCTCTGTCCAAAAACTGACTGTCCCTGTGAAGCTGCCCAGAATCCCTCCTGGCATGCTCTGTACTTCAGCACAATACTCAAGCCACGTGGAGCAGGTTATGGGAGATCAGAGCGCGAGCCAAGAACATGGTTTAAACTTGACCTACTTGCAGAGGAAGACATACGGAATGCCACATTTCATTACAATGATTGGGCCCATTACAGCCTTATGGGGTTGTATGATGTTGCGTGTAGTGTCATGATCAGACAAGCGGAAAGCAAAGGCATATTTTCAAAACAAGCCTTGCACGCATGCTGAAAACATCCCTGACACATTTCAATTTTTTTTTTTCCTTAGCTAAGCCCAGGGGAAATTTAATAGAATACATGATACAACTAAATTCAGCTGAGCACTGAAGAAATTTCCCCCTCTCACACCTGAAAGAAAAACTGTGCATTAACAAGGATTTTGCTTGCAATTGGAGAGCAGCTGGAAAACTTACTCTTGTAAAAGGTAAAATGCTACAAAAACGTTCGTGACATTTTTAATTTTGCTTTGTTCTGTTGGAAGAATAGCATGCTTTCAAATTATTTTAAAAAACCCCAGTTAAATAAATAGATTTAAAAAAAAGTGTTTGTGACCACTGAAGAATGCCTGCTTCGAGAAAACGTCAGCTCACCTTTTGAAAAAGCATACACTATTCCCAAGACTACTTTTAATGAAGCTTAAGACTGAACAGGAACATCCAGAGTATGAAAACTGTACTCCACAAAACCCTCACATCCATGCTCTGGAGTCTGGAGGTGGAAGCTCAGCACGACACTGCATGGAAAGCACATCTAACGAAAGAGCAAACATTTTCTTCCAGGGATTGAGTTTTAAATTTTCAATTGGTCACGTCTGTGTGGCACAAACCTCCGACTCAGAGCTATTTTGGTAAAATAGCAAGTGAAAAACACTTATAGTGTTAAATGTCTAACATTATAGTATAACACTACAGTGTTGCAACACACACAGTGTTATTATATAAACAAAAACCTAGCTGAAATCCCTATCCCTATACTGTTTTTCTAGAATGATAATCCTATCGGCTTGACAATTGTTTCAAGGCTTACTGAACATTTTCTGCCTGTAGTGTCTAGCCATGAACAGGAAGGGAGGGGAAAAAAAAAAAAAGACAGTGAATAGGTGGCTGCCCACATCAGCTGGAATAGGAGGCAGCCCTTAGCAACACATGGTGTCACAGGGTATACAGCCTATAGGATCGAGTGTCGTTTTCTCTCCCGACGAAGCAGTTAATCTTCACAAGCAGTGAGAATATATCTGCTCTCAACCTTAAAAGCTAGAGAGTGCTGCAGAGATGGAAACAGGCTTGTAAAATGCATTGCAGGAACCACTCTTTTCAGAAAGTTGTAATATTTTCCTTGGATCCAAGCATGTTTTTCCTAGTCTAATGCACGTTTATTTCTCTTTTGAATAGTGCTAGAGAAGTGTAGATGCTCTCTGACACATTCTAATTCCTACTACTGATATTAGTGGTGTTGGAAGTAATAAAGATCTGGCATTAAACAAAATCCCAAAGTAATAAAATACATTGTCCAGACAAGAAATAATTACTGAGGTGATAGTAAAAAAAATAGTAGTTATCACTCAGTCTGGAAAAGAGACCAACACATGGAAATTACCAGCTTAGATTTAGGAAGTAGAAGTTTGGTACTATTAGCTTAAAACAAGATAGACTTTGGATAATCTGGTTTCATTTTCAAGACTCTTCATAGTAACATTATTAATATTAAAGGTATACTTTCAGATACTGACATCTAACTGCTTGATCAGACACATATATGAAGTGCCACACTAGTCATCAGTCGTGTAGAAAATATGGAATTTCATTCATTGCTGGGTAATTCGTTCTAGCAAACATAAGATTTCACCAGTTTTTATGTACACTTTCATGACACTTCACAGATGAAACCTCTGCAGAGATCTGTGCACTGCTTTCCACCCCTGACACCCAGTGGTTATTCTTCCACATGCCACTAACTGCAAATCACAGAATCAACTAGGTTGGAAGAGACCTCTGGGATCATGGAGCCCAACCTTTGACCTAACACCATTGTGTCAACTAGACCATGGCACTAAGTGCCATGTCCAGTCTTGTCTTAAACACCTCCAGGGATGGTGACTCCACCACCTCCCTGGGTAGCCCATTTCAATGCCTAATAACCCTTTCTGAGAAGAAATTCTTCCTAATGTCCAACCTGAACCTCCCCTGGCGCAGCTTGAGGCTACGCCCGCTGGTCCTGTTGCTAGTTGCCTGGGAGAAGAGGCCGACCCCCACCCCGCTACAACCTCCTTTGAGGTAATTGTAGAGAGTGATAAGGTCTCCCCTGAGCCTCCTCTTCTCCAGGCTAAACAACCCCAGTTCCCTCAGCCACTCTTCACAGGACATACCCTCTAGACCCTTCACCAGCTTGGTCGCCCTCCTCTGGACTTGCTCCAGCATCTCAATGTCTTTTTTGAAGAGAGGGGCCCAGAACTGGACACCATAATAAGAAGAATAAAAGATATGCAAGTAAAAAAAAAATACACCACTGAATTCCTGGGGCTTCAATCGGCAATACCTTATCTGAATAGTGAAAAAACAATTTATACAGTCAGACAGAAAATGTTTTTGCATAGGAAAGTAAGTATTCAGGCTACTTCAAAGCTGTTTTAAGCTGCCTCTGATGTCAGTCCTTTTGGCTAAACTGACTTTGATACAATAAACTGTTGTAGTTGAAACTGAAGTTACTTTTTCCGAGATCACACATCATCAATAAAGTCTCCTTTCTGAACAAAACCGAATTCAAAACTTGTCATATCAAGAAAATGGAGGCCTGCCAGGGAAAATAGTCTAGTGAAAAAAGGCTCACATTCCTCAAAACCAGAACTGTAAAGTACGGTCAGGTCAGTGTTTATTCAGTCCATTTTTCCACTTAGAGGAAATCAAGGGAAAGGCACTGAAGAATCCACAGTTCCTTTAGAAGAGGCAGTCTTAAAGCCTTGTTAACTGGGGAATATTTTAGTGGCACAGCTGACACTGAATAACTTATTTGACAGGAGCTACAATAAAATAACTAAGTGGGCCCACACAAGCCTGGAATAAAACCCAATTTGTCTGGAAGAATTACTCGTATTTTTAAAACAGAACTTGTATTGAAAAGGGGAGAGGCTAATGTTCCAAAAATCTGCTCTGATTTGCCCTTCAACAAGTAACAGCATAATTCTGCCAAGAGTGAATCTGTGACTAAAAAAACAATTAAATATGCTTTCCTCTTAAAATGATAGAAGCTCAGCGTGGTTTCTAACTTAATTCTGCATAATGCTCTTTTTAATTCAATCACATTGCAACCATCAGAAAAAAAACATACCACTTTTTTTTTTTAGCTCGGGGACATTTTCATTCAAATGCAATTCACACTTTGCTTTCTCCTTCAAAGTTTGAAACCTTAAAAGCCTTTTGCAGTGCCCTAACTCCCCCAACAGAGGTCACTCCCTTACAGCTTGATCTTCCAGAGAAAAGGGAAGCTTCTAACCCATGTGTTCATCCTGTCTTAGTGCCTTACAACTCCCAGAGCCGGCAATTTCCTTCCAGCCCAAATACTGCATTTAGTCCGTGATACTGTGACATTATCATGGAAACCGTGGCTGAGCTTGAAGTCTGTCTTGTTTCAAAGTGAGCTGAGAAAATTCTATTTTTATCAGGTACATAAAGATGCAAAAAAAGCATTTAACAAGAGATCACTTTTTTTGTTCTGTTACAGAAAAGCTTCTTACTCTACAAAACATGGTATGCCTATTAAAACTGTGCTATTCTACCACACAGAAAGTTTCATATTTCAACAATGTCAGCCTGTAATTTAACAGCTGTCAAGCTCTCATCTCCAAAACAACCCCAAAATTCAACAATAACAATGATTTGTATAAGTCCTCCTCCTGCCAGCTTTTCATCTCAGTGTAAAGAAAAAAAAAACCACACAACCAAAAAAAACCCAAAACCTGCAAGTTTTATCTAACTGCTAGAAGAAATCTTTTCAATCCCTAACTTTGCTATAGTGTCTAGTCCAATTGATCTGCCACCTTTTAGATGGTATTTCACTTGTGAAAAAGCACTCCTCTTCAAGCCCAGTTTTATTTGGAAATGTGTTTTCTTTCAAAATAGCCGAATTCCTATCTACAAGAATCAGGCTCCCGTACGTTTCAGTACCCAAGCTGGATGCAGCTGCACTGAGGCTCTGACAAACAGCCTTGCTAACACTGCCATCTAATGTACTAGGACAAGGAGTACAATCATCTGCACTGCTCTTTAATACTCAAATGAAATGTTTTCTTTTAGTTTGGCTCCAAACTGTTGCACCCCTTTAGTGCCTCGGCTTGCAAATCCTACAGTAACAATATTATGACAAATTATCTAGTCATCAAGTTGATGGATATAAATATTCATTGACATATGCTATCTCAAGGGACTTTTTCGGAATGTCACAGTACTAAACTGCAAACCTTGTGTGTATTAACCTGACACTGTCCACCTGCAAATTCAGTTCAGTGACACACCAGCTCTGAGCTCCCAAGGAGGAAGGGAAGTCCTATGGCCTTCCAAATCACGCAGCTGGAAGGGCAGATTTCTGTATTTCAGGATAGCTTTCTGATTATTTTATGGAGTTTCCTTTTTCTGAGACACCAGTCAGACAAAGTGCATTTGCAGAATACAGAAGGCTAATGAAACACATCAAGTTACTGATGGTACAACAGAAGATGACTAGCAGAATGGCACTCCTTCCCATCCCATCTGTTTTCAGAAACAGTAACAAAACAGACAGGTGTTAGGTGGGGCAAGGGATAAAGCTGGTCTCTGCATGGTTGTTCGCTTCTTTAAAGCTTCCAAGAGATTTCTTTCAAGATTAAGGTCTTAAAGCCATCTTTTTTATTTCCAGTTACTTCTTCAGATAGACTCATGAGGCATAGTATCAACTACTTTTATTGAATCTCGATAGTTTTTCTTGTTAGAAAGCAAGTGTAAAAAAACCAACAAACCAACAAAAAAAACCCCACCAGACCACATTGTTCCTGATTCCTCTAGCTGTGCTAAATCTGACCATCTTTTATCTCATTTTCCATCCCTCCCAACACACCTCAAATTTTTTCTTAATCTTAAAATCAAACTAAAGGTGTCCCATACGTGTAAGATATCATAAGACAATTTATTTTCATCCACCTGTTGGAAATACGGAGGAACATTTGCTATTCTCCAGTGATACTATACAACCTGCAATCCCTTAAGATCAGTAGCAAGTATGCAAAATATCATGCAGAGTTGTGATTTCCTACACAAGTCCCTCTGTGAACTGTACAAGTCCATCTCATCTTGTCTCACAAGGAGTTTGCAGCAGTTCTTGGGGAAAACCAGGAACACAAGCAGAACAGAAAGCCATTAAAGAATACTGAATACATTTAATAATCACATGTGGCTCAGAAAAATACCTGACCTGAAAATACATACTAGAAGAACCACCAATATATGTTCTCCCCGTTCCTGCTCTTCCATAGGCATCTGCTCACATTTGAAGGTTCTGGTTTTATTGGATATTAAACTTCTCTCAAGTTTGAACCGTATTCAGAAAGTGAAATCTAGTTCAGTTTGCCCCATTCTTTGAAGCTTAACCGAAGTTTTCAATACCCTCCAGATCTCTACCATTGCTCTCTTACGGGTGCTTTCCTATCGAAAATGTCACTTCGATAGGGCTTCTGCCAGTCCCTTCAAACCCTTCACACTGGTGATTCCTGTCTGGTGTGGCATTTGGCAGCTACTTTGTCTCAGCACAGCTGGAGAAGGTGAAAGCATCAGCAGTCAGATACCTGAACTTGAGGGCTGCTGAAGTGGACACCACCACCTTGGTTTATAAACATTTTCTCTTCAATACCTGAAATACTGTTGATTCACAGTTTCTTCAAAGAAAACAGAAGTTCCGTGCCATGTGCTGTAGCTGTTTGCTGGACAGCCTTCCTTCTGCAGGCAGCACCATTCCCAGTCAATGCACCTTGAGTTTTGCTAGCTTTTCTGGATGACTCTCACCTTCCTGAGCAGAAGCAGCACTGTTCTAAGTACACAAGTAAGTGGGGGTTGTGAAAATACGAGCAAAACCAAGTGCACACATGCAGAGGGAAGTAAGATGGTGATTCCTGGATACTGTACTTGGTTAGACAGACCCATGGTCTGACTCAGTTTAGTAACTTTACAATGTATCCTTTGCAAATGCCCATGATGTAAACAGAAGTTTGCACTAGTTCAAATTGCAACTTTGCTAATACACTTATCCATGACTTCGCAAGTAAAGGCTACCAAATGGTGGCACTGGATGTTTTTCCATTAGTTTATCGTAAATTTGGAGAATATTGCTGTATGCTTGCCCAGTTCCTAGACTCATTCCGTAACCCCAGAGAGGCAAGGCAGTAGGCTAGAAGGACTGTCGGTCTGATCCAGTATTGCCATAAGCTCTCCTAAGAATTACAAAAATGTTATATAAATCTCATCAAAACCAGTGATTCTGCGAAACAAGTATTTTAATACATCAATCATGCACTAAAATAAGGGACAAATACTTTACTGACACGTTTATAATGCCATATATTCTTAATTCCTGAATGAAGTATTCAAATAGTTTTGGACACAGCACTTGGAAATGTTTTCTGCTGTTGTCAACAAAACTGATGACAAATCAATTTAATCAGCTCCCCAGAATTCAAAGAGCTTTTTGATGATTAATCAGAAACGGAAGAAAAATAAATTCTACCTCACATTTGGTAGCTTTACCTTCCCAATCTGACAGAAGACAGTTGGCTATGCTGGCACAGCACAATAAACATGAAGTAGAACACACACACTCTATGCAGTAGCTTAGGTGACAAGTAGCAGGTTATAAAACTAAAAGCTTAAACATTCACTTGAGCGTATGCTGCCTCTTCAGTCTTACAAGCCAGTTCAGAATACTTGTTTCTGGCATACGGCATCTGGTTCAGCAAAGATTTGAAGTTACACAGTAAACTTTTTAGTAAAGAGACTAAGCAAGGGAAAAACACCAAGACGTTATCTCTTCCTTCAGATCTTCCAAGAAGTCTAAGCACAATCTTCCAGGATAAGTTCTTAAATGGGGCCAAACTACTATACTCTGTGCACACTAGAAATGCCTTTATTGAAACAATGGGACTTCTTCACATCACTGCAGTGAAGAGTTTTCAAAATCATTACCAGGCTGTGTGATGAGGTACAGAGCAAGCAAAAAAAAACAAACACTTGCAACCTTGTTCAGCATCTTTAACCACAGAGAGGCATAAATTCGGTTATGGATCAGGACTTCCTAGTGAACACTAGAAACTTCAAAAGTTGTAGAAGCAAATGGGGGAAAAAGAGATCTTGAAGAGAAAATTGCTAATATTCAGCACAGTCCCATTTCCTGCCCTTTAACATATTATAATTTTTCCTTCTTATATGTCAGGATAGTTTTCAAGCAGGTTAAGTTTCAGTTCTTACCTACAGCCAGTGCTGCACTCTGTTCTTGGCCTCCAGTCTGTTTTAAAAGAAAAAGAGATTATGAAAATTCATTCTTTTGCATGAAAATTCTTAAACGTAATCCTACATAACCTTGTAAAAGCAAACATGCATCTGTTCCAGATATTGTACTATTTTTCTGGATCTACTTCATAAACATTGTTCTGGATCTATATGCCACTGTGACTTTTGAAAAATATGATAAAATAATAGAATGCAGAACTGTGTTTTATCTCTACGTGTATAAATAAATAGGGAAGACAATTATTTGGCAACAAACATGTTTCTAAGGAAAAAGGCTGCTGTTGTTAGATAATCTATAAGAACACATATCGCGTAATAAATTTAATTACTAAAGAGTCAAAACCACGATAAGATACCAGTGGCAAACTGTTCCACTTGCATTGTACTTTGCAGACAAACACTTTAAAAAGATAATAACACAAGATTCTTAATTCAACCACACAAATTAGCTTGTGAAAAAATTCATGGCTTGCATGCTGACCTCCAGAGAAGGCACTTTCAAGTCACCTCTGAAAACCATTTGCTTAAAGAAAACTAGCATTCCTGGACAGCCTTAGTCTGCTATACACATTATTAACCACCATCTTAAGGCTGGTGAAATTATTATGTTAATAGTACAGTTTGAAGGAGAAGATATGGAGTACTACAGTATCTCATAAAGCTTCACAGGAAACAGCAGTGTAACATCAGCTAGAGAAGGCTCTGAAGATCTACAGCACCACAGGCAAGAAGCACAGGGGAGACCCTAGTGAGAAGGACCCTTCACAGCCCACAGAACTGAACATAAACAAAAAGACGACTGCCAGACACTGTTACAACTGTAGAAATTTAGTTCTCCGTTCTCTCCAGTGTATGCATCTCTCTCAAAGAGGCTTCTCCCCCGACTAGGATTTCTTTGAGTAGCCTCTGCTTTTTCCTATGCCAGTTGGTTGCAGCCTCCCTTTACTCTCTCAGTAGAAATCAACAGCTAGTGCTTCAGGACAACTACTTCTTCACAGGACAAAAAGATGGTTAAACAGTGCTATCTTTGTAAGAGCCGTTCCAACTTCCCTAAAACTCACCCAATCTCACCAGGCATATTTTAAATATGTTTCCCCCCCCCGCCCCCTCCTCATTACTACAGAGTGCTCAATTCGTGCTTTGAGACAAAGCAACAAAAATCAAACGCTAACTGGAAAACCCTGGTCCCATGCAGGTCAGGGATGAACACAACTGCTATTGCCAATAGAGAAACTGAAACCAAAGTTAGACCCAACGTTAGTTCAAAACGCTAACTCCCTGAAAAAAAGTGAAAGAAAAGTCAAATAGGACAAACCATTTAAGAACACTAAAAAATTCTACCTAAAAGGAGATTTCTTTTTTTGCAGGATGGGGGGGTGGGTATGGCTGTCAAGAGCTCTGGTTAAGATGATTTTGGGTGAGAGTCCAACTTAATTCCCTGAGCTATAAACAAAAAGGAGAAGTCCAAATTCATCAGAATGACCAGACTATAGAAGTAAATGTGAAAGTAACAGGGAAAATAAAACCCACTGTAGCAGCAAGGCTGGGGACTTTTTAAAAAATGTTTCCTAACAGCATTAGTTCATTACTAAACAGAAATGTCTAGATTTCCAACTGATAAAATCATTAGGAAAAAACCCTAGAATTGTTCAGCTCTTTACATCTTTCCAGACAGAATACTGCACTTCAATCACAAGCACTTACCACCTGAGGAAAGCATGGTGATAGTCAGGGAACATGTCCTGAAGGCTTCAGTGACTGAGTGAATGGCCTAGCAGAGCCCTTAGGCAAGGAAAGCTGCACATTACAGGTCAGTTGGACTATCCTCAGTAACAGGCAAAGACATGTTAGCACAGGAATCCACTAAATGGATTCATATTTTTTAGTACCGATGAGCATGCCTTCATGGAAAACAGATCAGACTGAGCACATTTGATGCTATCAACTTGGTTTATATTGGCAAGCTGATGGATATTTGATTTTTGCACACTGTGACTTCATATCACACGGTATTTTAAATTTAGAGGTTAGCACTATGCGATATAATAAAGCACTGTCTAAATGGGTAAGAAATTGACTTGCAGATCTCTAGCAGTCAGTGGGCAATAATCAGTGAACATCCATTAAAACGGACAGATGTGAAATTAATGGCGTGATGGATTCTTTACACAACTAATTTTTGCACTTCCAGATGCACCTTAATTCAGACACAAGAGTATCTAAAGGAACAATCGCCTGTTGTCAGGTTCAGAGTGCATTACTTGGGTTCTCCCAGTTAGTACAGAGGATCTGCAAAACATCTGAGCTTCCTGTGACTGATTCTCAAGGTTTGGTTGGATCTGCAGATTAATATAGAAAGGGTACCAACAGGCACAAGATGAGACATGTATACTATATAATTTAACAGGTAGTGAAAATTGAATAATACAGGACCAAGCATTTTTTCAATTGCTTGTGATTCTGAGACAGCCAAGTATTTAACATTATGTTACAGAGAGAAGTAGCTCTGGGCAGGAAAATTACCTTTTATTCAATGGGTTAACAGCTCACAGATTTTGCTTAGTCTTTTTTTAACACCATTTTATGGAATCAAACAGCAGAAAAATGAATGCATCCCATCCTTGGAATCTGTATTACACACACATCCCCTCCCTTGACTTGCAGCCTGACTTCACCACAGCAGAAAAAGGCCACAGCACATGCTAACATCTCAGGCCAACTACAACAGGAATTCAAAGAATTGTCACAACAGTTGGAGAACAAATGTGGAAAAACATCTACAGCCATTAGAGAGGGACAGTGACTCATCTGAAGTGCAGCTATTCATTTTCAGAAGAAAACAAAACCAAGCATCAGTCAGTTTGTCGGAGGAAAAGCCTGTAGTTGACACAAGTCAAATGGTACCCAAATATAAAAGATGCCCTAACTAAACTTGGCATCACTGTGGATAATGAAACTTGAAAAATATTAATAACTGGCTAACCACTGAATAAGCCCTGTGTTTTGGGCATCCACCTCATATTGAACTGATGCTGCTTGACTCGGCAATACATGAAAACAGATTTCAGAAGTGAAAAGCTAACCATTACCTTCCAGTATGAAACCAATGTCTTTGGCCTGACCCTGACTGAACTAGGTAAGAAGCCTCTACACACAAGCATGGTCTTGTCCGCAACTGTCAGTCAAGATTTGCTATAAGAATGGTGATTTTGCAGGTTTTCCAACACCCAGGTTTTTCCGCCTATTAAGAACCAAAACCATTGAGTAGTAAGAAGCAACTGACAACAACTTTGCAGTAAGATTCTAAATTACTTTCTGTGTACTTGATTGGTACCCTCAGCTCATCAGGAAACTTCGGAAAGAACTACTGCATAAAGCTTACAACACGTACTAAAGAAAGCTTGCACTGGATTCATGTACTTCACGTGAGGTATTAGGTACCCAGGCTTTAGTAGTCACCTTCAAAACACAGCCCGCTCTGCTGCTTTCACAGAGCAAATGTTTAAATTGCTTGTTTGAAGTTCAAGCTTGCACTAGGATTTCCCTTGGTAAGCATCACCAACTTGAACTCTGTGTGAGCCAGAGGGGGACTATAGCACAGATGTTCTCAGTTGCATATTGCTGAACAGAACAGGACCTAGCTCAAAGATTACACTGCTCTGGCAATTTTTAGACACTCCTGCTCTGTTGCTTCAGTTACAGACTAGAAATTAAGTTTGAGGAAACCACTCCAAAAATTGGTTACTCTTAGAAACACACATTAAACCATAAAAAACAAGCCCAGTCCAAAACAGAACCGCAAGTTAAATACATCCCACATCTTGTGGGTAATAAAAAAAGAACGCTAAGAAAAGTTTAGTAATAAAACTTGATTTTTACTTTAGTAACAACAACAGATGGCTGAGCTATAAAAAATAAATCATAGCTAAGATCATGTTTCAAAGGACGTTGCAGGGCATCTGCAGAGGAACCCACGGTTCAATGATAAATGGATGCGAACTCCAACATTAACATCAGTGATTCTAAAAGAAGATTCTGCTATATCTGTATGGCAATCAAACATTAGATTAAGTCTATGCAAAAGTAGTCTATCACTACTGCAAAGTGACCTTAGTTCTTTACAAGAAAGCAAATGTACTGGTTGCCTGCTATATAACCACCTTTTTGACTTCTGGCTGTAGAAAGCTTCAGCTCAAGTCTTCCTTCTCCTTTAATTTTTATTTATCCTTCTGAAGGTAAATTGTATCTTAAAAGTCTGTTAAATTAAACCTTTCTCTCTCCTATGTAATTTCTCAATGCTGTCTTACAGGATCTCATATTACTTGCTACACCCCAACCCGTTTTAGGTTTGTAATTTAACAATAGAAATGGTGATCTGACATGAAAGCTTTCTTGGCAATTCTCGACCTGTGTTAGACACCTGCCAAAAGCACACGTTATGCTTTCTGTTCTTTAATCACAGATTAAAATGCATTTATGCCAATGTAACTCATATTCTACACAGCTATACTGGCATACAGCTCTTCATACCGTGCATCCAAACACTGAGTGGCACTCTCAGTTCCACGTGCTAAGTTAGGAACACAACTAATTACTCAGCATACTCCAAGTGAGGTCCACAAAGCAGTGTTTCAGTTTCTCTAAAGCTTAGTCTGAAGATTTGGCTTCAAAAGGAATGTAGCAAAGCGCCATCAGGTTTGCTTTGAAGAAAATATTTCAAGGAAGTTCATATGCTGCACTATAGATTAACGAGAGGGGACAAGGTTACATAAATATACCCCTTTTATCAAAAAAAAAAAAAAGTGAGAAAACTATAGATAACTGAGAAGCTTCTATAGCATAAGAGGATATTCGCACATATACAAGACTAATACTCAGCATAAAAATTTATATTTCATGCACTTACTGGTATGTTTTCCACAACGAGCCATTACCTTGGCTTAGTGGAAACAGTAAAATAAACTATCGTAATCCTCATTTTTGCATCTCATCAAAGCTTTACATAGAAAAACAAAAAAAGCTGCAAGCTGAACACCAAGTACAAGGGACTCTTTAACCAAATCAGAAAGTTAATTTAAATATTTCCAAATAAACTTTTTTCACTTTTCAAAGCAAGGGAGAATATTAAACGTTGGGTAATGAGAAGACAAATAAGGACTTTTAGGAAAACAGAGATGTGACTTCTTGGGTTGTTTAATTTGGGGTTGTTTTTTTTTCGTTTGTGGTGGTTGGTTTTTGGCAGTGGGGTGGGCGTAGAACTGTGACATTTTAGTCCAGGCTACACAACTTCCTGATTTACTGGGGGTGGGGAGGAAGCTTGCAAGAATTATTGAAGCAAGTCCTGTGTCTAATAGTCAATTATTCAAACAACTGGACTTGATATTTCTGGTAGTATATTATCTCCTATATTTCTTTTGAACTTTCATAAATCTAAATCCTGAAGTGATTCAGTGCTGGGTACACTACATGAGCAGAATTTCGAAGAACTATACAGCATTCAGGTTTTCACTCCTCAAAATAGTACTCAAGCATTCCTAAGCTAAGAAGAGATACTGGATACCTTTACAACATTAAATGATATTGCCGTTTGCTATCTATTGCATGTTTAACTTCCCTATGACTACTTAGCATTGCTATTTTTATGTGGTTGATGCTTCCTTTGATGTTACACTGTAAACACTCAATTGTGAAGTGTTCCTGAATACCAACCAAGTGATTCAACAGCTTTTTTATCTAAGCTGTACAAATGATACAATTTCTTAGCTCTATGGCAGAGTTTAAGACAGAGTTCTGACTCAGTACCAGCATAACAGAAATGAAACCATACCCTGTCCCAGGAAGTTTGCTGCAATACTCATCCACTTGTGTAATAAAAACAGTAAGACAAGAAAAGGTCAAAAGGGCTTTCCCATTCAACATTATTAGTAGTGTGTTACCAGCTCTGAGCAACCCCAAGACCCTATTCAGTAACACTTCAACAGAGGAGTCCTTATTTCTTACAATCTAGATTTCCAGGTTCAGAAACCACTTTCCTCAGGATTACCCTAGGTCATATCAACAGAAAGGAACTCCTATCATGAAAGGAAACCAACCACAGAAGAGAGTAACTTGCCACCTGAAACATCTTTTTACTGGTTTAAGTGAGTTCTAACCATAACCTGGTTCCTCAACAGTATCAGAAATTGAAGCTGAAGCCATAGTTAATGCTCTAATAGGTAAAAGTGAAGATGAATCTTGACCTAAACTGATTAGACTAGAGCTACAGAAGTCTCACAGACAGCACCTCTGCTGCTCAGAGGCAATGGATTTGTTATTCCAGATTTCAATGAACACAGACTAGCTTTTTAAAAGCCTGAAAAAGTCCTTCCTATGGAAGCCAACAGCAGTACATTTTGCCACATGCTTCTCACAGACTCAAGGGCTGAGCAGGTTACGGGGGATACCCAAGCAGTTCTCTTTAACTCCTTCCCCTCAAGGTCCCTAGTACTGCCCCACTAAGCAAGTCTTGGTAGAGCCAGCTCCTCTGTAGTCATAACTCATGCACAAGCCAGGAGGCAATGCTGTGCAGAGTGACTCCATGACAGAGCCTTGGGACAAGCAGTAATGTCTGCCCAGAAGGATCAGAGGAGCTCTGCTCCAGTCAGAGTAACTGTCATATAGCGCTGAGACTCTTGAAGGTGCCTCCAGCTTGCCCAGGATTGCCCTGAGCTCCACCTACACATCTACATGGAAGGATTTGTGATAACATTTCAGCTAAAATTAAAAAAAGAGGGAGGGGAAAAAACAAAAAGGGGGAAGCTTTTCAGATCAGCTAAACAGTAACGTTCCAGTAACAGAAGTTTGAGATTATCCTAATACAAAGGAAAACATGGGTGATTAGATGCCAGAAAAAATGATAAACAAGAATACTCAAAACAATCATATAAATCGCTAGCTGTCCAGAAAGGAAGAATCTAACCATGTTATTTTAATCTGCGACCTCAAATGTTTATTGGGTAGCATTTAAGATGGAAGCATGCACAAGAATTACAGAATACAGGGTAACAAATGAGAGACATAACATGGGAATGTCTGGGCCCAGCTCCTAGGGAACACTGCATGGATTCAACAGCTTTGTCCAACAGTCAAGAAAAAACAAACAAAAAACTGGAGCCATACAACAAGGTCTTAATTCCTGCATCATAATTTAATGATACTGAGTCTCAATAGCTGCACAGTATTTCTGTTCAATAATTTCCAAAATTAATTCCATGGTGAGCTAAAAGGAGACAAGCTGAATCAGGGGAAGTCCAGACTGGACATCTGGAAAAGGTTCTTCACTGAGAGGGTGGTCGGTCACTGGAACAGGCTCCCCAGGTCACAACACCAAGCCTGCCAGAGTTCAAGGAACATCTGGATGATGCTCTTAGTCATATGCTTTAGTTTTAGGTAGTCCTGCGAGGAGCAGGGAGTTGGACTCAATGATTCCGATGGGTCCCCTCCAACTTGAGATATTCTATGATTCTAAATAATAAAACTGCAGTTATGCAGTCAAGCAGTAAGCTGAATATTAAGCAGATTTGAAGGACTATATGTTAACTGTCCAAGTCCCTAGAGTGTTAAAAAACAAAAACCCAAAAAAAAGCCCCCCCAAAACCTAGAAATGTCCTGTAACAAGCATTTAAGAGTCCTCCTATAAGTCAGGAGGAAAAATAAGCAACATCTGACATTAACCTAATAGAACGGACCACAAAAAAAACAGTACTAGAGTCCAGTCACCTGTCTCAACAAGCACAGCTTTTCAGGTCAAATGTCCTTCTGCTGAAGAAAGTTTACATATTTTGCTGGTCTGTTTAAAAGTGACTTTTCATATAGTCAAAACAACCCTTAAATTAATGTCTTTGATTTGAAGGCTCATTGGACAAACAGAATTAAACAGTTCATGTTGTCCTGAGCAATTATTTCCAGGTGAAGAAAAATAGCAGCTTTACCTTTATAAACAAATCAGCTTGGCTGAAGTCTCAAGCAGAACGCAGTTTACTAAATGAGCCATTAAATCAGATTCAGAATTCACTTCTTTTTAAACTTACTCTACCAACTGTTACAGTAGGACTACTGCATGTAAAGGAAGGATATTTTAGAAGAGCTCTACACTGAGTTCTGCTTGATTACAAGACAAAAGCCCCGTCACAGATCATCTGCAGATTACTACCATCTTCATTCAAAGTTTAAAGTAATTTTATGTCCGCTGTGGGAGAAAAGATACCACATTACATTGCGTCAGCACAGGCAGATTATTTATATTCATTGCTAATATGTACTATTAGACTTTAAAAAACACAGGATTGCACAAAAGCTTTTAGTCCCTCAATCTATTCCTACACACTATCACAGCCAGCCACATTAAAAAAGCCCCAAGATAAAATTCAGCAAATAAATACGAGACAGCTCAGTCTGGCTTAAAAAACTGTCAGCTATTCCCCTTTCTTGCCTTAGATACCAGCACTAATACAAAATAAATGCATGCTGGTAGTAACATGATCAGAATTTCCAGCAAAATATTTTATAGTGAGTGTCAAAAAACACAAAAAGCACTTAACCTCCATATACCAAGAGCCATTTCAACAAACCTGCTTTCACACGGATGACAAATCAATTCAAGAAGCTCTGCTGAATTGAAAATATAATTTATAGGCAAACCTACAGCAACATATTTAGAGCAACGTTACCCAATGATATTGTTTTTAACTTGTGGCACAAATGGGAAGTAAAAGTGGTTTCAGTTGTCTAAAAGACATTAATTTTTCTTTATGTATTTACAGCATATAGACTTATTGTGACAGATTATTCTTTTACCCCTGATGGCTCCCACATCACCCTACTCTTGGTATCTGGTAGGCTCTGCGGTGAAAGCTTTTCAAGTTGCTCGGAAGCATTTATAACTTCACCACTTTCCACGTTGGTTACATACGTTTCCCCAAATGAAAAAAATCCTTCTGAAAGCACACACTAAAAGCTGCACGGTTTTTAACACCTATTTCCTCATTTAATAGAGGAAACATTTAGCCCTGAGCAAAAACAAAAGAGAATCTTGCTTTATACTTCTTGCAGCACCTTTGATTTCATATAAACTTTCCAGACAAAGCCACACAGAAGTCCGTAACACATGCAATATGGCCTTACTCAACACGGTGTCTCTTCTGAATGAGTTCCTTCACTTTAACCTTTTGTAGGCACACAGGTATGGGGTGTCCTGGTTTGGCCTAAACCAGGCCGATTTTCCTTTCAGTGATTTTTACTTTCAGCTAAGTCTCCTCTAAGTAACTGCACTTTCTGAAACTAACTACATGTTTTGCAGACAGTGTCTGCTTCCAGGACTGATAACGCTCGAAGTTTGTAGTTATCGCTGAGGCACCGGTAGGGATGTTGTGCAGTAAGGCTCTTGCTGTACTTTTTCTTAGAGAAACCAAGGTCACTGCTGAATTCCTCACTGCTTACGAGTGAAAAGCCGAAGGGGGGTCGCAGCTGCAGGGGGGAGCAGACAGGGCAGGTGACCCAAAATTGACCAACGAGGGTATTCCATCCCATACACGTCATTCTCGGTATAAAGCGGGGGGATCACGAGGGTCTCGCTCCTCTTGCTCTTTCTGCTATGGCCGGTGTCCAAGGAGGACTCCGTCTGTTTTCCTGCTGCCCCCGATCCCGATCCGTGCATCCCTGAATCCAGCTCTCGACCATCGCTAGGCCCAGCCTGGGCCTTCCCGGAGCCTGCCCTGCAGTGCCGGTGGTGACGTTGCCGACATCGGGGGAGCTCGATCTTGGTTTTGTATATATATTTGTATATATTTGATTATTCCAATATTATTATTATACTCTTTTTCATTATTATAGTTTATTAAAACTGTTTTAACTTTCCAACCCGTAAGTCTCTCTCCCTTTTCCCTTTCCCTTCAGGTGGGGGGGGAGGGTTAACAGAGAGCGTCTGCTGCAGGTTTAATAGCCAGCCCAGCTTTAAACCGTGACAGGGGACAACTAGAAACAAACTTTCCTACTCTTTAAGTTTAGCACATGTTAAGGGATTTGCATTAAAAGACTGAAATTGTTACTGAAGAGATTTTAAAGAGTCTCTCCACAAGGAACCAGAACATTTAAAGATGTGTCAGCCAGGCAAATGCTACTCTTGTAAGAGCTACACGAGCCACAACAAAGCATTCTCAAAATTAGTAAGAAAATGACAGATATGCATTTGCTTCCACTTTGCAACCTAATACTGAAGGTGTCTTAATATTTATTAAAATTAGCACAAAATGCAAAACCTGTTAATCCACAAACACTGCAATATCACTGCTGGAACAGGGACTCCACAACATGTTAATCTGTTTGCTTGAAACATCTCCTCATCATCATTACTTGAAACATCTCCTCATCATCATTACAGGAGAACAATTCTAAACTGCATGGAAAGACTTAAATCTTCAAGCATGCAGACAAGTTTAAGCTGCATATAACAGATAAAGCTATAAAATAAGAATGAATAATTATCAGAGATTATACACAAAAGCAGGAGATAATTATAAAGATCTTTGCTGAATGACTTGATACTCTGGAAAAATAATCCCATATAAGTAAGTTTAATGTAATGAAAAAGAAAAGCTAATACAAGAAAAATAGGACAAACACTAAAATGTTATATGTCCTTCAGTGTCTGTGATAATGGAGAGCTGACCAAAAGAAATACCACCTGGATAAAATAGGCACGCACATCTTGTACAATCATTTGAGTTAGTCTGTGCCACACTAAGGTCCAGCTGGCTTAATATTTCCATCTCAGCACCACTCATGCAAGATCCACACAGAATCACAGAATCAACCAGGTTGGAAGAGACCTCAGGGATCATCGAGTCCAACCGTTGCCCTGACACCACCCTGTCAACTAGACCATGGCACTAAGTGCCATGTCCAGTCTTTTCTTAAACACATCCAGAGATGGTGACTCCACCACCTCCCTGGGCAGCCCATTCCAATGTCTAATAACCCTTTCTGTAAAGAAATTCTTCCTAATGTCCAACCTGAACCTCCCCTGGCGAAGCTTGAGGCTGTGTCCTCTTGTCCTATCGCTAGTTGCCCGGGAGAAGAGGCCAACTCCCACTTCACTACAACCTCCCTTCAGGCAGTTGTAGACTGCAATAAGGTCACCTCGGAGCCTCCTCTTCTCCAGGCTAAACAACCCCAGCTCTCTCAGCCGTTCCTCGTAGGTCAGACCCTCCAGACCCTTCACCAGCTTGGTCGCCCTCCTCTGGATGGACTATCCAGACACATTCTGCCCCAAGGGATGCAATGTTCACGTGTCACATTCTCTTCTCAATGTATTCCCAGAGCTGGGGTCCTAGGCTGAGACCTGGGTCAGGTCTAAAATGTGGTAGAGCTCACTAAGCTCTCAGCTGATGTATTCCCAGACCAGAGTTAACGCTGGAAACAGTGAAATTAAGTTTGTGCAGCACTACCCCTGAGCTAAAAAGCACTGCTTGGTCCTAAAGGAAATGCTGAATTAAGACAAATACCTTACCACAGTTTCAGACAAAGAGCTACTTTCTA
Source organism: Nyctibius grandis (assembly GCF_013368605.1). Taxonomy (NCBI): domain Eukaryota; kingdom Metazoa; phylum Chordata; class Aves; order Nyctibiiformes; family Nyctibiidae; genus Nyctibius; species Nyctibius grandis. Next base: position 104,791,294 of record NC_090660.1, read on the forward strand.
GAATTACCCAGTTTCACTCAGCATGGCCCTCCTGTTAAACTCTCTCAGAGGGAGATGGGGGGGATGATGGGGTGGGAATAGAAGGCGAAGTAGGGCAATGGACAGAGGACCCCTCGCTGCTAGGCTAACGAGCTTTTCAATTTTCTATTTGGGGCAAGCTATGCACTCAAAATTTAGTGCCAGATATACATTATTTATTCACATCATATACGATCAGAATAATCCCAAGGATTAACCTAAAAATTGCTATCAGAATTTCAAATGTGGTTCAAAACTTGCGTTGCTAATACAGTGCTTTGGTACCTCAAACTGTGACATACTACACGTCAGTGGTTCTTTCTCCTGTAAACTGAGGGACATGCATTTTCAAACTGGGTATTTGGGAAGGAGTCTCATACACATTTTAGTGTCAGGAGCTGCTATTTTACAGACCCAGGCAACAAAGATCTTGAAATTATCACCCATAAATAGCTGTACTATACAAGTCATCTTTATACAGAAAAAGACTACATAAAGTCAAACATTGTTTTCACTATGTCATTTCTGACAGATGCACATTACTGACCACTATAAGCCTTCAAAACTTTCCTATTATTAATCTAGATTTGGCAAAGTAACAGAACAAAGCATTTTAATATTCTCTGTGAACCCTGGTTATTAGCAACAGCTCCACAACACAACTTCATAAATTCATCCTCAATTGCTTATAAAGTTTAGGCAAATTAACTGGCACGTAAAGATTAATAAAGCATCTGTAAATATTCGGGTCATAAAAGCTTAATGTTTCCTTCCTGGCTGGGATGCTGCTTCTTTCCACGTTCATCCTTGGACCCAGCTGCATCAGCCCATTCTGGGCTAAGAACCCTCTCCTGACATGAGTTTACTTAGCCCTGTAGCTCAAATGGTAGCAGTAAGCAGAAGTGTAGGATTCAAGCTTTATACAACGTATGTAGTAAGGTATAATCACAGAGGGAAACTGGATGCATATTTTCTTTACAACTTTGTGAATGTCTTCCTCCATATGGAAGACTGCTCCTTCATTTACAACACCAAGTATTTGAGAAGTGGGCTGTAAATCTGGTACCTACTATCAACGTGCATATGACTTACCTATGTCAAGACATATTCAAACGTCCTAAATTCTCATGTTTCCTTGTGATTGCCTTGCAATAGTGTAGCTCAGTGTCTTAACTTATGGGCTGGCAAACTGTTACTAAGTGGTCACGGCTCTTCACTGATAATTGTTTTACCATTCTGAACCTACAGGCAACCTACAGATGACTTTAACTGCCCGAGAATTACAATACATCCTTAGTTTTATTATCATATATTATTTTCAGTGAAAATTATGCCTCAAACACTCACAGAATATTTACAAGCACATTAATAGCACCTTCCAAAGCACCTGGACAGTCAAATTAGCATGCTTAGCCATGTTCAACTTCTAAACTAGATTTCATTAAAAGCTTCCTTTTTTCTCTCTCTCCAGGCTCTGAAGCATCAGATTTAAGTTTCAGCGTTTGCACTATTGCACTTCAAATAGCCTTTATGTAGTAAGTGGTACAGACGTATTGTATTAGCCGCAGTGGAGAAGGCAAATAGACAATGTTTAACATCCCACTACACAAAAAAGGCTAGTCTTTTTCCTCCTACTGTGAGAGCAGGAATTTAATCACTTTGTATTCCAATTTAAATACCCACATGTTATCCACTGCTACAAAGCCTTTTGTCTGGTAAACTACAGTTAATTTAAAAAAACCCCAATTTGCATGAACTACTTCTTGCTTTCAATAGATCAAAATACTTTGTATTCCTTGGCCTAAAATATTATGGAAAACAAAGAAACATTCTACAAGCAAAGACACCTAAGGAAGCATTTACCAGTTGGCAGTATCTTCTTGCAGTCTTAACAGAGAACTCCGTTCCTCAGATTACCGATGCAGCAGCTCGTCTTCAGAATCTGAACAAACAGAAGAATCCCATTAAACATAAACAATACACAGTATTTCCATTACATGAGGCAGTGCCGGGGTAAATCAAAGTTAATCCTGCAGCGCCAAGGAACCTACATAATTCTTTAGGAATGCAAATTAAACACGCCAATTTCAAAAACACTCGTGATTTTATGGAAGTGACATTACAAGCAAGTGGAGAGGCATCCTTACAAACTCTTCTGTGAGTCAGTGAGGCAAGTAGCTATCCATGATCACAAGCATCAGAAATAGAGCACTGCATCTCAGCATTACTAAGTTACACAGTTACAGCACAAAAAATAGAGCATTACATCTCTGCATTACTGAGCCAAGTTACACAGAGTTGCAGCAGAAAAAAGTAGGTCTCAGCTCAAGTTTTATTTACAGTGTCATATATATTGCGCACAGGGAAAATGCTTCATTGCTACAGTTTTCATCAGTTAAAGACAAATTTGGCCAATGGCAGTTTTTACCTTTCTGAACTTACTACAGAATTACTTAAGATTTCCTGCTTCAAAACTAAGCTTTTGGTTCAGAAAATCAGTATTTGTACTGTCAGACAGAACAGCATTTCCTACAGAAATGCAGCACTGAGATCTACTGCAAGCAGTCTAAGGGTCCTTACATTCACTTGGGAGTAGGTTTATACAGCAGTCTACCTTTTTTAGTACAGTAACTGGATGATGAACTGGCCAAAACTGGCACCTTTCTGTTGTGGTGAAAGGTTCGTAGGCCTTTTCCATTTGGGGTTTTGTAGGCTGCTTCTGTTTCAGGGATTTCGGCTAGCTTAAACACACACTTAAGCATCGTCACTCTAACCTGTCTCCAGTAAATCCACTGTTGCTCCTACTTCAGGTATCGTTCCTGGTACCAGAATCCACCCTGTCAACATGTCGCATCTCAAGGTTTCTTTTAAAGAGTAATCTTCCCATTTCACACCACAATTCTCTTTCTGCTTCTACAGCAAAGTCAACCACATTCTGCAAAGCATCTGGTTTTAGCATAAAGTTGTTTTAGAAATATAAAATCACTGTCATATTAATGACCTTTGCAGATCCAGCTGAAGAGGCATGAAACATTCAGCATTAATTGTATTTAATCAGTTATCAGCAGCTCCTCTTACATCAGATAATCCTGATTCACAAGTATTTAAGAAAAAAATATGCTGCTTTGCAGTGAAATTTCTAATCACAAAGGCCACAGTATTGCTGATTTGCCCCACCTTGGGAAAGGGTGGAGGGAAGGGGAAGAGCTATAGAGTATCGAGGCTGGGGATGATTTTAGTCACAGTAAAAACTCTCATCAAAAGATACTACCCATTCCCCCCACCTCCCACCCCCTGCAAAAGAGAATCTTGTGACCTGAACAGCACAGCTAGGAGAAGAGAAGGCAAGGACTCTGAGTTACTGTGCAAAATTTAATTGACAAATAAAACCAAGGGATGCTATTCGCAGCCACACTGAAGCAAACAGTTGCAACACGGAGTTCAAAAGTAAAACCAAAAGGAGTAATGTTAGTCAATGACAACTCTTGCCGATTTCTGTCAAGGCAGCATCTAAGATAAGCAGGTGCCTGGTAAATTACCGTGGGGTTTTCTCCCCCGCAAGCGCTGTTGTATGAAGCACTACTCTCTCTTGCAGAAAGGGAAATCTAAAAAACATCCCAGACTCGTTATTCACTTTGTTAAAGCATAGGCTTTGTTTTAACAATTGTTCCACTACCCTATTTCAGTCCCTTTCATTCATGGTCCTCTTGCCAAGCAACTGTATAAAAAAATGAATGGAAGCCATAAGGTTTTATACTCACACGCTGCTCGGTAAGTCGCTGAGCAGAGTGGCACTGTCACTGCCTACAGCCTGCTAACAGGATTTGAAAGTTCTCCTGGCTGAGTGACCATTTATGCAATTGCAACATGTGCAATTTCCTTCAGCATACTCAACAAAAATACTTCCTTCTACCCTGCTACACAACAGTATGAAAAGCTTCCTATTCAGTGTCAGAGAATGGGCTTTTTTTCAAGCATGATTGATCAGTTCATTAAACAGAACACTTACGTTACACTTCCACTAGACCAACTCACACATCATGTTTCGAAATTCGAATGTTTAAACTTCCTCATAGCTACCTGAAGTAGCATACAGGACTTTGTTTTACCGAAAGCAATATCTAAGCCTGCTGGAGACCCTTCTGCCTCTCCAGTCCCACACAGCTCTGCATCGCTCCCTCTCCCGGCTGCTCAGCATCTCCCGTGCTGCAGTTTCTCCCCGACAACCCATTCCTGCAGACTGGCCTTCAGGTGACAAAGGGAAGCAAGTGCCAGCAGCTACAGCTGCACAGCAATTCTGGATGGGAAAAGTCAGTGTGGCAGAACAGCAGTAGGTACAGTGGACTGGAGGGATCATGGGAACATCCATAGGCAGGGGAACTGTGTAATCTGGCAGTGCTGGGCCAAGCATAAAGTCTGGTGCGACAGGAGGAACTGGAAAGCAAAGAGGCTGCTGCACAGGCGAGCTGGCCAGGAGCAACTGGGCAGCACTGTACAGTGAGAGGACGGGGTGCTGAAGTGGGGGCACGCACAGAAAGCCACAGACGTGTGCTCCCTTTGGAAGATCTCCCCAGCTTTCAAGGAAACAATTCCGTATACATGATCTAGATTAGTCTGGTTCAGTTGATAAAACCTGTCAAGAGAGCTTTTCTTCCCCGCCCCCCCCCCCCCCTTTTTTCCCTTTTTTTCCTCTTCTTAAGTAACAGATCCCCAAACTAATCTACAGTAAAAATAGCACAGCTGAGAAAAACTAAGTAGTTGCCATCTTAGTTTTCAGTCAATATTTGTTCAAAAATTCATTTTCTTTACTCCAACAGACCTTTGTGGCGTACATTAATGCTGTTTCTTTGACAGGCTAATGAGAATAGCAGGTGGACAACAAAAGTGTAGGCTAATTCTCAGGAGATATCCTTGCTTGCCCTCCACACACAGTGCTGGCATAGCTTTGTAGGATGATGAGTTCAAAAGAAGGAAGCAGACAATAAACCTACTTGTTCCTGGTAGATTAGGGAGACTTCACCTATTCACTTAAGCAACCATCCTTACTTCATTAGTTCTGTCACTTAAGGGGAAGGTGGAATTAAACTCTGAAGTACAGCACCTGATTAAATCTTGTTCTCCACACAAAATTCCCGCTCAAGAAAACTATTAACCATAAAGATGCAAAGAGTCTTCTGTGAATCGCACGGTGTTTTTCCCCGGTGTACGTGTTTCAACAGGCAGGATCACAGCCGCTGCTTCCCAAGCCTCCAAGTTTTGCACTCATTTGAGCTACAAGGAAGAACACATCTGAGAAATTTATTAACTGCTGTGTTCTCAGGAGAGAATGGTAAAGCCAGTAACACAGGGGTTAATAGTTTTACTGACAGATTCATCGTACTCCATGCAAGACAGTTTGCTGAACCACTGGCAAAACAGCTAGTTATTGCCAGATATAGCAGTTTCTAAATAGGGGCTTAAAGTTATCTTAAAGAATTTTCCAGCCTTTGCCACCATTAAAGCAAAACTGCCACTCACAGCCCAGGTAAGCCCTGTGTCAGAGCTGGCTGTAAGTCCTTAAAAGCAGGTAACAGGGGTGACTCAGGGCTGAGATGCAGAGGGAAAGGAAGGTCAAAGCATTTCCTTAAATTCTGCACAAACCAGCAACTGCTGACCCAATAACCCACGCTCCAGTTCTCTGCCTTGCTCCAGTCACTCGCCTCCCAAGGACACTACTGAGGCGACCATCTGAGGTGGCCCGAGATGCCATTTCATTTCCTTGGTGATTGGTAACTTACACAGCATCTTTAAAAGCCCAGAGAAATGTAGATTTCACAACTTAATATGCAAGTTATTTCAACTCAAAAGCTTTGCCTAAAGTACATTTAGGAATAACTCCACCTAGCCTGTATACCCAACACTGTTGTACAGATACAAACCACATTTAAAGTCATGCTACACACATCATCTTCGCCTGTGCTTGGCTTCACTTAGCCCAAAACACAAAAAGCGCAGAAGAGACAGCAATGGGGATTTGAGGCGATGCATTCTCCCCAATGCAGATCACACCAGACTGCTGGTGACAACAGCCCATCAACAGGTTAAGACATATTGGAGAAGCAGAATATACAAAACAATTTAAAAAAAAATCATAAAGATCCATAAGGTAAGTAAGTGTCAGAAGGTTTATGGCAGCTTATAAAGAACTCTGTTGCCAGACATAAGACAGCACACAAACTGAGCAAAGTAATCCCTGCAGAGCTTCTGACAGACTACTCTTCATAGTAAGAGAGCTATGAAAAAAGAGGCAGAAAGCAACACATCCAGTGTCCTACAAAAATATGAAAACCCAGCTTTAAACCTTGACACCCATAAATACGAGGATTCACAAAGACAGGTCCATGGAAAACAAAACTTGTCTGAGAATTTTATCCCTCACTAAAATGATATGGACTACTTTTTTTTTTTCCTTACCAACATATATTGCCAAAACTTTTAATTTTCAGTTGAAAGAGGAGATTCTCCTGTGATTTGAGGAATTGGTGGTCAGAGAACTATTAAAAAATCCCCAGTAGTTTACTTCTACACAGTTGAAAAAGTAAATTCTCATTCCTCTATTTTCAGGAGGACAGCAATAAAACCGAGTATTTAAGATCAAAATAATAATACTAAACCTCAACAGTCTGAGCTTCAACTGTACATCACACAGTTAATAACGATGCTGCGACACATTACAAAGTTAAAGCTATATGCTTCCAGAAGATTGCTCAGCTCTGCTTCCATGGAACACCACAGCACCCAAGAGATAGCCTGACCATTTTCAACATCAAATTACTACTTTTCTTCATTCACCAGAACATCAGTTACAGGACTTTAATATGACCTTCCTTATAGGTTTGAGCTGGAAAGCATCAAAACACATTCACATACCAGAAGCTAATTTTGTGTGTAAATGAAGACCGTCCAGTTCATTAAGAGTTACAATGACAGAGATGGAAAAGACTCACACATAACCTTCCCTTGTCCCCACAGCAAACATTTGGCACAGGTTTAAAGTATTATCAGTCCAACACGATGCATTAATTGAAGTGTAATTTACCAAACAGAACACTCACCAGTTTTTCCTCTCTTAATTAGTCCAAAGTCATGAAAGTATTTCCAACTGTGAACACTTCCTCCTGTCTGTCAGTGCCACATCTCAGGTTTCAAACACAGGACTTGACATTTTGAGCTCAGTAGTGCTGCATGGTTTAACAACTTCCCTTAAAAATAGAGGGTTTCAAAACACCTCTAAGTATTACACATGGACTGAATCCTAGAAGGTGACTACCCTTTATCAGCTTTATTATTTATTAATTACAACTAGCAATAGCGTGTGCTCCAGATCCAGTGAGAGTTTGCTCACACTTCAGAAGTTCTGACTACTGTCAGATCATTTCTTACCTTCAAGCCCTCATTCACCCAGCTTCTTAGAGCTCAGGAACCTACGCCTATAGTTACCGTAAATGCAGCATTAGGAAGAATATGGAAGTGGAACTGTAATGCTACCAATCATCTGAATACTGTTAATATAAGACAGACTGTTTAACTATGGGCAGTCAGAATACATTCAAGGCAGGACTTGAAAAGACATAACCAATATTTTCTTCCGTTCACCTTTAAAATAGAGCCACTCCTTAGAGAGCGACTCAAGTCCTCAGAGTGACTCAACTCAGAGATGAAGAGGCAGGACACAGATGACGTCCTCCAGATTAGTTATGGAACAGGTTTCCATAGCAGGGTGAAAAGGGCAGGTACGTAAGTTACACGCAGACTGAAATAGGAGTAATCTTTTCCTACTACTAGTGCGAGGATGTTCTTGATATAATACAAAGGAGGAGGACAATTAAGTTCAGATCACATATCTTATAAAAAGTTGGCCAGAAACGCACAATCCTTGCAAAAGCTCTGATAATTCTGGCGATCAGATGTCAGCAGCAAGTTACTGATATGTATGCTTTGATTTGTAAACTTTTAGCCATATTGAGAAACAGACATAGCTTGGAAGATTTCTTCATTCTGAAGTACAGATGCCACTTATCTTTTGACCCTAGATCTCAAGTAATATATGTTTGTTCCTTGGATACACTTGGATTGAATTACATTGTAGAAACCACAAATTAACCCACGGAATGAAGACTGGACCAGTCTTGATTTTTTTTTTTTTTTACTCTCAACAGAGGCACAATAAAAGAAAGTCTGTGTGTGACCAGAACCAGCAGACTAGTAGGACTGCTTTTGAAGAGCCTACTGTAATGGTTAAAGGTATGAGCAACTCTTAATAAGTTAAGGCTTGTAACAAGAGGATAGAAGTTGAATATCCCAACTCCAAGAACAGTTTAAGATTTCCATAGCACAAAGATACATTGTAAGCAAAGACTAAACCCAAAGTCTTCCTTATCCCATAAAAATTCCTTCCCACCACGTTTTGCTGTGCTTAGTCTTTCCTGGATCCACCCGTTAAACCCCTATTCCTAAAGTGTCCCAGCTTCAGCTGAGTGAGGCACCAGCCTGGCTCACAAGTAGATGTTGAATTCAAGGCTCCTGAAATAGAGATTACAGTTAGGTTTCCCTTATGCTACAATCAGTAGGTTATTATGCAAAAGAGTCTGTCATTTACAAACCCTGAAAGGGTTGAGGGAGTGGGGGGAGGGGGGAAGGAGAGATGGGGCAACGGTTGGACTCGATGATCCCTGAGGTCTCTTCCAACCTGGTTGATTCTGTGATTCTGTGTGCTCTAAAGCCCTGGATCTGGCTAGTTGGTCAATATACCCTTTTTTTCCTGTTTCCTAATCAGCTGGATTTAGACAACCTTGTTATCTAGTCCACAGAGAGGCTGGCATTACTTCCAGTTCTTAGCCATGTTTACAGTACCTAACTTTCTCTATCGGATGTGTAAATAGCTTAAGCTCCTAGCTTAAACAGTCTGAATGATCTTTTTAGGATCCAATATTTATTTTTAAAAAAAAAAAAGATACTGCAGAGCTTATGTTTGAGACCTTGAGTAGGAAGTGCCACCCTTAGAAGGCTGTCTGCAGACTACCTCAGCTTTTACATCTGCTTCTCACTAGAGAGACATTAAAGGCAACTGGACTCCTGTTTCTGCACAGGAAATCTGACGAACTTTAAGCCATTCTTACACTCCCACGTCCTCCCATTTAGGTCTCTATTGAGAGAGCACAAGATCTTTGTTCAAAGTGTACTTGCAGATGCCATCATATCCAGAGGCGTTTTTCCTATATTTCATGTGCATGTTACAACCTCAGTCAAAACAGGAGCGCAACAATTTTTCTATATTACCCTGTATTTGGAGTAACAAAGGAAGCATTTAAGAACAAGTCTTATATTTTTCTGCTGAAGTGAAATAACAAACACCAACATTCAAATAGTCACATACATGTTCTAGAGACTGCAACAAGGGAGTCAGTTCTTCCTTTTCAAATCAAGCTTTTCCCTGGAACAGCAGTCACGGAGGAAGAAAGAAAAACCTACTTTTATTTAGAGATTGGTCACATCACAAAGCTTTTTTGCTACTACAAGGCTAGAAAGACTTACCTGAAGACTAACAGATTTTGAAGTACAGTTTCTCATGAAGAAATGAAGCCACAAAACTGAAGTTAAATCCAGACATGAAACAACGGCATTGATTACATAAAATTCACATAACAACATAAAACACACACTGTTGAGTTGTGCCCAGCAGAATTACGGTAGACACAAAGTTGCTGTACATAAGTAAAACTCCAACAAGAGACATGCATACATAGCAGCTTCCCTTCATCCGTTTACCATCAAGTCTGCAAGCGGATGCACGCACATGCAACAAGAGTATCATCAGTATAAGCATTGCACATACCTCCAGGCATTGAGACAAACTCCTAGGACCATGAATTTCAAAAGTAATAGAATAACAGGGATAAATGGTACTTAAAAGTGTAACTAGACTTGAAATAAAGGTCCCCGGCTACTGCAATCTACAAATGTAGATCACGGACTCCACCTGCAAAGTGCTTTCAAACCACCTGATGAGAGAGCGGCTCTACAGGTGGAGCATGCTTTAGGCTGCTCCTTCATGAGAAACCCACAGGGCCCTTACCGCATCATGTAACCAGAGCATAGGCAGTGACACATATGAGGTTTATGTTCAACTAAATGAATTGCAGAGACTCCTGAGCTCTTCAGAAACACGGTATCCAGGAGAGTGTTGCATGAATTGGGTAACAAGCCCAGAAGCAAGCTCCAGCTTGGCAAGAGATATAAACGAAAGCACGTGCACGCGCACCATAGATGCATGCCTTCTAGGAAGAAACTGGATCTATCACGTGGTGCTGTCGCACTCATCTGCTCAAGGACTATGATTCAGTGCCTACAGAGCTGTACAAGGACTATGATTCAGTGCCTACAGGGTGGGTTGGATTCAGTACAGATGCACAGATTAATTGTACACCACATACGTGTCTGGCTGCTGACAGGAAAAGGCTACACACACACACACACAATTAAAAGCACTCAGAGAAGTCAAATCACCTGCTGTAACAGGACTGATGAAAGCTGCCTTGGCCTCAGATTCACTCAGTACAACTACAGAAATCTTCTGTATCATCTCTGTTGTAAGGAGCCTCAGAATAAGCGAAGCTAGTTAACTTTCATTACAGACAGGGTTTAGTTTGAGGCATCCTGCCTAACGTGGGCTAGAACAAACATTACCTACTATGGAATTATTTGCGTTGCCATTCATGAACTTACGCAACTTATCAGGGACATCTCATGTGGCAAAGACACTGCCAAAGAACTAGATGATTTATGGGTGTTCTTACAGCAGAACTTCCTATAGCAGGAACTTTTCAACGTAGCAGACATTTGCCAGCAATCTCTGAATACTGGAATATGACAAAAGCAAGACAGAAGAAGTGAGACAACTTACATAACTATAAATCTCATTAATAAAGATACGCTTGTCACTGTGGCTAAACTAGAAAATTACTTTTGCCTTATGGTACTGTGACGAGCATCACAGAAAGCATACTAAAACAGGCAAGCCAACTTCATAAAGAGCAATGCAAAACCCCTGTGGCTGATCAGCTGGCTTTCAGTAGCTTTTTTTGTCTTTCAATAAAAATTGATCTGGCTTTCAAAGATTTAATAACATGACAAATACTAACTTATTCAATGCCTCATCACCCAAAGCTAGAAATGGATGTTGGCTTTCTGGGCCTCCATTTCCCATATTTTTGTGGAAATTCAGTTATTTGCTTAAAAACACAAACAGTAGCAAAAATAGTATTAAAAAAAAAAATGACAGAGATCTACCAGATCTGAAAGAATGAAAGGTTTTCACTTGGATATACTTTCAGTCAACATATCATTGCAGAGAAACTAAAGGAGTTTCACAGGGAATTACTAACATTGCTCCCATCTTATAAACATGTTTTATTAGGAGTTATTCAACTACAGAAACTCTGTCTAATGTTGCCGTAACTAGAGAAACATGCATTTGACCCCCTTTTTTAACTAGACTTCCTATTTGCTTTCATGTAATTAACACTGCTGTACCTCAGTTTCTTATCTGTAATGAGGTAAAACATACAACACTAAGCACAGCAGGACTTCAGCCAGGTGTGCAGTCTCTGAATTCTGCAACAGCAAGAGTTGGTAAGGGTAGCACTGGATGAATCTTGAAGGGGATAAGCATAGAAGAGGGTGTTTAGCGACCCTCAAGGCGGTCACTGAGGACACACTGGGTGAAGCCCACATGCAGAATACCTCTGAAATATCTGCACTGCTTCACATTACGAACAGAAGTTGCTGAAGCAGTACAGACTCCAAAAATCAGATACGGCATTCCTATCTGGCAAAGATATTCATGCTAAACTCTCATGCGTCAATCTGAAAAATAACGGAAGTTATTCTTTTACTGCTGAAAATTTAAGCTTCTTAGGCCTTACACAGATAGTAAGAAGTTAACTAATCATTTGAGATAATCCAGTCTAATCCTGGACATAACAAACAGTAACTTCACTTCAATATGTGGATTATAGTTCTATCCTATCTCATATACCAAGAGTCTGAAGAATAAACCACCCCTGGAAAATGACAACCAGCTCCTTGGTGTTATTGGTCAGTCAGAGTATTCTCCAAGATCACAAACACTATGCTTATGACACAACAGAGAACACATACAGTAACAGAGAAGTTATTGAGAAGTTCATGAGAATGTGGAAAAATAATTTTCTCAAGAAACTAGGTAGGGAAACAAAGCTAGTTCAGAAAGGTGGTATCTCTCTAACTCTGGGTTCCATGTCACATTCTGAACAGATAGCAGAGGGCATTAGCAGCTGCACTTTCTTTGCCAACTTTGAAACCTGCAAATAAAGTGTACCATTCTCACAAGAAGTGGCTTCAAAACCCGTAACTTCAGGCATACAGAACTTTCCCTAGATGGCATCACATCCTACTGATACGGGGAAATGGCACCAAACACAAAGGACATTGACGAGAACTAATTCATGCTAGTTGTGAGAAATCCCATATTTGTAAGGCAGTTTCTCTAGCCTCTTTCACCGCCTCTACACACATACACAGCACTACAAAAGCAATGCACAGCAGGATATTAAACCATGAGGAAGCAAATTCTTCGTTACCATAAACCCCTGTACACGCACTATCAAAGTTTTGATTATCATAAGGAATTATCAAACAGTATTTCAGACATTTAGTTTCTGCTGTTGAACACTCTGCCCATAATAGGGGAAAGCTGCTTCAGCACTCGCTTCTGTCAAGGATCACTGTTCCAAAAAGGTACACTGGGGTAATGCCAAGTGACTGAAACAGATTTATTTCAGAAAATGTAGTTATAACTTTTCTACTAGCCAATAAAAGCTACTGCCTAAAGGCAGTGACTCTCAACCTCCTTCCAACTGCACCTCTTTCTACGTTTTGTCATAAGCCAATACTCCGTAAGGCCAAGGGCAGAATACTTACTTCACTTCCTTCGAGACGTCTATGTCACTGGCAAGGGCAGGTGACTGGCAAAAGGGATCATTCTCCAGTACCCAAACTCAAGTAGACTTAAGTCATGTTTATGCAAAATGACATGGATGTTCAAAAGACACACAAGGTGAAAAGGAGAAGTGTACTTAAGTCCAGACAGGGACAAAAAAAAAGAAAAAAGAGAGACCAGCCCCCAATGGATATACCTGATCTATTCTACTCTTATGAATGCTTCTGTTGATGAAAAAGTTTTCAACTTAGAGTCACTGTACTCTAGAGTACCCTGGGCTCCCACAAAGCTGCTGTCTCACACACAGAAAAGCAGCTCTAAAATTCCTGGTTTAAATTGAATTAATATTTCATGCTATCAGTTTTACTTGTATCAAAGTTCACTTGTGTGTCGTGGTAAGTAAATAAAATGCTTAAATATAGGATATGCATTTCGTATCTTACACCATTTTAGATATTCAATGAAAAAAAAAAAGAATGAAGCAAAGAACCCTAAACTCCCTCTCTTTACACAGAAATTACTCTAAATTTCACTCAGCCACATCAGCACTTTTCACAAGCTGACAGTCAGAAATGTGTTCTACAAGAAAACATAATAGTTGTGTTTTAATCTAAATTGACTGCTGCATTTCATCAGAAATCAGAACTCCCCAAAATTATTAACAATAAAATGCTTAAGAATTAACAATGTTTTAATAAGTTATACTATTTGTGTCACTGCTCATGATTTTGAATCTGTCGACAGTGAATTTCATCTGCCATCAAGCTGCATGCCTACTCACCCTCAACAGGCTTGTCTGATGTGCAAGCATTGTTATCAGAAATATTAAATCAGTAAAGCACTCAGAAGTGTTGCAACACAGTTCAAAGTCACTACTATAAGCACCAATCTCAGCATGCAAAGTCATAGCTTTCAGCCTTCTCCTTAGCCTGTAGCCCTGTGCTGAAGAACAAAAACTTATTTCTGGCCTGTTTACTCTTTAAAAATGCCTAACTGGATATTTTAAGGAAAAATGAGCCGTTCCGAAGTGACTGACCTTTAAGACTCTGTTTCTGCTTTCAAAAATTCTAACCAAGTCTACTTTTCCCTATTTACAAAATAGATGCTCAGAGACTAAAATAGACACTATTTTAAATTAGAGAAACCAAAACCTGTCCACATGCATAGAGCTTTTTTTTCCATTTCTGAAGGCAGAGAGAAAGCAGTTCCAGATGCTTGGCTTAGTTAGGAAAGACATAAAAAACCCCGTCCTACAGTTATTTGAGGAAAAGGGACTGGACTAAAATAATACAATCTCTGCGTATGGAATCAAGACCATGGGCAAATTATTCAAATACGAGGTCAGCTTTGAACTCACCTGAGGTGCTAGGGAGAATGAAGAAGTATCTGCAGCTACCAGCCTTGTTCTTATAAATCTCTTAACTCAGAACTATTCAAAACACTAATTTATACAGCTGTATTGTATTAAGGTTAAGCACAGGCAGGCTTTCAGTCTACACTTGACTAAAAGGAGAAGTTAAGCAAGACCTAATATCTGCTCCGTCAGTTTAGAACAATATACTTCTAGTTTTAAAACATTCTTTAATTTACACTGTCTCTATATAGCTATACTCACAAAGAAATGCAGGAAAGTTTTTTTTATTGGCAGAGAAGTCTTGGCAGTTTGCTGCTTTCCATGGTAGAAAGGAGATAAAAATCAAGGATGTACAGAATTCAAAGGCAGGCATCAAGGCAATCAATCTCATGTTACTTCTGAATTCACATTGACAGCAGAGATTGCTCGTGACAAAGATCACAGGATTATATTTATCTCCAAAATTTTATTTAAAGCATTTGCCTTCACAACAACTTTGATGCAAAAACATCCTTTAAAATGTGTTTACAAGACAGTAAGTGGTTCCTAGCTTAAAGATCTGTTCTGTAATCAGACCTAAAAATGCCCCTTTCTCCTCCCCGAAAGAAAGGTCAGCTGGCCCGAATTAACGGCTTTTTCTTTTTTCCTTAGAAACCATGTAAAAGCAGGAAGGATGCTGGAATTTCATAAGACAGTTACAGACATAACCCTTTCAGGTCCCCCATAAGTAACTTGTCAGTGACAACATTTTATCGAAGTTGGATTAGTGAGAATTATCACCACTTCTTTACAAGCCTGATACCGTCAGAAGAAAAGCCTTGAGATACACAGACTTAAAAACCTGAAATTAAAAAAGAACCTAATGAACTACAAACGTTGACAAGAACTGCTACAAATTTATTTAAGCTTAGAAGGAGCTACTAGACAGATGCAGTGGCAGGAGGCAATATTAACCACTTCATCACCTGTCCCCATTATCTCCGAGGGGCAGACAGGAAGACACATCTTTTATTGCTGTACAACACAAAAAGGTTAGCTGTGAAAAAGAGCAGGAAATTAAAAAAACCCACAACATTATAAGAACTGGGGGGGAAGGCTGTCATGCCAGGAACACAGTTAGAACCATGCTATAAATGAGAGAACTGTAACTGTTTCCGATAAGGCAGCTGTAGTTACAGGTTATGTAGAAGCCTGTCTCTTTACGTCAGCTTTTGTGTTACGACAGAGGAGTTCTGCCTGTCAAGCACCTGCAGCATGTAGTATCTGTATATACTTACAGCTTTCCTCCGCCTAACCGTTAAAACCAATCTCAACTTTCTTGTTGGCAGGTTAGAGTCAAAACTGAGACTTTTCATCAGCCTTTTATTCTAAAGGCTTCACCATTCGTACAAATGACCGTGCTTCAGAGTAACTCCAACCCCAAGAACACACAGCCTTCAACTCAAAATGCATGACAGCCAGTCAACACATTACTGTTACACACTCAAACAGGTTTCAGTATTACTTTGTGTGCTTATTCAACACCATTCCTCCCAACTCCTAAGAATAAATGGAGATTTCTCTCCCATTTCCCTCACTCTTTAAATAGACTGCAATGCCACCAAGATTGTTAAGTACTCAGAAGCTCCCGGGAAAACTCAGCTCTGCCACCACGAACACCACACGCAGTGAGACTGTCTTATCGTCTGACTTTACAGATCAGAGATTTATTATTGGTGAGTTTTGCTTTGTGTGTTTTTTTTTTAACAAACCTTCTACCCCATCTTTCATACAGCTGAGCCTAGTCCTACTTAACACAGCTTCCAGCTACATCATGGGAAGAAAAATACTGTCCACTCTCATGAGACAGTTTTAAATGCAGTCCTCTAAAGTCAGATCTAATCAAATGGTGCTTAATGAATACTAAGATATAAAAGCAAAAACTTTGCCAGTGTACATAGAGATAACAGCAGAAAGAATTTGCTGGAATATGTAAAATTTTTTCATTTCCCCAGACACCATTTCTAGGACTATGCCAGTTATTTTAACAGTAGCTAGCACAGCAATCCACTGTGCAGTTGGAACAGCAATCATTTCCTGCTCATCTTTATACACATGCACAAAAAGCTGCTACTCAGCAACCAAAATTCTTTAAGTTGTAAAAAAAAAAAAAGGTCATTAACAAATACTTCTTTTGCCAAATTACTGTTTCAATTACATACACAATTTATGTCAGTTTTGTACTAAGATACACTTTAGAGTTTTGGTTTGGGTTTCTCTGTGAGTATGAAGCCACTACAAAGATACGCCTCCCGATTATCTTTAAACAAAAGTTTGTCAGAACTATCTGGCGAGGCTAGTACTGCTCTCAAGTTTGCTTTGAGACAACAGGTTAGTAAAACAAGGTCTTAGATAATGACCACAGTGCAGAGACAAGTCACATTGGGAACAGATTCCCGAAAGGATCAGAAGTGCAACATTAATTTGAAATCGATCTGAACCTGAAAGAATGTGCTGTTAAACTTCTTGGGAGGGCTCATGTCTAACATGAAATGTAAATCAGCAAACTCTTGGATCTGTAGGATAGTCCACTCACTGCCAGCACTATGTAGGCCTACAGTTTCCCAGGCTACTTTCACTAGCAGCATAGTGTCAAAAGAAAATAACAAGCATGATTAGTATCTGAGGGCAAGTCAAATTCTAGCTTTCCTCAACAGCATCTTATTGACTGCCTTTTGATGGCTTTTAGATTAGGACAAACTGTTCATAGTTTTTAGCTAGGAAAAAAAAAGTTAAGTTCATTTCAATTTTGCCGTTTGAGCAGGTTCAGCTCTGTGTTTGTGAAACTGCTCCTTCTTTGCTGATGCTAAATGAGGCTACAAGTCACGTAAGTGATTAAAACACTCCCAAATCCAAAAATGAACTTGTACCACACTGTTTATGTTGTTCTTCTGATTCTGATGACCTACTCATCCTTTACAGAACAAGATGGAAAAATGCAATTCATACCATGAATGCATAACGTAATGCCAACACAAATCACCAGATGAGAGAAACATCTAAAAACAGATTTTCCCAACCCATCACTTACTGCTGAGAATCACAGAATCACAGAATGGTTTGGGTTGGATGGGACCTTTAAAGCAACTAGATCAACCCGACCTCAGTGAAGATGTGCTTGCACATTGCAGGGGGGTTGAACTGGATGACCTTTAAAGGTCCCTTCCAACCCAAACTATTCTATGATTCGAGGTTGCTCAGAGCCCCATCCAACCTGACCTTGAATGTTTCCAGGGATGGGGCATCTACCACCTCTCTGAGCAACCTGTGCCAGTGTTTTACTACCCTCACTGTAAAAGATTTCTTCCTTACATCTACTCTAATTCTACCCTATTTTAGTTTAAAACCGTTACCCGTTGTCCTGTCGCAACAGGCCCTACTAAAAAGACTGTTCCCCTCCTTCTTATAAGCCCCCTTCAGGTACTGGAAGGCTGCTAGAAGGTGTCCCCAGAGCCTTCTCTTCTCCAGGCTGAACAACCCCAACTCTCTCAGCCTTTCCTCATAGGAGAGGTGCTCCAGCCCTCTGGTCATCTTTGTGGTCCTCCTGTGGGCCTGCTCCAACAGGTCCATGTCTTTCCTGTACTGAGCACTCCAGAGCTGGACACACAGGTGGGGTCTCACGAGAGCAGAGTAGAGGGGCAGAATCACCTCCCTCGACCTGCTGATCATGCTACTTTTGATGCAGCCCAGGATCTTCTTGGCCTTATGGGCTGTGAGCACACATTGTCAGCTCATGTCCAGCTTTTCATTCCACCAGTACCCCCAAGTCCTTCTCCACAGGGCTGCTCTCAATCCCTTCATCCCCCAGCCTGTATTGATACTGCGGATTGCCCTGATCCAGATCCAGGACCTCGCACTTGGCCTTGTTGAACCTCATGAGGTTCACGTAGGTCCACTTCTCAAACCTGTCAAGGTCTCTGGATGGCATCCTGTCCCGCAGGCGCGTCAACCGCGCCACTCAGTGTCGCCTGCAAACTTGCTGAGGGTGCACTCGATCCTACTGTCTATGTCATTGATGAAGATATTAAACAGTACTGGTCCCAATACGGACCCCTGAGGGACACCACTCCTCACCAATCTCCATCTGGACATTGAGCCATTGACCACTACTCTCCAGATGAGACCATCCAACCAATTCCTCATCCACTGAATAGTGCATCCATCAAATCCACCTCTCCCCAGTTCAGAGAGGACATTGTGGGGGACTATGGAGTCCTCCTCCATTCACAAATAGCAAGTCTAGGAGGGCATCTTTCCTTGTTAGCTCACTGAGTACTTGTGACAAGAAGTCATCTTCCACAAACTGAATTTCCCTGACCTGGTTGTCACAGCAGTATGGTATTCCCAGTTGATGCCTGGGAAGTTGAAATCTCTCATAAGAACAAGGGCCACCGATCCAGAGATTTCTCCTAACTGCCTACAGAACAACTCCTCAGCGCTAGCATCCTGGATGGACAAAGGGTAGCAGACACCCACTACAACATCTCCTTTGTTTTCCATCCCCCTAATCCTCACCTCCGACACGTGGCTCTCAACCACATCACCACTAACTGTAAGGGCTGTACAATCAAATCTCCCCCTTATGTACAGTGTGACACCTCCACCTTGCCTGACCTGCCTGCCCCTCCTGAACAGCCTGTACCCTCCATCCCAGCACTCTGGTCGTGAGACTCATTCCACCAAGTCTTACTAACACCAATGACGCCACAGCTCTGGGAACTGACCAAGGCAAAAGCCAAAAGCATTTGCAACCACAGCACCCATAGCTGCTTGTACAGGCAGGGGCCACCCCAGTCCCCCTGAACCCTTTCCCTCCCCATGAGGAGCTGGGGATGGTGTTGGGGGCGGGGTGGAACACTGGGAGTTCCCACAATCCCCTGGGAGACACCAAACAACAGCAGACCCAGCAACCCCAGAGTCCTTTGCAGCCAACGGACATAACGGACCACGGTGCTGCCAGCGCTGCAGCTCCTACCACGCAGTACCTGGCCTTCCCCGATGCTGCTTCAGCCTTTTGTCCCTCCAGAAACCTTCTACTCCCAAGGTAGGGACCCGACCCTGACCCTGCAGCCTGGGGATGCTCTTGAGGGCAAGAGCAGAGGTGACTGCCAGCAATCGCTCCTGCCTCTCTCCCAGGCTCAGTGAACCTTTGCCAGCTCCTGGGGCAGCAGCAGCCCTTCCCTGCCATCTGGGCACCCCCAGCAAGGATGGTGTCCCAGGCACTCCTACCAGGTATGGCACCCCTACCTGCTCTGGCACCCCGGCACCTTCAGCACCCCCAACACCCCTGTCCCCCTGGCATTTTTGGCATGAGGGTTCAGCAACCCTCTGCCAGCGGCCCTGCCCTTGCCTAGCTGATGTGTGTCCAGTAAACACAGTTTACAGAGAGTTTCCCAAATACTTGGGGCCACCTCTGCCATTTCATCTCCCACAAACAAGTCTCCTCCCCAGTCTGCAACCCCATCCCGCTGGCACAGCACCTCACCCTGTGGGGAGTGCCCCAGCCACAAACTCCCCACGTGCCTGGTGCAGAGCTGAGGGATGCCGCTGATCAGGGCCAGCTCAGCGGGTGACCCTGGAGAGCCCCCCTGGCCCAGCATGGCTCCCACTCGTCCTTGCAGGTCTCCAGATGCTACAGCACTGCACGCCCTTCAACCTTCATGAGACAGTGGTGGTCCCAACCTCACCAGTGCAGCTGCCGTACCTTCCTGGGTACGAGGACCTGGAGAGGCAGCTCTCACGGCTGAGCCTCTCCGACATGGCCGCCCCCTCAGTGCTGCTGGCGTACAAGGACATGGAGAGACAGTTCTCACGGCTGAGCCTCTCCGACATGGCCGCCCCCTCAGTGCTGCTGGGGTACAAGGACATGGAGAGGCAGTTCTCACGGCTGAGCCTCTCCGACATGGCCACCCCCTCAGAGGCATCCCCAGGCAGCAACCTCCTGAAAAGCGACATGCCTGAAAAGAGCGGAGAAAAGCGGAAAAGCACCTCTCCAGACCCATCCACGAAGCGCAGAGCTCTTGCCAGCAGCACTGGGGTGGCAAAGTGGGGCTAAATCCACAGTGGGATGAGAAGGAGATGGAAGATTGGGGTGGGGAGGGAAGGGAGGGAGGGAGGGAGGGAGGGAGGGAGGGAGGGAGGGAGGTGCTGGTATAGTTGGGGGTGGGGCAGTGGTGATGTTATAATATAAAAGCTTTCATGACACCTTTGCTCTTGTTTTTTTCATGTAACATGCTAAACTATACATAGCCTATTAACTTCAGGAAAAAGTGAAGCCACACAAGTAGCTACAAAAAAATCACTTTACACAATATTTTAATACAAACAGGAATCACTATAACTAAAAAGCAATCTGAACTACACCTGCTAGCAGAAAAATCCCACTTTCAAGCAGCAAAAACCATCAAGTTCAGTTTTGTGCAGACCAGTATCAACAATCCAGTGTTTACAGTATTTCCATAAAGGGAAGAAAAAAAATACTTATTGTGTGGAAAAGTAACCACACCATAAGTAAAGCGTTATCTTTATGCAGAACTGTACAATTCCATACTAAACAAGACTGTCTAACACTGACTAACCTTAAGTGCAGCTCTCTGTTTGACAACTACAGGAGCTGTTAATTGGCAAGTACATTCTTCCTGCCCTTCTCTCCCCCGCTTTTAGCACTGTTAGCTTCACACAAACAAAAGGAGGGAGAACTTGTTTCTCTTCCATTCAGCAGGTTAACCTGTTTCTCCTGCTGTACACAGTAGCAAAAAAGACTCTTACTGAAGCTTAACTCGGTCACAAAACTTGGATTTCCAGAGCAAGAGATGCTACCTAGTAGACTGATGCAAGTATGCAAGTGATGGCAGGGGAGGTTGATTAAGAGCCCCACATCAGCAGCTTCACAAAGTCACCTTCCACACAGAATAGTGATGAATGAATAATCATTCAGCATATTTAGTAACAAAGACTATCACAGGAAGGACATAAGATCCTGATTTAGGACTGAAGCAGCACTTGAGGTACAGGATTTCATATCTAGTGCTCTTTATGAAGGTAAGGAGACTAGCTTCCCTTGCCCTCTATTTTTTGGTGTCAAAAAATCTCACAATATCACAACCAGCACTACCACTAACTTTAAACACATTGATTTTCAGCACTGATACAAGAGTAAGAACACACATGCTCCTATTTTTACAGAAGTCAAGCTCAAGTGTTACTTAGAGCTGAATATCCTCTTTATACCATTTTTTAATGGAAGCCTTTTCCTCCTGGAATATCTTTTCTTTGCCTTTATACTTGCTAAAATCCAAGGACAAACAAAAGCCCTGAATCTTCTCCTTAAAAGTTAAAGGATCTTGACACTGAACATAGACCATCACCCATTACACTTACATTTACTGAATCCAGATGGGTATTTTTTGGCAAGGAACGAACAGCCAAAATGATTCATACAAAATGCTCACCTGGTCCAACAGCAGGTATTTATGGAAATAGCTTCAGGACCACTTCAAAGGTAGTGCAGAGACTGCCTGAACTAGAAGTTATATCTGCACATTTGATAGCTATGCACATCTTCAGCTTCTTCAACCAATACTGACAGGAAGTGCCACAGTCCAACTAGGTACTGTGGGGGAAAAAACAACAGCCCGATTTTATTTATTTTACACTTACTGCCTGGTAACTTGGTGCCAACTTCAGGTGCCATGAAGGTAAGTTACTCATTCCCTGTCAGCCTGTGCTATGTCATTTATTTCACATACCTTTATCACATTGCCTCTCAACTTCCTTAAAATCAAGGCCTAAGATACTTAGGTTAGTATCCTGTGTCTTTATACTCTACGATTTTTAATCACCTTAAATATCAGTTTGGTCTATGACTAGATTTTATAGAAAGCAGGCACGTATATTATAATTTACTAGTCAAGAAACTAGGTCAACCATTTTCTGAAATCCACGCAGATTCAGTCTCCGCAAACAAGCGGAAAAAGGCAATGATAGTATGGTGGGGTTTTGTTTGGTTGGTTTTAGCTCTTCAGCCTTTATTAGAGTAAGGTTGTTCTTCAGAAGCTTCATGATTTTTCTTTAATCCCTTGCTAAAGTTTAGTGCCCTGGACAACTGTACTCTTTGAGAGTGGCATCTGAACAGACCATTAATTTGATAGCAAGCCAAGAGGGCTGCACCTTTAACAAAGTCCATCTTCTGCCACCTGTTCTCCTCCCATCTCTGCTTTCCAGAAGGTCTCCCCTGCTTCACTTACCTTATTACTCAAATGGTAGATTTATCAAGCAGCAGAACAGATCAAGAATAAGCATGTTGTGCAGAAGCCCTGGATCAGCCATCAATCGCATGTCTCAATCACATCACAGTCTTTTGTTCCTACCCCCAAAGTACTGGGAATTTCCACTCTCTTCAGCTGCAATGAATGCCAAGAGAACTGTTTGTACGGCTGTGCAAGTCTCTCCCCTGGCTCAGAGGGACCACCAGCTGTGCTTTGTGGGGTGAGCATTGGTTTTTAGGGGTTGGGGTTTGCTTGGGTTTTGACGTTGTTTTATCACTTATAATAAAACTGTACTTCAGTACCCTGTCCATACCGTAGTCTGGGGAAAAAAAGTCACCCTAACAGTACTACGATGAAGAAGATATCATTCCTGTGACCATGGAAGGCCTATTCATCACTAACTGTATAATAAATGGAATAAAAGACAAAAAAGTTTGGCTGCTGCATTTTCTATTCCTTAGCTAGGATACTACTTTTAGACTACTACCATAAACCAGTAAGTTTAATATTGATGCTCGACACTTCGCATTCTAAATTTGTACTGAGCACATGAAGTTCACGTGGGCCCACTTCTCAAGCTTGTCCAGGTCTCTCTGGATGGCTTGGATCAACAGATGAAAGGAACCATCATATTCAGACCTATAAATGACAAAAAGATTCAACTATCTATAAAAACAGAGAACTAGCAGTGGTGGTGTCCTCCTGTCCACGCTTCACTTGTTTGCACACCAGCGTCAGCAGACTTGAATCCACCATCTCAAACTCCCATCTCATACAACAAGGACACACAGCATTTTATCCTCAGAGCCTAAGAAAGGGGGGAAGGGAAGAATGGGACTTCGCACTCCTTTGGTCTGAAGTTAATTAAATTAGGGGGTAGGTTGCTTTTTTGTTTTACTTACATGCAAGATGTCATTAACTGCAATGTCTTTTTCATAAAGCCAAGAACACTCACACACAGCCACGCTTTCCCTATTTTCCACAGTACAGCGGTTCTACATTTATTTAGCAACAATACTGAGCCCTCTGCAAAGGTTTTCTGCAAGTTCAGAACAGGAGAACAGCCTACATTTCATGTTTCCTTCCTTCTGCAAGGTTGAGTCACATCCTTAGGTCTCCTTTTAGAAAGCTAATAAACCATGTTAAAAGAAAAAACCTTTAATGGAGAAGCCCTGCATTCAAGGAAACATACGGCACTACCACAGGCCACAGTTCAATTCTTTGGCTCATTTTCTGTAGTGACACAGACAAGAGAACTGCACACCTTTTTTCCTGTTAGAAGCAAAATCTGATGCTCTTCACAGCCAGACAACTTTGTCAAAAGATTTCAGAGAAATGAAAGACTTCAGCATTTATGAGGAGTGAGTTAGTCCAAACAAATTCCTTGAAATTACTGTATTAAAAAAAACCCAAAACCCTCTCATACAGGAGCAAGCAGAAAGTGCAACTTCCTTTAAAAACAACAGAAGGCCTTTCTAAATAAGATCTGTATTTGTTTCCTTTGGTCTCTCTAGTACTTAAAATTTTTTATCCTATTATATTTTAAGCCGTGACTGCCAGCAGAAGAAACAGTTCTTGCCTTATTTCCTCTGTTGTAGCAACATGAACACCACGGGGTTAACGTGGGTAAGTTCCCTGGTTAAAACGACTATAACCCCAGAAGCTGTTATCACGAAACCTGGACGAGTTTCCCAAGCCTGTTTTGTGCAGCCCAACCAGTAAACAGGCTGAGGCAAGCAAAATTATTAACTTAGAACAAGTAAGTTCAAGCTTTAGACAGCTACTTCTATTTACGCAACATACTACTATAGTCCATTTCATCACACTGAAATGGATGGACCTCTTCAAATCACCTACGGTACACACTTATATGATCAGCACAATTAAGCAACTGGGATTAGAGCACCTCAGTCAACAAAGACAATGAAATAACATCCCAGATCTGCCGCTATAGTTGTTTTTGTCAGTACAACTTTCAACTGCATACTTGTCACGGTTTAAAGCTGGGCCGGCTATTAACCTAGTGGCAGATGCTCTCTGTTAACCCTCCCCCCCACCCCCACCCTAAGGGAAAAGGAAAGGGAAAAGGGAGAGAGACTTATGGGTTGGAAAGTTAAAACAGTTTTAATAAACTATAGTAATGAAAAAAGAGTATAATAAGAATAATAGAAATAATCAAATATATACAAATATATACAAAACCAAGATCGAGAGCTTGGAAATCCTCCTCAGGCAGAGTTGCTCCCCCCACCATGGGCAGAGGGGAAAATGCAGTAGCTCCCCCTGCCATCACACCTGCAGGCTTTTAACTGGAGAATTGGCAAAGCTGGTACCAATCAGTGGAAGACAGGAGGGCCCCTCCCTCCTGGGCCCCACCTCCAGAAGGCAGTGGGTTAGTGATAAATAGGAAAGTGAGAATGACGTGTGTGGGATGGAATACCTCGTTGGTCAATCTTGGGTCACCTGCCCCATCTGCTCCTCCCTGCCGGTGCGACCTCCCTTCGGCTCTTCACTCGTAAGCAGTGAGGAACTTAGCAGTGACCTTGGTTTCTCTAAGACTAATTGGCCTGGTTTGGGCCAAACCAGGACAATACTCCATCTATCAGATTCTGAAACAAAACTACTCACATATCACGTATTATTTATTATTGTCTTTAAATATATTTTATATTGATATATTTTAAACAGTATGTTTATATGTATTACACATTAGATTACGCATTACTGTCCACGCCTTCCAGCGAATCAGAAGCTGGGCAATGAGACAAATGCAAATGTAACAATTTTCTTATGAATGTGATGAGCAGACAGCACTGATCCCCTGTTACCAGGCAACTAGATTAGACAACACATTTCCATCCTTTCTGCTCTGGACAGACTAAAGGACCTGATATACTGTTTCAATCTTGATATGTACTGTGATTTTCTATAAACACAGGTTCAGATAAAACAAATACATGTAAGTCAACTGAAAAAGGTGCAAGTCCCATTAAGCATGGGACAGTTCTGGGGCTGTAGCTATCAGAAATATTTTCCAAAATAATTTCTTTGAACTCTAGCTAGCTATTGTAACAACAATGCAGCATATTTAAAAACCATGACCACACTATTTGTATTTAAAGATTAAATCAGTGCCATTTTGCAAGGCACACAGAGTCAGCTATTTGGAGCAGGTGCTGCAGCAAAGGAGGAACTAATCGCTAAATTTCCGGGCTGAGGACATGGCTGCTGTGTCAGAGACAAACTTCCCCAAAAGGTTTTCTTTTCATAATTAACCTACAAAAATTGGGGCGGGGGGGAGGGACAGGACAGACAGACAACATCCACCTAAGAACAGAAGATCACCTTTTTCGAACTTGTTCAAGACAAACTACAAAAGCCCATCCAGATTTTCAGAATTACTCCCATTTAACTACGAAATTTATGCCATTTTAAAGTCTCAGGCAGTAACAGACACTGACAAACGAGAGTTGCATTTTCAACAGGTATTATCTGCAGTCTCTGATAAACACTACTTATCCTAGTTAACGAAAAAAAAATAGGAGATGCTGAATTTAATTCTGCCCAAATGATACTAGAAAAGCTTGAAGCATTGACCTTGAAAGATCAGTTTCACTGCAAAAGTGAGAATTTTATCCTTTTTTCTGGAAGCACTGTTTTGGAAAGGGTAAGAGTAGTGCTCATGGCTCTTAACAAAGAATAGAGGTTTGTTTCTGCACTGTAAACTTTACTCAGACACAAAAGGAGTATTTGTCGGAAAACCAGACTACTACAGGCACACAGTCTGCCCCAATTACAAGTTACTGAGAAACCTTGAGAACCACAGTGTAAAGGGGGAAAAAAAAAAAAGCCATGTCCTGTTCAACAAGGCATCCCCGATTCCAAAGCACAATTCAAATGAAACCTGTCTGGACTTCTGGCCTGATTGGGCCTGCATTAAGAGCTGAAAAGCAGACCCTAACGAGCGTGCTTCCAGGATCCTGGAACCTGCTCAGTCAGGAGGAGGGGTGGGGGTGGGGGGAGGGAAGAAAATTCAAAGACAAAATTCAAACCATTTCCTTTTCAGGTAGTTGTAGCATCAACTTTATAGAGATGATTACGAGTATTAATGATGGTAAATGAAGGAAGCACTAGACCTGCTGTACTACTGAATTAGATGCTACCAGTAGCAGTTACTCAAAACATTTTGTTTTTACGAGTATTCAGGGGAGAACAAAGCAGAGAAAAGTGTGGTTGGTCAAAGCAAAAGAAAACACAAAGAATGTTACCTATGCCAGATATTTCCTGAAGCAGGAGCAAGAAGAGCTTTCTACATAAATGCCAAATAAAAGAGGATTAGAAAGGACAGAGCAGTAAGAGTGAAACTATCTGATCAGACATAAGATAAGAGCAAGAACTGTACCTTCCACTTACTTCTATTACACTGTTCACAGGCAGGACACAGCCTCACTTCACGTTTCCGTTACAAGCCTATCCCCTAACAGCAGTCTCAGCAATTTATGAAGCAGAGCACAGCTGACAGCACTAAGGAAGAGATGATGTTACACACAATAACTGGTTGACAAGAGAAAAAATACTTTTACGAGGTGCCCTCCTCCAGTGAAAGACATCAGATGAAGTGTAGAAATTCGTACTCTGGGACCTCCTAAGGCAAGGAGAAAAAAAGAATATCTTAACTAAACCAGCTTTAAATCAAATAAAAAAAACTACACAAGAAAAATGTACTTTAAAGAATTATGATGTACATAAAATACTAAGATGACTATTCAGATGTATCTAACAAGGCTTTCACTCACAGTCTTCCATTTTTTTTTCTTTCTCTGAACTTATAAAGATGAGCTATAACACTGCTCAGATAACACTGAACACTGACCTTGAAAAAAGATACGCTCAAGTACCAACATAAAATAGCTTATTTTTCTTATGATTATGTTATTAAGAAATATCTTGAACTGTTAAATCAAATCTGTGCTTATTTACAGCAAATGATAAAAATGAAACACCCAATCCATTTGCCGAGAACACCATTTTACCAGGACTAAAGTAAATACATTTAGTTGGGTTTTTTTCCAAGACACTGATTCAGAATCAGGAAACAGACCAATTCTAAGCACAACAATTGTGCTTCTCACTTTAAAGAAGGCATTTGGCTTTCAATTTTTTTTTAACATGCAAAAATACTAAGACCAAAGACGACATGTTCTACATGTTCTCCGAGGAAGTTAAAAGTATGTAATTGTAGAAGCTAAACACAAATTACTTGAAGTTAGTAATTTTTAGTTCTTTTTCTGAAGCTACTGCGTACACATCAACACCACAAATTAAGCAGCACTGAATCATTCTGGCAGTGCTGTAAAGCCAACACATTGTGAAAACTGAACTATACTGTACTCAGTATTTTTTATTTCCTGACAACTGTCACCAGCACATAGTGTGCCCTGATGAGTGAGTGCATGCATGCTTGTCCCCTGGCAGAGAGGATCTGTCCTCAACAGATGGAACAAGAGCATAAGCAAAGACTCTATCACTGGTATACCAAAATAGAGGCTTGAAAATCACTTAAGTATTTTGGCCAGCAATTAAAATAGTAGTTTCCTAAAAATACATATGGATTCTACATCAGTTTAAATTTGCTGGGGATACAAACTGCCCTAGTTGAGTACTGTATTGAGATATAATATAGCTAACTACACTGAACAGTGTGTGGACGTACATGCAAGTACACGGGTGCACAAGTGTTTTTATAGATATACACACACACATATATAAAAATCTATACACACAGAGAGTAACTGTAAGATATGAAGTATATCACCTTATTGCATTCCCATTCTCTGGGGACAGATGGTTGTTGGTTTGTTGGGTTTTTGTTTTCTTTTTTTTTTTTCCTTTTTAGACAAAGTTTTATCATGACTGTACTTCCTTTTTTTTAGTGCTGCTACTCCCAGCTCTCTCCTGACTCACCCACACGTAGCTATGCTTCAGCATGTTGCACTTCATGTTCTTTTATAGTGTGTCACTACAATTCTTACTTGAACTGAAGATATTTAAATTGAATAAATCCACTCACAGAGGTAAAGGTGGGCAGAGCTGACAGATCACATCACTAAACACACAAAAGGCCAGAAAACAGCACCCGAGGCTCTCATTGTTTAAAATCTTTGTTTATGTGCCCTTTTCCACATGAAAGCACCTCAAGTCTGAACAGTAATGTTTGTCACATACATACCCAATATCACATCAGAAGCCAGCTGTGCTTCTAAGAAACCCAGAGCACAGACTGAGTTTTCAGATCAAAAGCACTCCTGTGATCATTCACCTGCCTAACAGGGGAGAAAAATCTCTACCTTAAGACCCGAAAAGAGATTTGCTCCCAATGAATGCAAAGCTTTCAAGAAAAAGCAAGTTTCCACCAAATTTAATCTACAGTAGAAATGTTCCTAGTGCTGCTAGCTGCAAAGCTGATCAGCCAAGTATTAACTGAACATAAGCCAACACAGTAGGCCTGGCAAGAAAAGGCAAAAAAACCACAGCTCCATCAGCAGAGGCTGCTGTTCTTTTCTTTAGCCAGGAGTAAATAATTATTTCTTTTTTTAAATACTATATAGTTTTCTAACCAGCATAAGCCTCATTCATAGTATTTCTCTTAAAAAAAGAAGCTCCCAAGAAAAACTAGTGATGAGCTAGTAGGAGGATCAGGGGAAAACAAACAAAAAAAAACCCCCACTCTCAAAAAACCCAGCAGGGTAGCAAAGGCTTTTTACCCTTCCTTCTAACGACAGAAGCTTTATACTTCTTTCTTTGGTTGATATGGTTTCTCTTCAAAAGAGAAACTTGAGAAGCCACAAGGCTCTACAAAACAGAAAGAGCTTATGGTTCCTCCTTCCAGTGGCTAGAGTAGGACAGAACCATCTGTCAAATTAAACAGCCAAGCAGAGCAATGTGGACCATTGAGAGTCCCAACTGAAAAATAAAAATCAGCTCATTCCTCCCTCCTTCACCATAAAGGAGAGAAAAGAATTCATTGCCCACAATTCTTGTTAATAAAGATGCAACACCACTTTGACTTTTACATAACATTTAAACACTAAGAATAGGTGTCTTTTTACAACACATGGCAGTTTGGCCCTTTAAGTTTGGCCTAAAGCTGTGCGAATGCAGTACAGCTAAGGAATGCAGGAACCACCATCTGCATCAATACCAACAGTTTGTGGGAGTTACTAATACCAGAACATGAGTTCCTGAGAGTCACACAATGCCAGAATTAATCCTTCCTCATTTCTCTGAACAAGCAACGTACTTACACACGAAGAAACTAGAAATAACTTTGCCTTTTTGACAAAATGAAATGGCCATGTTCTGCTGCTGCAATAAACAGAATGACTTCGAGCGTTGCCACGTCCTCCAATTCGGGTATGGTAGCTACATGTCCAAGGAGACTATAAACCAACAGAAGAAACAACTGTGAAGTCAGAATATAGTATTGAAATGGAATCATAGCAAGAGAATCTGTGAGGGTGGTGAGACACAGGACCAGGTTGCCCAGAGAAGTTGTGGCTGCCCCCTCCCTGGCAGTGTTCAAGGCCAGGTTAGATGGGGCTTTGAGCAACCTTGTCTAGTGGAAGGTGTCCCTGCCTGTGGCAGGGGGGTTGGAACTAGATGATCTTTAAGGTCCCTTCCAACCCAAACCATTCTATGATTCTGTGATTCTAAAAGCAGCGAGTTCAATGGGGATGTGGCTGCAATATGTAAACTAGTCTAAAAAGACTCAGGTTGCAGTCATTTCTAATCATGCAAAACTAGCTGAACTTCTCTTTCTTCGTGCCTTTGCTCTTCATGTGTAAAATAGGAAGCAAACCACTTCCTCATCTCACTAGACCATTCTGATAATAACTAACTGTACAGAAAGTAGCACCAGACTATCCAAGGGGAAATTAACTGCAACTCTGGAGCAGTCTAGCAAGAGCATGGTAAGCAATGAAGACAAACTATTGAGCACTTGTTCACTAAACTAGCACCAGCCACTTCATCCTGGGAATAAAGCAAAGGTCCCAGTGGAAGAACTGGCACACATTATGCATTCAAGGCTGCTTTCTTTCTGCAGTTTCTTTACTTTTGAGCACTGCTTCGCAGCCTAACAGAAAAGACCTGGCATAAACTCTTAACTAGGAGATAAGCCTGGGCAATTCATCCTCATAGCTACATGGCACATCACCAGAATCAGAACCATTTGTTCACGACACCGATTTCTACCACTTAGAGATACATATTAAGCCAAAGGGGTGAAGACATAATGGCTACTAATGGCAGTGGACAACACTCAGTGTGTTTTATTTCACTGTAGCCCCTTCCTCACAGTTTTTCTGCCTTTACTTTTACCATCCTGAGTTCCCTGTCCAACAGGCCTATCTGCCTGCTTTATAAAATCCCAGCTCCTACTCTTCTCCTGTCCAGCCTTCTGCCCATCAGCTCTCTCCTCTGTATTTTCTTTGTCCAGCAAGCCCCTGTTTCCCTTGATGTCCCCAAGATGCTGGGTGAGAGGTAGCATCATTGCCACACACTCCCTCGGTACCTGACCAATACTCACCACACAGCCAACAAACTCCCAACTCAACCTCTCCGCTAGTTTTTGAACAACTTGTCCCCAACTCAGTCCCAGATTCTAATTAATATTCTTCCCTGCTTTCAGCTCAAAGTAAGCTGCTCCTCCTCCTAGTTAATTGCGATCACTCCTCACCTCAGTTGCCATCTCCATCCAAACCTGTTTCTTCTCCCATGCTGCCTGGCTGGATACATGTTTATTAGAGCATGAGTTTTCACAGGACTGTAATGGGGTCAAACTGAGGCCCACTCTGGACTAGGGAGAGAAGCAAAACAAGAGGCATAAGCCCTGCAAAAACACTCTGCTGTAAAGCTGAGACACACTAGAGCTATTTGAAGATCTGTCAAAAACTTTTAAGACTACAGTTACAACATCTGTTCCCAAGCCTCACTTTTGGCAGCTACTGAAGTAGTTTGACTGAAATTCCTTTGAAAACCTGACACAATATTAACGTCAATATTATGTAACATTATTTGCTCAAAGTATTAGGTCTTAACAGTCTCTTACACTGCCGTTTACTAGACTTTACTGCCAGTCCCACCTACAGCAAGTTCCCCACCAGGACATGATTCTACCCCATGTTTATTAAGAAGCCATAGTTACAGAACAACGGATAGTTTCTCCGTAACAAGTTTGAACGCTGCTAAAACCAGAAACTTCAGAAAAGATAAGAAAACAATGTGGGTTTTGTTAGGCTAACTCTTGTAAGATCATCCTCTTCAAGCTAGGAGATATCAACTAGGTCACATTATTCTGTTACTACTGCTAAGAAATGAATTCAGCTCTGAACTCTTGAGGTGCAAAGGTAAGAACAGTTAAAACATTTAGTAAGATTTTAGTGCTCGGGAGAATATGACTTTAACCAGTTACACGCGGGAACAAGCGGCAAGTCATCTTCTACAAGATGTACCCAGCGCAAAAAATTTTGAAACTATCACCACTATTCAACTGCCTGTTCAGCTGACAAATCCACATCTCCCCACATAAGACTTCTACACACAAGCAGGAACTCTAAATTCTAAATCAATTAACTACTATCCATAAGCAATCCTTACACAACACTCTGCCTTGTCTGTATGATCTTTATTTACATAAAAGGTCAGCAATTTTCTCTCCGAGATGAAGCCTCATGAAGTCTAGTGGTTACGTATTTCACTTCCACATTAAGAAGGAACAGTTTCAAATAACATATGTCTCAGCACATAAAAGGTGCAAATATAACAAACCAAAATGAACTGGCTTTTCATGCCCAGAATGCACTTTGCCCGAGAAGTTTCACTTTCAGGGACACTAAACAGGAAGGTTTTGTTAAAAAAAAAAAAAAAGAAAAAAAAGAAAAAAAAAGCTATGAATATATTTCTCATTAATTCTTACAGCTTTTTTTTCCAGATTAGCAGCACTAGGATTCAGAAAACTACATTTTTATTGCAGTAGAAAGGTCAAACTGACTTGTACATCAGAAGCTGAAATAAACACCTTTATTGTCCAACACAAAAAGACAAGAATTCCCTTTCCCTGTGAGGACGTTACCCTCAAGACTGTTGTAATAAAAAGGAGAACCAGCCATGATCCAGTGCCACAGCTGACTGGAAGAATATGCAATTAGATCTAACTTTTGAAGTTACACAACTGCTAGAGCCACTAGTCACAGAAACAGGGCTTTCCAGTCAGCTCATTTACAACTAGGACTCCTAGGAACTCATCTATTACCTTGTATAGTACACGAGAAAAAGTTACTCATGCTAACACTCCATTTAATTTAATCATCTAGTACTGAAGGAGAACCAGAATTGCCTCATGGCTGAATTTAAGTCTTTTGAACTACGCCAGTTAAATAGAATTTGCTCACGGAACAGCCTCCTGCTACTGGGGAATGCTTAAAGTAAAAAGTGCTTTTAAAAAATGTATCTAGGACAGTGTTCTGCTGCACTTTCTTATATATAAAGTGATTACGGATATAAAACTTTTTTTTTGCCTGGTGGTCACTGATTCAGGTACAGCATTTGCTGATGGGAATCAGCCTTCTAGACAAGCATATTAACTGCCTACAGGATCGGAGCTTTAGGTTTTGGTGTGGGTGGCAGACAGGCAGCCTGTTTTGCAAGGCACGCTATTTTTGTAGCTATGGCCACACCAAACTGAACACACTCCATCTCACAAGCGAAGCTGTCCCAGACCCAGTTACACTATTTGCACAGGGACCACCTGGGAATCCCAAGCGCTGTAGATATAAGCCAAAGAATCAGCCAAACACTTGGTAAACAAGACCACAAACTAAACAAGACCACAAACCATAGAGCATTTCCACTGAACAGGAGTAAAAGAATAAAAATAAATCCTCTCATACAAACATTATTAGAGGAAACTAGTTTTTATAGACTTGAAGATTCCACATAAGTACATTCTCTTTATTTCAAAGATATTTAGTCTCCAATTTTTCCTACAGTCCCACAACAGCTTTGCATAGTAGAAAAGTATGCTGGGTTTGGTCAGTCACACATCATTCCCCAAATGCAATACTAGAACTTTCGGTTAGTGCAAATCATGCAAACAACAATCTTTCCTGATACACACAAATTAGCTAATACTTGTCTAGGTACTAGAAATGTAAAAATTCTTTTTCTAGGTGCTGAAAAAGTACTGTTAAAGAACACTCAAAAATACTAAGTCTGGTACCAAAAGTCTTTTACAAATCAATTTCATGGCCAGTATTAACATTTCCAGAGTTAACTAGAAATAAATTACTAAACACTTCACCAAGACCACCTGATTCAGTAGCAACAGTAAATGAAGACAGTAGCACAACCAGATGACAAAGGTTGTAACAACAGATGTGAGTTCATAATCCACAAACACACACTGAGCAGGACATGGTCAGCCTTTACACCTCACATCTACGACTGTCTTGCAAGTACCTTGAAATTCAAATTATCATGAGTGAAAGGCAAAAGAATGCACCATTTTGCTTGCATCTTTCAATATGTTTTGTCTGTAACTAGTTTCACTATTTCCACTGTGAAGGTATTCTCTGTGCATCAGGCTTTCACGTGACAGAGAAGACAAAATGCCATTTCTAAAAAGGAGAATGCAACTAAAACCACAGGAGATGGGGAACACAGGAGAAAGCGCTGTAACTAAAAATACTTTCAGCTTTACCTAGTCAGTTCTAAAACTGCTCACTCTGTTGCTGGTTTCTGTTAAGCTCTGCTGTTTATATAATTGCAATACACATACCTCCAGTAAGCACTGGAATTGCAAATGTAAAACAGCACCTATACAAGAGAACCTGTTACTCTCAGCAAATTTTAGATAGTTTGAAACACTCTGCCACCTGCAGCAGCCAACTTGTGGTACTCGAGAGAACATTCCTGAACTGCAGAAGGGGGGGAAACTGAGGTGAATTCATAAGAGACCTTGAAATTAAAGGCAATCAATTCATACCCATGAAGAGAAAAGCAGACTTCTCCACTTTGGGTAGTTAGAGGTGTCAAATTTTCCACAATTACAAGGAAAAAAATATTAATACTCTTAAGTAAAGGTTATGTATCCATAGATTAATATTAAACAAAGACTTATGAGGTACGCAAAAGGACCATCTATTTATTTATAACTGCTCTTGATACATGCAAATGAATGGGAGTAGAAAAGCTGTCAAAAGATGCACACAACTGGCCATCATTTACAGCTGGAAAATACTAAATAAATCTTACCCTCCCTAACTGATGCATGCATTTCAGGTGCCACAGCTAGTAAGCAGTGCCAATGCTTCATGTTCCCCAGCACTTAACTCCTTCCAATCCAAGGACAGCTTCCTTCATATCCCCAGTCGCCTTGCTCTCATCACCTCTGGAGCCATAGTGATAGACTTGGAGGGATTCAGTTGGACCAAAATGACTATCATGATGAGCCCCTGCATCCTGGTACTCGGCACAGGAGCGTGGCACTGACATTCAAACCTTGCGTGGACTCAGCACGTATATTCACTTGGCCGGCATACCTCGCCTGTAGCACATTCGCTTGACAGCTAATAGTCCGTGAGATGCAATTTGACGACACTCAAAATATTTCAGCTTTGAAGATGTATTTTCAAACATTTTTATGATGAATAAGTCTCATAAAATTGATTTATAATATACTTCAGGGTAGTTAACATTACCTTAACAGACAGGAGTCATTGTTCTCAACTTAAGCCCATCTACATCAATGACTAAAACTCTTGGTGTAATTACAAGAAAACAAGCTTTTAGGAAGGACAGGCAAAGGTAACAACCTTGATTTACACTAGCGCCATTATTTCTTAAAAAAAAAAACCCCAACAAACACACACAAACCTGACAGCTTAAAAAACAAATCTGACTTCTGGCACGTAAGCTTTAATTTTGCCTGTCTCTACTACAGGGTATGCATTAGTTCCATCTATGCTCCCAGCTGGCAGGCAATAAAAAAAAAAAATAGCGTACTGCAGGCTGTTTGTGTATCTGCATTCTCCTAGATACACAGCGGGGGGAAAAACAACTGCATTTGTGTTTACCATGCCTAAGCAGCTACAGAAATGCGAAGTGGCCCCTACATACACTGTTCCAAAAGACAGAGCCAATTTTTGCTACTGTATTACTCAAGAATTCAGCAGTTAGCAATAGAAATATTCCCCAGTCTCCCATCTCTTTACAGTATTAATGCCAAGTGTCTAGTAAGCACCGTTAGAAGTCTGGTGACAGACACCTTGAATTAAGTTCCTCACATAACTGTCCCTGAACTATTTTAGCTATTATATTCAATTCATTTCAAAATTAATCATTCTGCTAAGATATAGAACTACTGAAAGACACAATAAAAAATAGTTTCCTTTTTCTCTTTATCCAGACGTTAAGACTTCCGCAGAACTCAGATAAGGGGACAGGACAGTTATGTGTGCAAGAACAGAACTGGCTAACATCACGTTTCTGCAGTCAGCGAGGTTCCCACAGGGAAGGTTTCATATGAAAAGGCAGAGAATTTCAGAAGACAATCTCTTCAATAATCCGTTACCTCAGGCGGCCCCAGCTAAACTGCAAACAATGAAGAAAATCTGGAGCACCTGACGACAAATGGAAGTTGTATAACAGACGGGATCAAATTCATTCCTTACTTTCACACAACCGTGGCACTTCTTGACAGGGATATTTTAAAACAGATTCTGGGATCACTTCTTTCTACTGCCGCTGCTCTCTGACAGTTAATATATGCAGTAAGAAATCTGACAGTTTGACTTGGATAGAAAGCTATCTACTCTTCTGCTGAAAGCTTCTGTTTCAGCAATGGAATACTCTGTACACCAGACAAAAAACATTCCTGCTTCATAGAAGAGCAGTATCTTATTCACGTGGTTTAGGATGTTAATGTTAAACTTGCCACACAGAACTGAAGATGTTTTGCAAGATAACACACTTTGCTAAATAAAGATATTTGTCAGGTGGAACCTTCTAAGTTTGGATTCATGTTCCAACCTTGACAACAGTAACCTCAGGCTAATTACTAAACGCCTCCTGTCCAACACCCCTATCTGCCACAACCTACTACAGAAAATGCTCATTAACTTAAAGACTTTAAATATAAGTCCAAGCAGTCAAGAGCACAAAGAAAGAAAACTTTGTGTCGGAGGGGGCAGAAGTTTGAGCAAAAGAGACTCTGCAGTTTTTAACAACAGAAACGGTAATAAGGAAGAACACAGATTATTAGATCAACCTCGAAAATGTTTTACTGGCTTGAGGATTAATACACATGCTAATCTACACTTGTACTTCCATACTACGTTATCAGAAATTCAGAATGACAGATTTTAAATGTCAGTAAGGCTCCACTATCACAGCAGAAAGACAGCTGTCATACCGTCACTGACATTTGGATCCAGGATGCTGATGCAATGTAACAGAAGAAGAAAAAATAAAAACCCATCAAGAACCTTCATAACACAATCTCTTGATTTCTTTGGTATCTGAAGTGTTTCTGTGAAGAAACTTGTATTTTATTACCATGTAAGATACGATACCCGATTAAAAAGTAACAAAACAGAACTGAGTTGCACATGTCCTTATTCTTAAATCACACAGGAAAGAATTAAGATCCAATTAAAATTCGATTTTATCAGCTATGCAATGAATAGGTTAGAAACAACATCCTCCTGTTACAGCTTCCGAATTCACCTTAACCCTACCTGCAATTACAGTCCCAGCATCACAGCTACAGCTCACAAAACTGCAGGATACACCCAAACCACGACAAATTTGCAACGATTTCTGTGTTCTGTTTAACTCTCTGCATGTTTCAGCTACAGCTTGAAAGACTGCAGAAGTTCCCTCCTCCCGGTTAACCATTAACACTGTCACTCCCTTCCTCCCCGTCCCCAGGCACTACCTGCATCCCGCTGGGCCGGGGGCGCAGGGCTGCACCACACGAGGCAGGGCTGGAGGCCGGCGGGGAGGACGCGCTCCTCAGACCACCACCACCACCAGCAGCCTCTGCCACAAGCCGGCCGAGCTGCGGTCGCCAGGGGAGTCGCCTGCACTTGCACCAGGGAGCAAACCGGCTCCTCTGCCTCCGACTCGCCGCGGTGAGGGGAAGGAGCCCCGCCGGAGAGCGGGGGAAACCCAGAGGAGGGTTATTAAGCACAGGGCAGGTCCCTGGCAATTAGCGTGGTCTCCTCAGGCGAGGGAGGCAGCGGCCGCCGCTTCTCCCCCCCCCGCCCCAAGGCGGGAGGCGCCGGCGGGCGGGCAACCCCCTCCTCGCCCTGCCGGGCGCCCCGGGCAGAGCGGGGACGGCGCTGAGGGGGCGAAGCTGCGGCGGGACGGGGAGAGCAGGGGCGCGGAGAAGTTGCGGAGGGATGAGGGGAGGCGGGTTTGGCCCGGGGAGGGGGGAGAGCAACAGATGGGCACCGGGGCGGCGGGCGGGGGGAGCCCCGTCCCCTCAGGGGCAGGCCGGGCCCCGGCGGGAACGGGGCGGGAGGGGGGGGGGGGGTCGCGCCACCAGGGCTGAGGGGAACGCGGGGGTTGAGGCGAGGCGCCCCCCCCGGCCCCCCGCCCCTGACACTCACCGCGATGTGGACGGGAGCGGGAGCCGGAGCCGCCGCCTCCCCCCGCTCGGCCGGAGGCAGCGACAGCAGCAGCGTGGCCGGAGCCCCGCGCAGGGGAGGGCGCGGATGGCGACAGCGCCGGAGCCGCCCGCGCTGGGGGGAGGGGGGAGAGGGGGAGGGGGAGCGAGCGGCACAGCACCACGGGGGACCGGCCGTGCGGGCGGGCGTGCGATGACCCGGATGTACCGGCGGGTGTGTGTGTGTGGGGGGGTGAGCAGGTGACTGCGCAAGCGCGCCAGGCTGCCAGCGCACTGCGCATGCACCTGCTTCGACTCCGAGTGTCTCAGGCAGAGTAGGGGGAGCGAAACAGAGGCGGGCGGGCAGGAGAGACGGCGAGCAGGTCAACCTCCTTAAAGGGGCCGCCCTGGGCGGGGGCCGCCATCTTCACGCAGCTCCCGGGGTGAGGGGCTGAGACCCCCCCCCGTCGCCTCCTCAGCCTCCGCTAGCAACTCATTAAAGTC
The DNA here is from genome assembly GCF_013368605.1 of Nyctibius grandis. Lineage (NCBI taxonomy): Eukaryota > Metazoa > Chordata > Aves > Nyctibiiformes > Nyctibiidae > Nyctibius > Nyctibius grandis. Next base: position 104,830,161 of record NC_090660.1, read on the forward strand.
ACTAACTTAACATTATGCATCGTTGCTTAAGCCAGCTGTATGATTCTGATGTTTTTTTAAGGCCTGAGTCAGGGGTTTTAAATGTTTGCTGTTGGCAAAGCCAGGATGGGAAAGAAAATAAGGCTCCTCCTTTGCGAGAAGCAGGGCTGCTGGCTGAAAGTCGTGCATAAATGACTTCCCACATGGACTGTGTTGTAAGATCTAGGCAAAAAAGTGGTAAATTAATCCCTCAGTGAGCTCTGCCCTGCCAGAGCCCCACGCGGGAAGAACGTCCCACGGCTCTCGTGGTGGACGCTGTACTGCTCTCCATCTCCCCTAAAATGTAAAAGATAAACAAATCTTTGTGTTAAGAAACATAAAAATATATTTTAAGGGCATTTCATGGACTTAATTATGTACTTTCCTCTCCATGTGCACATCCCAGTGATGAAGGTTGCCCGTATCGTAACTCTTAAGATTTTGGTGTCGTTACCCTGGGACATGGCACACCCTGAACTACTTCTGGTACGGATAAATTTGACAAAGCAGAGGGATGGCACAAATACCTGGTTTTGGGGCTTGCTTCTTTAGTAAAATTACACATAGACACACAGAGAAAGAGAAATAAAAAGTTCTGCTTGTTTTTTTCTTAAAGTAACCTGGAATCTAGACAACGATTCTCAACATTTTGCCATGAAGTCCCCTCCAGCCTTCACGTTGAATGGTTCTTCTGAAGCCAAGGGACAGCTCACACCCTATTCGGTGGGGCTGCACTAGGAGCAGTTCAGAGACTGCACGGGACGGCCAGGCAGTAGCACACAGATACAGCCAAGACAAAACTCCTTGCAGCCTCAAACAGTAGAGCATTATCATTGGCAAAGGTGATTATTCAATCTGAAAGAGGCAAACCAACCACCTGAAAGTCTAACCACTTCTGCTACTTTCTCTTCAGAAGCCGAATACCAGTTTGATAACTGCCAAATATTAGTGAATACCAAGTTCCCCCAAACCCACTTTGAGAAAGAACGAAAATGGAAAGGACCTCAGAGTTTTATTTATATGTCAACATATTTCTCTTCTTTTTCTTTTCATACCTGTATATATGTTGACTTAAACTGATAAACTTAGTTCTTCTCGTAACATGGTAGGATTCAAGATATATGGATTCACTACACTAATAACTTTAAAGTATTCTAGGTAAAAGAGTATCCTGGGATATAAAGGAAGCCATTTGTGAGTACAGTTCAGCTGCAAAACCTGCCGGATGAATTCAAAGGAAATCATTGCACTGTAAATTTGGTTCTTGGGTAACACTCAGGCAAGACCAGGGCTGGCACACCACATACCTGTCTGCTGCCTTCACCTAAGCAGGGAAAGGGGAGTGCTCAGACAAGCTTTGGAGGCTCCTAGAGGTTAGTGTAGATTGGAGCAAATAGAGGAGATGGCCAAGAAGAGACGAAAGAAAATTTTCACAAAAGCAGCTTATGAGTAGAATGACAGAAGATGAGAATTCCCAGTTCTGCTTGTGCTTGATTTATGTAAGAGGGTAGGCTAAACTACGTGCTTGACATGACTTTTCACTTCTGCTATGGAAAGGATTTTTTGCAACTAGCAGATACAAATTTTGAGGTGCGGATCGATGCACCCTCCTTCCTGAGATGATGGCAGTCCTTTGCAAGCCTGTGTGCCAGGCAGAAAGCGATCCAGGTCCCACTGAACTGAATTCAAGGGAAGCAGAATCATGCCTGGAGTTTATGTTGGATTTGTTATCGTGTGGGCTTAATACAAACCTGGGGGCTCTCACCTCTCATACTACAGAACTTTGTCCTGTTACACAGAGCTAAGGACACCATACAACCAGCCTCAGGGGTGAACGTTTTTCATGCTCATAACATTATAAACTGATTGGGGCTTGGCAGGGTGGGGTGAGACAATGAAAATTTCCTAGTAGAACCATAAGCAGATTTATAATAATATTTACTCTTTAGGGCTCTCCAAAATTTTCAAGTACTCTTGATTTGGATCTCTTACCTTTCAGAAGTACAAGAATGCCCAGACCCTGAGCATCACCAATACTTTAACAGCAGCTGCGTACTAAGACATCCACATCCCACGTAGTAGTTGAAGCATAAAAAATTATTGAACACTCCGGAAAATGTTGCATGACTAAAAAACCCACCAATTTTCTATTAGTTCTGCTTTGGCTTTTGATTTCTTAATTGCTTCTTCTGCATAGAAAATTATTTTACCAGGTTATTATTATGAAAAATATAAAAAACAAAATTAGAGATTATATTTGCCAGCTAGTATCATAAAATAAAGGAGCAGTAAGAGAACATAACTGCTCTTATGCTGCTAAATGCCTGCGGATTGTTTTGTTAGTAGGAGTGTGGCTGCCAGGTAGGTGTGGCTGCCAGGTAGGTATAGCTGACGCTTAGGAAAGAGAACAGATCAGAGCATTTTCGTAGAGCAAAGGTGATTAAGCTCCAAATGTACTATTGGATGTATATGTACTGTATACATGTGCATATATACCAGTGACAAAAAATGACTTTATTTTCTATCTAGATGGCCAGACAGGTAAATAAAACCACAGAAGCAAACCCACCCTTAGGTGCCATACACAGGATACTTGGGCTACTTTTAAGCTTAATGGTAGCCTAGGGGAGAAAGTCAAAAGGAGAAAAGGAAATTATTGTCATTCCCTCCCATTTGTACTCAGCAGGGACAGCAATCTTGTTTGTCTTGGGAGGCAGAACACCACTAGCTTTTCTATTACATGGATGGAAATAGAAAGCAAGCATCCTATATCCAAAGATTTATTTTTTTGTTTTTAAAGAGAGGAGATTTCTTGCAGTAAAATTTCAAGAACGGAAGAGGCAGCTTTGCAAAGATCCCTTGTTACACTGTTGTGGTTCATAGCACCCTTCAGTTTGGGTAAAGCTGAGCTCAGGTTTTGCCCTCCCCTTTCCAGATTTCTTCACCTTCTCAAGTGTACGGCGAGTAGCTGAGGGGTTGCAGAAGCAGTCACATTCACACTACAGTGTCCTTTAGGGCTTTCATTTTGGATAGTACAAATCCTCTCATATAAATGTGGCTCTTCAGAAATATAAACAGTTGCAACAAAATATGAATGATCTACATAAATTTTGAAAAGCGCAGACAAAACAAAGCCAAGGTCAAATCACTGGATTCTTACAAGGATGCCTGAAGTGCTTCCAGATACTGTAATGCCAAACAATTACAACATTTTATACTTGCATGGAGACATGCACTCGCAATCTCAAAATGCCTCATCCCCGCAAAAGGTCATTTTGATATTTAGGTGCCAAGTGGCGAAACGGAGGCACTTCGGAAGTTCATTCGCTTTACTCTGACAGGACCTAGTGAAAGTCTCTCCTCTCCTCGTGCTGTGCTCCGGTCCCTTCACGTGACTAATTACATTAGTCATCTCCTCTTCTGTCACTACAAAGTCTGAGATTGTTTTTGAGTTCACTCATCTGTTGATGCAATTGCTCTCTGCCAACGATCAGCACAGCCCCTTCGTACAGGGAGCAGCACGTTCTCCATTAATGAACACTTCTTTAAGTCAAGTGACGCAGGAGGGTTCAGTGTTGGGCCGTGATCAAACATAATAGTCATTATACAATATAAAGCTCTTTTGTTTTCACATTTTGCTGCCTTTCCTCAACAATACCACTCACCTGTATGAGATGGGGAAGTAAAAAGAGGAATAAAGAGAAAATGGCAGGTGCCAGGCCTGCGTTAGAAAGAAGACTGTAGACCAGTAAGCCTAAGGGAAGGTGGAAAGAGGAACTGCAGCTATTTTAATCATATTTTATCTCTAGTGGAAAATAGAAAGATAAATGACAGTAGTAGACCTGTTATAGAATAGAACAGAACACAGTATCAGACACTGAGATCTTTAAGCTGCTGAGGGTGGTGAGACACAGGACCAGGTTGCCCAGAGAAGCTGTGGATACCCCTCCCTGGCAGTGTTCAAGCCCAGGTTGGATGGGGCTTTGAGCAACCTGGTCAAGTGGAAGGTGTCCCTGCCTGTGGCAGGGGGGTTGGAACTAGATGATCTTTAAGGTCCCTTCCAACCCAAACCATTCTATGATTCTATGATTCTATTAAAGTTTGTGAAATAATACAGAATTTTTTCAGCGACCACCACATGGACACCATTGCACTGGGAAGCTCTTTGAGCAATTGCAGTGGTAAAACCTGTGCTGTTAGCAAACAGGGGGGGCTGGCCAAGCAAACAGGGGGACTGGCCAAGCAAACAGAGGAGCTGGCCAGCGAGAGCAGGGGCCTGCTAAGCAACTGAGATAATCCAGCATTACCGAGTTCAGGAGGTCATGGCCACAGACTTTGCTTCCGAATTTATGGCACTCAGGTGAGGAAAAACCCAAGATGATACACCTATTCTTCAGCAGAGGTTTGCTCAGTGTAGTGGAAGAGCTAGAAACACTTCAGCAGGTGCTGGGTCATCACCTCTGCTCGTATGAAAGACACCTTTCTCCAGCAAAGCTCCTACATGTCAGGGGATGTACTCACTCTGGGTAGCAGTGAGTGCATTTCAGTAAGGGCTTCACTAAGCCAGGGGAGGCTGCGAATTGGGGAGTGATGGAGGGTGGCAGGCGTTTCACTTGACCTCCCATTAGCCCTCAGTCAAGCCAGTTTATACACCAAAGTAAGTCACCACGGTAGGAAATAAACCATATATGTGAACTGGAACTTTCTCACAAGCCTGTTCCCCCCACCCCCCCAAATGTTTCAGATCAATCAGCAGCGCAATAGTATTCCAGTTAATGGACAGAATCAATGTTTCAGAGACCAGGGAAGGCAATATCTAAGAGGGCTAGACTGTTTCATTACGCTCTGGAAGAGAAACCGATTTTTTTTTTTGGTTTGAACTTTTTTTTTTTTTTTGAGTAAACGCAACTCTGCTGCCCTGATGGAAACAAATATTCATCGATTTCACTGAGAATTCTGCCTACCTTAGGAGCATGAGACTGGTATTTTACTTTGATCACATCCTTCATAGTGATGAGATTGGAGTTTTTTTGTTTATTGCTTTTTTTTTCTTGTTTCCCCAAAGCGCTTAATTCATTTGTTATTAGAAACCCTCAGAATAGCATTTGGCTCATAAGTGATTTTTGGGCTGTGTCTAGGTGTTGCCAAGGGACATTGTCAAGAGACCATTTCACTTTGTCTCAGCTGTTTCCTTTGCAACAGCTGTACTTAGTTTCCTCTTCAGGTCACAGGGGATGTTGCAATCTTTTGGTGGGGAAATAGGTAACTTAATTAAAGCACCTCAGGGAAGGGCTCTGGAGAGCGTCAGGGGCCAATTTCAAATTTCAGCGAGCAAACACGGGCTTCACAAAATGACAGTGTTAGGCATTGCTGGGCGAGACGTGAGCGAGGACAAGCATCTCAGGCTGCATCCCGTAGGATGTGTTCCACTATCTCCGGTGGCATGACCGCGAGCTGAGGGTGCTCAGCACCCCACGGGGCTGCAGTGTCACTGTTGCCACTGTTCTGTCCTCGCACCACTAGTTCGGTTCGAAAGGACCTGGCTGTTTATTCCCATCTGAAAAGCAGAATTCAATTTAGCTGATCAAAACCTGGAATGGTTTTGCGACATTCACTTGAACTCCTATAAACCAAATTCATCTTCGTTTGTGATCTAAGTGATGTTGAGTACAAGGCTACTGAATAATGAGAGAAAAAAAGACTATGATTTAATTATTGGCTCATCAACTATATCTACCTCTAAAATAACACTGTTATGATACAGTCTTCGGCTGTATCCCATTATACTGTTACCTTCATGCAATTCCATCAATATGCTCCAAAGAGCAGCAGATATTAAAATAATTCTAGTGCACCCAATTGCTGAATGGAAAGAATTCTGATGAAACCCTTCCCCACCGGCACACACATTTTCTTGTAGATCATCCAGCAACCTATATGAAGTGGGTAGGTGGGTAGGTAGCACTTTTTTTCTGTGGCATAAGAAATTCCCAGTCACCCATCACCCTCATAGTAGGTATATTTTGTTTCCAAAGTAAAGTCTTTGAGAGTGATCACTTTGAGAAGCCTGGGTAGACAGAAGGACAGAAACAAGAGTCCTTACTGCTCACAGAAGCAAAAGTCTCTCTAAGTCCAGAGAAAAATTTGCTAGCAGAGGAAATGGAAAGCCAGGGCTTTTCCCCGTAGTGTAGTCTGTGAGGGACAGACTGGGTGCAGGTGAAGGCTGCCATAAAACAAAGCATCTAGGCATGCACTTAAACACGTCCTTTGCTGAGCAACTGAAATGCTGCACACCAGCCGTCTTTCTCTTCCTTTTTCTTGAGCATGAATATGGCACCTAGGACTAAATCTAGCACCAGATGCAGCTGTTTCATATTCAGTTAGCAAGAAAACGGAGTGAAGCTGACATTGCACATGGCAATTACTTAAACTTATTCTGAGTTTACCCAATGGATGAAAAGATAACATTTTTTATGTCCAGCTGATAAACCCCACGCATGAGCTGGGAAACATTCTGTGCCTGTTTATACCAACGTGGATACAGTACCATTTGAGACATCTGGGTTCCTGGAGTCAGAGCTTAGGTTCATATTATGTTAGTGATCAGAGTAGAACAAGCAGCTCCCGACCGTGACCACACTGCCTCTATAGGAATGCATCACAAACCAGCGGGTTTTTTTAAATACATGGTCATATACTCATTATTCTAAAGGACTCCTGTCTCAGGCAGTGACCAAGCTAAAAAGCAGAAAGAAGGAAAATAGTCTTCTCTTGTGAGGTACTAGGCTGTAACTCAGAGAAGCTTAGACCATGTTTCTGGCCTTGGACTTCTTGTCTGATGTTAAGCGAGAAGCTAGGTAGCCTGTCAGTGGTACCTCCCATTTGATAATTGCAAAGTGCCTAAAGTGATTCTGTTAAACTTAAATAACATCACAGGTAAAAAACTAAGTTGGAATGATATGTATGGTGCTTTACAGAAACACTGCAATTCCTGCTCCAGGCAGCTCACGGTCTAAGTCATAGATGAGAGGAAAACACAAATAGTGAGATCAGTTGTACACATTGGTTTTCTACCACTGTGGTGAGGTGTCTCCACATGGCAAAATACAATGTCCTACAGCAGTCACCAAGCTAGTCCTAAGCCAACCAACCTGAGTACAAAAGACGGAGCAGTACAGCGTCTCTACTACGTGCTTCCCAGTGAGGCTGATCATTCAGAGCAGGCTCTAGCTTGCCAGCGAGCCCTTGGCCTGTGCCAGGTAGCAATACTCCCTGTCCCAGGACATATAGCCTGCTTTCCCCTGGAAATCTGGTTTATGATGCTGGACACTGTGTATACTGCCCAGTCAACCTGCAGGCGTCATCTCTTGCCCAGCTGTCAAGATGTAAGGCTGGGGGGAACTGCAGCAGAGGCACTGGGAGCATGGCAGGGAAGAGGAGAGCTGGGAACAGGGAAGGGCCCAGAGGTTTTGCAGTGAGAAAGCTCCAGTGGAAAATGCAGGGCGCACAGAACCCAAATCAGGAGAAAATTAGGATTCATTAGGTACACTGTTCACAGGACTCTCTATTTTTCAATTGTATTGTATTCTCTTCCAAGAAGAGGCAAACAGTACCAGTTTCTTCATGCTCCCTTTACGTTCCCATTATTATTTTAATCCTAATTATTTATTTGTTGAATTTTACTTTCAAAGGATGGTAGGGAAGATGTAGAGACTATAACATTCCTACGGTTTGCTCAAAGAAGACTGGCTTAAGCAGGGATGTGAAAGGGCCTGGGGAACCACATGGGAGCAGAGAGAAACATAAGGGCAGCGAGCCAGTCCAAAGTATGCATGCTTCTAAATGGTTTTAATGGGGTCACCTCTGTCCTAAGGCATAACACACTACCGTTCGGATGACAGACTCTCGTGAAAGGTTTTGCAGATGAGTGTGACAAGCTCGGCTTTAGCGCAGAGGGGACGGCACTCAGAGGACCTGAACGTGGCCAGATGGCAAAGAAGGGGCACGTGTCCCCACCGAAGACCGAACGGATACCACGAAATAAGGCAGAGTAGGAGAGCACAGTGCAGGGAAAGGTCTCGTGTCAGGCTGAGGCTTGGACAAAGATTTCAGAAAACATGGATGGTTTTGGAAAGGCTGCAAAGGGACGAAATTACAATATAATGACTGTCAGTGAGAAGGAGTGGCTGCAGGTTTGTTCTGCAATAAGCCTTTGATTTGTTCAATGCAGAACATTTTAAAACCTTCCTCATCCTCCAGAAGAACAGCTGTTCCACCCAATGATTCTGTTTTCTCTTTTCAATGTTATGTTCTTCTGTTATTGCAGAGAAATAGAAAATATACTTTTAAATTAGGAAACTGTAATTGGGTAGATAATAAACAACACAGGGCAGTTCAAACATGCAGCAGCTGGGAACTCTCCTCGTTTAGAGCCCTTCTTACAAAGGCGTCTGTCGAAGCCTGTTTCTGCACTACCATCCTCCCTGCCACGAGAAATCACAGGCAGCCCTGAGAGAATTTTGTTAGAATTAATCACTGATCAACTTCATGTAAAGGCTTTAATTCTGAAAGGTGCTAAGGGAAAAGCATACACATACATACATGCACCCAGAGCTTTAGGATAAAAGAATTAAAAATACGGTCATATGAGTTTCTCTCCCAGGAAAAAAAAATAATATAGGCATTTACTAGTTAATAAGGGGTTTTGGGTTGGTTTTTTTTTTGTCTGTCTGCTTTTAGTAATCTTTGAAAATGCTTAATATATTGCTTGGGAGCTGCATGTTTCACTTTAATGCAGAGTTAACCATTGCAATTCATTAATTGACTTTTATGCTACCATTAAATGTTGCAATCAATTCAGTCTTGATATTCTACACTTTTATCTCTGCTATTAAAAAAGCTCTATTAGCTTTACTTGGCTCAAAACAATACAGTGAACTACCCTTAATTATTAATAATCTGTTTCCCCTTCAATAAAGCTTTTTGGACCTTTACTACAGTCCGATGATGTATTTATTTGGTGTGTAGGGTTCAAAGCAATACAGTGCACTCTCTCTGGGAAAGAACCCAAAAATAACTATCTACTTGATATCAACCCAAGGGATTTCCTAAGGGAATGCGAGTATCATTTCAGGGCAGGTCATCAGTGGTTTAGGGAAATTAGACAAATCTGTGTCTGGGGAACAGATGCCTCAGGGTTGGTAAATGTGCGAGAGAACCTTTCCCCTCTCGGTCACCAGTTCAGGTCCATCCAGCACACCACTGACTGGAAGCTATTAAACATCTAATGAACTTCTGGGGCCTCCTGAAACAAGGAGTGGGATGCCTAACAGCCACTTACTTACATCTTGGAGCCGCTCCTACTCAAACTGCAGTCTCAACAGTAATACATAGACACAGAAAATGGGAATAAGCACAGCAGAGTGAAGAACATTTTATCTGCTGAATGCAGTAAGTAGGCTGCTTCTGGGCTGGCAAGCCAGCTTTAGATTTACTACTGGCACTTTCTTGTTCTTTAAAAGAAACAAAATAACGTATTACAAAGCACTTTGTTATAACCTTTCCTCACAAACTCCATCAGAAGCGCCCAGAAGACTTAACAAATCCACACTTGCAGTGTCTCAGACCGTGGGGAAGATAAAGGAGTAAAGAAGGATTTGATTTCATGCTTGGAGGCCAGTTCTGGGACTCCTAAACTGCTACGTGCTGCACATCTAGCTTTGATGCAGGTCTGCTAGGAGAAAGAGGAGACAAATGCTGAGCATTACAACCACAAACCACAGCTGTTGATGGGAATTGGCAAGAGACCAGGGAATGCTGGGAAGCATCGATGGCCTGCAGCAGAAGGTAGGGCTGAGCAGGGCGCTCTGACACTTGAAGCTTTTTTTATTCAGCTCCTGGTGCTTTTCCATCCTGGCATCTGGTTTCCGTGATAGCGCAAGGGAGGGACAGTATGGTGCAATTTCATGGTATGTTCTCCTAGGTTATGTTGGCACTTCCTCGGGTAAACATGCCTTAGCGCAGGCTCAGGTTCACCATGCCTCTGGATTCAAATTATTTGCAGCTATACTGTCTGCTTTAGCTTGCTGATAGCTTGTTCCAGTTGCCCCCATATTTCATTTGAGGAGGAGGGGGGTCGAGGCTTGCCAACTGTCCTCCTTTCTTCTAACTCGGGACAGAGCCACGCTAAGGAGTGGAGGCAAGCTGTGGCAAAGCCCCGTCAGTCGGCATAGCTGCAGCCAGAAGAGCACGTGATGGGGCTGATAGCTCTGTGGTCCAGCGCAGGAACCGGTGGAGCTGGAGCCAGGCTTTGCAGCCGCTGCTCAGCTATGAGACCTTGGACGTACCCTGGTGCTCCCATTTCTTCACGCCCTTTTGAGCAGATGATCTTCAGGGCTGTCTTTATCCACTCATATGGTACATGATTAAACTGTGCTCAAATTCAGGCAGCGGCTGCTGAATAGTGCAGTAATATAAATTGCAAAGAGCATGCAGGATTTGATGGCTGAAAAAGGAGGAGGAAGAAAAAAGAGGAAAGGTTTTCTGTAATGGGTTCCGCTGCTCACCCTCTTTTGTTACCAGTACGTGCACATCTAGCTATTCCAGTCCATTATATTCAACAGTCTTACACTCAGTGGCAGGTGAAATGTCATACCTCGGGGTAAATTTTCACTGCAGTAGGCAGAGAATTTGTCCTTTAAACACCCTTACTATTAATGGGAAATTGATCCAGTAATTTAAACTCAAAGAGATACAAACGTCTCATGTGGGACCATTTTCAAATGTGTTGACATTTTGATTCACAAAATGAGACACTTTTAGAAACAAATGCAAATTAATTTCGTTCAGGATTTGAGGTCAGCTGGATACTGGAAGAGAAATGTGCAATGAATGTTTAGTACGTTCATCAAATATCTTTTAATCTCTGTACACTCAAGGGATTAATGTGATATCAGAGAAAGGAAGGGCAATTTCTGAAGTCCTCTGTATTAACTGGTACATCCTCTCATGGGGCTGGAACCTAAATTCACCTATTGCACTTGCAATAATAGTGTCTAGGGCAAAAGGAGGCTTTGGGATAAGGGACTGAGTTTCAGTGACCTCTGAAAATATGTCTTTCACACCGTCAGAGATGCTTTCGTCTCCGAAGAGCCCTGATCCTGCTGCGCTCCACCTGGGGGAGTTGTCAGTGTTTGTCTGATGTCAGTGAAATTCACGGTGGGACTGGAGCCCAACAAAACAGCACAGGAAACAAACCAAAACACACCAGGAGGGGGTAACTTGCCTGGTTCCCAGGCAGAGGCTCTGGCCACTCTTCCAGCTCAGAAATTATTCAGCACACTGTGAGAAAGATGATCTAAACAAACGTTTAGGACACATCCACAACTCCCGTACAGATAATGAGTTCCTGGTAGGTCAAACCTTAACAAAACCCAATGAAGCCTGAGTGTCAGTTTGGGCTCCACCCTGCAGAAGAGCATAGGGCAGGCCTGGAGCAGCTTTGGAGAAGGACCAACTCAACAAGTTGTTTGGTCTCAGCTGGGTGCTAACTACCACCACCTGCGCTGGGACCAAGGCTTGGGATGCACTGGCACGGCTGCAGGCAGGGTACTGGGGGCAGAAACGAGGCTCACCTTTCTCCTCTCCCCCCGTACTTCAGCAAGTGGTGCAGCTGGGGTGTCTTCTTCCCGTGCTGCCCCCGGCAGGCAGGGCTGGTGGGGCTAGCTTTGGTATCCCCCAGCAGCAAAGACACCTTCTGGCTGCCCCCTAAAAGTCTCCCCAGCAGCAGGGCCGATGAGAGGTCAGGGCATGCCAGACACGTGGGTAGTAATTTGGATGGGGTGTGTGTTCTTATTTCACAGGGGGATTTCACAGGAAGCCCATGGCTCCTCTTGGGTGGACATGAGCATCCCCTGTTGCAGAAACCTCATGTGGCAAGCATCCCATGACAGGGGGAGCGTGAGGACTCAGATCATCTCATGCACGAGGCACCAGAGGAGGAGAACAAATGCAGGGGAAGTTCCTTGCCAAGGTCCCCCCGCAGAGCAGCCTCTGCCCTTCCCCTTCCCCAGCAGGGCTGGCGGAGAGGGGGTTGCATTTCTGGGAGCCACTGCCCAGGGGAAGTTACACGAATTTGGGCGCTGACTGAGAACGCGACTTCCCTCGCAGACACATGTACCACGGTGCCCAACAGAGTTAAGAGGAAGAGGAAAAGCCCAAACCCTGTGCAATATGCAAACGACCGTGTTCAGCTCTATGAAAACAACTGCCCAGGAACAGCTCCAAACCCACGCAGCGTTGGGCAACGTGCTGATAAGGCACGATCTTTTTGGTGGCCTTGTGTCGGATGGTCCTCTCCAAGGGCTCTGGATAAGGGCTGCAGCCTGCCAGTGGGCTCAGCGGGCACACAAGGTTATCAGGATCAGTCCTTTTCTACATGCTCCCTCGAGCATACTCTTTTCCTTCTGGGCCCCCACTCCCCTGTCTTGCTTCCTCAAACTGACTTGATGTGCTGCAGGAGTCTGGGGGGGGGGAAGAATTTACTGGTGCTGTACCAGCTACGTGATCTCATGGGAGCCCTGTGCAAAAGCATGCAAGGGTTCGCAGTCTCCACCCGGGTTGCATTCCGCCCCCAGAACAAGAGTTCCGAGTACATCCACCAACTGCTTCTCACATCAAGTACTTTATTTTTAAGAAAAAGATGACAGACCAAACAGAACCTCGAGTTTAAAAGACCATTTTTTTTTGGTGTTAACAGCAACTACAAGTCCTAGGTGTGATCATACCTCGAATGCATAAATGTATTTTAGAGGGTGTGATTCATGTTACGTCCGGGCGTACAGCTGGGTGGCAGCAGACCTAGATCAGGTGCAAGGGGACCTAAAGCAATTTTTGCTCATAAATGCAACAACAGTAATGCCAGTAACCAGATGTCTGATCAGCTGTGGGTCCTGGGCACAAGAAGTCCTGGTACAAGTTTTGCGACACGGAGCCATTCCTAAAACAAACAATCTCCTTTCAAAGCAGTAATCCTGGGAAAGAAACTTGGTCCCAACCCTTAAATAGAGCTGTGAGCGGCTTCTTCATTCACAGGGAATCCTACCAATGCTCTCATTTGACAGATTGCTGCAGGCCATTGCCAGGGGATATCTGCGATACCCAGAGCGCACTAACACGAGAACACTGCCACATACAGTAAATATTTCTTAAGGCCTCAACGTAAGCAGGATGCCAGAGAGACCTACTAATGCACAGAAGATCATATTTGGTCATACGGCCAGTCCTTCAGAGGGAGTCAGGATTCGCAGGCAGGAGCATCCGCCCTCCTCAGTTCTGGGACTGGCAGAACAGTCTTGGGAATGGGGTTCCTATTCTTTCCCTTTAAGCTTTGTTCACTAGTCCAGACGCACCACCAGGAAAACTCAAATCGTCCCTGGAGTCTGCAGAGATAGTCCCTATCACACTACTCCCTGTCCCTGTGTCTCTGGCAAGACACTGAGTTGGGGCTGGGGAGGGAAACATAAATCATCCTTCACATAACTACCCTGATAGCAGCAGCTGTCCACTGTCAGGAGCACGCCGCTGGGTGATACCTACAGAGATGGGCTCCAGTTGTCCTTCCATGGGGCAGCTCACAGGAGGCACGGCCCAGGGAAACAAGCCAACTCCAGGTCCTGTGCGGGCTGCTGAGGTCCTCCAGAGAACCACCCCATGGCTGTTCCCATTTTGGGATGATCCCTCAGCGCTGCCCCTTGCCTGCAGCAGTGCAGGCGCCTCACAAGCCTCCAGCACGGTCCCCGCCAGAGGCTGCTGGGCAGCAACGTGCCTGACGCAGCGCAGCCTTCCCTGCGTTTGCACCCTGCATGCTCTGATGGGAGCAAGGTGAGAGGGGCAGGAACCCAGCCCTGCCACCTGCGATGAAGCTCCGCAGTCACCACTGGCTGCTGACAGCCAAGCCAGAGCCCTCTCTCTTGCACTGTTCTGGAAGGGAGGACATCAGTTTAACCGCACTGGAGTAACGCCAGCCCTTTGAGTAAACTTTTCAAAGCTGCGCTAAGGCATTGTTTAATTTTGATTTCCAAGTGACCTCCAATTCCTCTGGATATGGTGGGGGTAGAAGAACATCCACTCCCAGGAGTTTCTCTCTGGCAGTGGGCACCGGGCCCAGCCCAGCGGTTCCCAGGGGAGCGGGGAGAGAGGCGAAGACTCTTGCTCTTCTCCCCTGCCTCAAACACATCACACTTTCTCCCTCAAAGATCAGCAGCCGTATGTCACCTCCACCAGCAGGGCCAAACAATTCAACCACCCCTCCTGCAGCTCCCTTCCCCAGCAACTCAAGACCCCTTCCCCCATCACTTTTCCCTCCACCAGCAAGTTTCCACCCTTTCCCATCAGTCTATTGCCCACTTTAACTTGCACAGATAAACCTGTTTGCTTGGGTCGTGCTGCAAATGAAAGCGATGCCAGGATGTAAAATGAAAAATGGACCTGCAAAGAACCAAACCAACCCGGAGTTCTTCTTGTGATGTGAATTATTTCAGCGCCTGGTTTACACAGCAACACAATTACAGCGGAGGAAAGTAAACCACAGCTGGGGAGAGGAAACAAGAACAAGTGTCTTGGGGGCACCTTTCTCGACGAGGAAATGGTGGGTGGACCCAGGCCCCAGCGTGGGACTCGGGCCACATCCAGGGCTCTGACGAGTGCCCTTAGCACAACGCATCCAAAGCTGCCTGCACAGTAGCTGGGCAAAGAAATTAAAGGGGTGCACTACAAACAGTCTGGCTATTGCTAACATTTCACATTGAAATAACATCTCACGTTGAAAGCAGCGTTAGTATTAGCACAAGGTTAGCGGCATCTGCACAGCTCTGCTGACTAGCGACTGAGCCCTACAGGGAAGAGAAGCTGCAAGGACAGGAGTGGGACAAGGCGAAGGAAGTGCAAGCTGCAAACCTCTGCTTGCCTTGCTCAGCAGCCGATGAATATTAATTCTCTGCTGGTTTGCACAGCCACAGACAGGCCTGTTCTTACTAATTTTAGCCTTTGACCAATTTAAACCTACAGACGTGCTATTTTCATGGTCTTTTTTTCCTCTTTTTAACACGTTGTAAGCTGCCAGATACATCCCGTGTGGTTGAGAAATTGGTGTTGTCCAAGGGGAGGTGGGAAACCCTTGTTAGAAGTAAGCAGATAAAAAAATTGCACATTAAAACATGCTATTAAAGCTTCAAGAACAAGTCTGGGAGGCAGACCAGCCTGCCTGTGCTGGGCTGAGGAAGGGAGCGGGGCCTCTGGCCTGGCTGCGTTCTGGTGTGGAACATGCACCTTCCTCAGACCTTGCACATGTGCCAGCCCTACATCCCCTGCCCTCTCCCAGCTGCGTACACACGGACATCTCGCTGTGCCCCATCCCTGAACACACACATAACCACCCTCCCTCTTCTACCCTCACTCCCTCCACCCATACACACACCCTGTTTACAAGCCTTCACTCCTCTTGTCCCAAAACACATCTGCACCCCACACTCCCTCTCCCTGCCGCTGCACCTTTCCCCTGACACGTGCAAGCACCTTCTCCCTGCCCCTGCTCCTCTCGCACACCGATTTGTCGCCCGTTGCCCGCAGAGGTGAACGGCGGATGAAGCGCTGAGCCTGCCCGCAACGGGCGGCAACCCTGCACTCGAACGTGTGTGAAAAAGTGGTGAAGTGAGGAAACATTTATGAGAGGAAGTGAGTGGGTGGAGGGAAAAGCCTGTGGAGTGAACAAAAAAATCAACAAATAACACGTTGAAACTTGAGCACTGAGTGCCCAGCACGGGTAAAGGGACACCGAGTTTACAAAATACTACGCAAACGCAGGTGTTCTGTGCAAACATACGATTAATGTACACTAGGGAACAAGAGGTGTACAAGTACTGAAAATAAAGAGGAGGCTCAAAATAGAAAGTGGAGGAGCTCCTGCCCTAACGGCAGCACAGGTAGCTCCTGTCAGGGCGCGCAGGGAAGGCACCGGACCGTAGATGATGGGCTCATTTTGGACACGCGTCTCCCTGTCTCCCAAAAACCCAGCTAGGCAAAGCCCAAACGGAGTGACGGTGTCTCACCAAGCACGGACAGAGATCTTCGCAGTTATTAATAGACTGCATGCCCCTGCACATTTTAATTTAGCACTTTCAAGTAAAGCACTTTAAAGATAATATTTTTTTAAAAAAGGAACTGTTATTTGTAGAACAATCAAACCGGAAGCCCAGCTCTGCTGCCCATTTCTGATAGAGCACCAGTTCCTCAGTTCAGATTTCTCCCCGTCAGATGTCGCAGTGCAGGAACCCAGGAATACGATGCCCTTTTTTCCAGCCTATTATTTGTGCATTCCTGACCTGTAAAACCTTCCTTCCTTCTCTAGCCTTGCAGAGCAAGGTTGGCAGGCCTATGGTTTCAGTACCACACCACAGAAGAACTTGGTTTTTTTTTTCCTTAAAGGACAACAAACGTGACTCAAAGGGGCTGGACCCAACACCAGCCAATTTTGCCCTCCGAGAATCAGCCCATGAAACCTCAGCTCACGTTGCAGATAAGTCACTCCTCTAACCACTCACCTGGTGAGTTGGTTGCGTCCAAGTCGCCGCCACAGAGAAGGTGAACGAGCAATTAACAGGTAAACAGCTATCACGACATGCACAGAAAATCGTCCAGTTTTGGTTGCATCTCGTTTTCCGTCTCACACATTTCAAACCAGCCTGTTCTGCAGGGATCGCCTGCAGAAGAGGTTCACTTCCACACACAGTAAGACTGCCTGTGCTGCTTTCATTTTAAAAGAACAACAGAAGTGATCTGAGAGTTGTCTGTATATTATTCCCCAAATTTGACAGTGGAGGAGCCCAAACGTACTCACTCGGGGTGACACCGCTCCCTCTGAGGCTACGACGAGCGAGCGCTCTTGGTAAGCAGGCAGTGCATCCGTGCCACGGGTTACAGTGATTGCTGCTGACAGGTTCTTCATGGTATCACAACAAATTAGGTCACAGATCAGATTTTCATAGCACAGATTACAACTAGTGTCTATTTTTTTTCTTAAATAGAGAGGGTTGTGGCCAGGAAGTTTGACCTCAAGATTGGGAACAAGGCAGATGTGGAGGGGGTTTGTTAATTCTGGCTGAGACAAAGACTGTCTTAGCGAGACTCGTATAAAATTCCTAGTTTTCTGCTGCAGTGTAAAGATTTGATATTTTTCCCTTTCTATCCAGCAAGCCTTTGCGAAATAACGAGTTTGTTCACTAGATACCCTGGCGTGGATCTTACAGCATTTCTGCAAAGCTGATATCAAACCCAGCATTTTTTAAAAATTGCATTTTTGATGATAGAAAAGCAGTTTGCACAATGTGAAAAATGCTGGGAATAGAAACCAAAGCTACCTATTAGACTTATCCCACCTAATACCACAAGGTCACACATACACTCAGTCTGGGCGTCTCTGGCGTAGAAAGATCTTAAGGGAATAAATTCATGTGTGCAGTATTCAAAAAACCAACAAAAAAAAAAAACACTGGGGGAAAGAGTTTTAAAATATACTCAGCAAGGACAGTAATAGAAGTCAGGCATCAAAAGAAAATCCAAGCTATATCAAGCTCCACACAGAGCAGCGCAGAACAAAGGTTTCCAACAGCTGAGTAACTGCAGACACCGTGCGAAGTGCTTTCTACCCACTGCGAGATACAGCCTGGCTGCAGATTGGAAATCCCTGCTCCAACAACAGTATTCCAGCCCAGTGCCAGCGCTGCGCTCTGCTCCCAGCAGTCCTGGCCGCCTCCTCCTGCAGAGCCGTGCTGCTGGAGCGGAAAGACAGCGCCTGGGAGCCAGGGAGCCTGACCCAGCTCCTGGTGGAACCCTGCAGGTCTGCGTGAGGGCAGTGATTCAGCAGATAAGCGAGCTCACAGCCATGGTAAGCACTAAAGGAAAACCTAAACCAGATGATTAGGAAGCTAGGTCTTGGACTGAACTAACCTCAGAGACAAGCCTTTGTAAGTCGGGGTTGAGAGAGTGCTGCAGGAATGACCTTCAGCTTCCAGAAGCATCCCTGATACACATGGTGGGGTCACACACCTGCATCTACTTTGCTCAGGTGGCCAAGAGACCCACAGTGGCTCTCAGCTGATCCTCTGGAGCATGTATTTAGTCAGCTAGAGCAGACCAGTTTATACCTGCAGATGAACCAACCTGTAGTCTCTAACCAAGTTCTGGAGGCTGTTTGCAGGCAGAGGCCACAGCCTCTCTTCCTGTTCCCAGTGAAGCAAGAAGAGCACATGATGCTGTGCCTGTTCCCCATTTACAAGTTTAGGCAGGCCAATGCTTGGTGCCCTCCCCTCTGCCTCACACCAACCCGGACAGCCCCATCCAGGTGCCAGCATGGCTGGCCTGAATCGCCGCAGCTGTGTCTCCAGCCCTAAAACAATCTCGCTCTTTACTTCAGCAAAAGTTTTTCACAGGAAATAAGCTTTTACTTTCAAAATACTTATGGCCTTGTTCTTCTCCAACAAGCACAGGAAGTATCTCAAACATCAGTCTTTATTCTCGTCGGCTGCAATTTATCCTCTGATACCTTTGAGTAAAAAGAAATAGCAGTTAAGAGGGGCTGTGCCGTCCCACACTCTGGAGGCGGCATTAAGCTTTTAACTACCCTCAGCACATCAGCTGCTTCTGCTGCTCTTACTGGGTACACTCACATTTAGAGGCACAGAATGAGGCCTAATTATTTTTTTCCTCGAGCCTGAGCTGTGCTGTGCAGATTATGGAAAATCCATCACACGTGCTCCTTGCTGAGCACTCTGAACTATCGATCTCAGTTAGAGAAATGGATGCTCTAGATTTTATTGGAAATGTTTTTAAAAGTCCTTTGGTATGACTGTTCCTGCTGGATCCTGAGCGCTTCCCAGGCTCCGTGCAGAGCACTGCCTCAGACCTGCTCAGAAACTCCATCGTGCCGAGGGTGCTTCTGCTGAGCCATGGAGGAAACCGCACCACCGGCCTCTGGTATGCCCTGGGAAAGCAAGTGGTGACAACTGTTGGAAAACACGCTAACGAGGGCTCTCGGTCTGATCAGTGCTAGAGGCGAGCAGGAGCAGAGCAGCAGGTAGGAACTGCCGCCTGCAACAGCAGCTTGAAAGCATCCTGCTGCCCTGACAGACACAGGCTCCCGGTCCCCGCTGAGCAGGGAACGCAGCAGGAGCCATGCAGCGAAGTGCTGCCTCTCACTAAGGCAAGATAACCCCGAGCAGCTCTGCCATGCAGGGTTGAGCACCAAAACGACGCAGGACGCCTGTGTGCACCCGGTAGGGTCCCTCAGAGCTCACATAGGCACCCCAAATGCTTCCCCCCTCCCCACAGCAGCAGTACTGGCATCCTCAACAGTACTGGCATCCTTGGCACTAACGAGGCGGCAGCCTGACACCAGGCTTGGTTTCAGTCAAGCACTGAAACAGATGACGTTGCACTTCCGACGAAATCCCACATCTCTTCAAAACAATTCTCGGTTCGGGGTGCAGATGTGGGGTTTGCTTTGTTCGAATGACAAAAAGGACCTCTCTCCTGTTTTAGTCACACACCTAACAAACACCCAATAAAAGCTACACTCCTCCTGGCTTTCTGGATCATGTATATTAAAGAATTATTATTAGAGATAAGAGTTCATTTTTAAATGACAAAAGGGTTACGCCACTGTAAACCATACAGCCAGTTAATCTTCATGGTTTAGGGGTTGCTCTGTGCTATTTCCTCTCTCTTTGCTCGCTATTTCACCACTAATCCTTTTGAAACGCTACAACTTGCTTAAGAGAGGGGTAGTTTTCACACACAGTCATGATCACAACCACACCACTATCCTTGCCCGGACGAGGAAGTACCAGATCCCCAAAGCAGAAGTGCTCGCCTCCGCCAGCCAGTCCAGTGCATTTCTGGCTGCTGGGCTGAACTTTTAGATGTTTAGTCAGTAGCAGGTGCAAGATTTGCATGAACGATGACAACTGAAACGTCTCCAGCCTGGCACCTGTCTGAGCATCGGGGGAGAGTCAAATGCAACGCACCCCGCTCAGTGCAAGCAGCAGCCAGCTAACATTGTCACCGCTGCTCCCAGCCCACGACGGCCATAGGCAGCACAGGACGCAGTACCAAACTGTGTCTTCCTCTGAAGCCGACCGCTCCAGCCTAGTGCTGCTCGTTTCAACCTGGCAGTTACTGGAGATCGTGTTGGTTGGAACGAGCGATGTTACACCGCTCACTGGATCTGTCACCTCCGTCCTCCGGTCCCAGGGCACAGAGGATCTCCTGTCCCCAGCCTGTCACCCCTCACAGGCTCCCTCCGCACTTGCTGACTCGGGCGGCCTCGCAGCCCCCGTGCACTGAGGGAAACTGAGGCGGCGGCTCCGGCTTTGAGGCCGACACAGGGCTCGGCGCGGGGTTCCCCTCGGTTGCCCTCGCTGCCGACGCTGGATCTGCCCGCGGCCAGAGGGAAGGGGCAGGGCTGCCCCGGGCGGCCGGCGAGCACCCTCCGCCGGCCCCGCGGGGCTGCGCCTTCCCGCCCTGGGGGGCAGCGAGGCGGGGGCGAGCCTTACCCCGGCTCCCCCCCGGCCCCCTCCCCTCACGCTCCTCCCCGCTCCCCTCAGGCGCCCACCGCCGGTTCCCCTCAGGCGATGCCCCGCTCCCCTCAGGCGCCCACCGCCGGCTCCCCTCAGCCGCCGAGGCAGGGGGGGCGCCCGCCAGCAGCCGCCACCGCCCCGTTCCCGCCGCGCCGCGCACCTCCGCTCCCCGCCCCGCTCCGCCCGCGGCGGGGGGCGCGGGCAGCCTACCTGGGCGGCGGGGCGGCCCGCGGGGCTCGGCCTGGCCTGCCGGGTTGCCGGGCGGCGGCGGCGTCACGGCCGCAGGTTGGCTGCCGGCGGCGGGCGCGGTGCCGTATCGCTATAAAAAGAAGCGGTGCGGGGGGAGGGAGAGGCGGCCCCGGCACCTTCGCCGCGCCCGGCCCCGATCCCCGGTGTTTCCCCCACCCGCCGCGGGGAGCAGCGGCTTCACCCCGTGCAGCCCCGCTGGGGTGGGGTGCCCCTGCCCTCTGCGTGTGTCCCTGGCTGGGGGTGGGTCAGAGCCGTCCGCCGCAGCCCCCACCCGGGTGCGGGGGGTCCGTGGCCGCGTCCCAGGGGGTGAGGAGGGACCCGCCCTGAGGAGCCAGCGATGTCCGTGTCCTTCGCACCAGGGCAGCCTCGGGCAGACGGAATCACAGAAGGGCTGGGTTGGAAGGGACCTCCGGAGATCGTCTAGTCCAACCCCCTGCCAAAGCAGGTTCCCCTAGAGCACGTTGCACAGGGTCGTGTCCAGGCGGGTCTTTAATATCTCCAGAGAAGGAGACTCCACACCCTCCCTGGGCAGCCTGTTCCAGTGCTCTGTCACCCTCACAGTAAAGAAGTTTTTCCTCATATTGAGGTGGAACTTCCCATGTTTCAGTCTGTGCCCATTGCCCCTTGTCCTGTCGCTGGGCACCACTGAGAAGAGTCTAGCCCCATCCTCTTGACACCTGCCCCTAAGGTATTTGTAAGTATTGATAAGATCCCCCCTCAGTCTTCTCTTCTCCAGACTAAACAGACCCGCAGCCTCTCCTCATAAGGGAGATGCTCCAGTCCTCTAATGATCTTTGTAGACCTCCGCTGGACTCCCTCCAGTAGTTCCTTGTCTTTCTTGAACTGGTGGGCCCAGAACTGCACACAGTACTCCAGGTGTGGCCTCACCAGGGCTGTGTAGAGGGGCAGGATAACGTCCCTTGACCTGCTGGCCACGCTCTTCCTAATGCACCCCAGGATACCATTGGCCTTCCTGGCCACAAGAGCACATTTTTGGCTCATGGTGAACTTGTCCACTAGAACTCCCAGGTCTTTCTCCACAGAGCTGCTTTCCAGCAGGTCAACCCCCAACCTGTACTCGTGCATGGGGTTATTCCTCACGAGGTGCAGGACCCTACAATTGCCTTTCTGACAGGCTGATCTGGGCAAGCATGCGACAAAGCAGAGCGTGAGTGAGGCTTTGCAGAAATAGGAAGGCACCAGCGACGTGCAGGAATGCCTTGCAAACCTTAAATGTGTGTGCACCAAAACCAACCATTTACGACAGCCTTCTGTCTGCAGACGCTGCTGGAGCACTGTCCGGGCCCAGACAGGAGGCTGGGGCCGCAGGCTGGCACCTGGGAAAGGGCACCACAGGGGACAGTTGTGGGGACAGGGCTTTTGGCAGCTCCAAATTGGTGTTGGTCCCTGCTATAGTCAGAACCTGGTTATCAGCCTGGCAGCTGAACCACTGCAGTGAGATGTTGCCTTTTAAGACTGATCCTCCCAAACTAAAGAAAAAACTCATCAAAGCTGAATTTTTCTTTCAAATCCCAACAGCTCCTTCCATCTCTCAAGCTGCGCTCAGATACCAGAGCAGCTGTGACAGCCCTGAGGCGCCTTGCTCAGTTTCTCCTCCATCTCGTGTTGACGATTGATGGCATTTTGGTCACAGGAGGAGCGAGAAGCCCCCCAGGACATGGGCTCCCCATCGCTGTCTGCCCACGAGGAAGCTCTCCCTCCAGCAACAGCTGCTGTTGTTCTCCTCCACCATCAATCCCTTTCAGGAAGGGACGGGGATTAGATGAAGGTAACACATTTCAAGGTAATTTCTCTAAATGGCATTTTGCTGCCCAGCTTTACTGTCAGTTGCTGGCAGGGGCTGTGATGCTTCAGCTCACTCTGCAGCCCCAGAGCCCCCACCCCATGGCACAGGTCTCACTGCGATGGCCACAACAGCTACAAGTCCTGTCTTCGGCCCAAAGCAGATGGAGACAGGGGCAGCAGTGAGGCCAGGGCACTGAGAAGTCACATAGGTAATGGAACCCTTACGCAGAGACACTACACTCAGTGCCTTGTGTTATATTCCACCAGGCGAGCAGCTAAAGCTATGGATCATGGGCAGACCAGGCACCTGCTATACAGAGAGGGAGGCAACAACCCCCGGGAAACCCCAGCCTAAATAAATACTACCAGGGGCTGTATTTTGCATGAAAAACACTTAGGCAGAACACTGCCTTGGGCAAGTGAGAGGAACAAAATCCTGCTCTCAAGGGTTTTGAAGTAGAGAGGGTTTTTTCACCATGAAATTTAGTATTTTCTTTTTTTGTCTAAACTTTCTCTGCATCCTGGCAGGGAAGGGGGAACAGAAGGAGCTTTTCTGCTGGACCCAGCAGCATCTCACTCAGACAGACCTGGCGGGAACACAGGTGCTGAGTTAAAGGATGATCCTGAGCAAAATCCATCCCTAAATAAGGTAACCATTCCAGACCTGCTCCAAGGAGGTAGTGAGGGTGCCAGAACCGCGTCTAAGGTGGACCTGGGCCCTGCGTGGGGCTGCTGCCAGGGACTGGTCTGGCAGGGTAGCAGCACCTCATTGCTTACAGTCAAATGCTGCTGCTCCCTGGATCTTGGGCACAGACCCAGCCTGCACATCTGGTGCCTTCTGCTCCTTCACAGGGTCCAGCTACTACAGCAGCTACTTGTGTGGAGCTGACCAGATGGTCTGACTGCCCCACTGCCCTCCCTCCCCCATTATTGTTTGCTAAGATCTTGCTGCTTCTCCTGGATAAGGGACCTTCACTTCTTCATATCACTTGAATCGCTGCCTTACCTTGAGCTCTGAGGTGATTATATGGCCCACCTATAGGCAATGCTCACAGGAGGGCTGCTGACTCCTTGTGATTGAACTTCACATCAATGATGGAGTCGTTCATACTCTTTCAAAGGTGTCCGAGTTGTGGTTTGTGTTGGCCCCATCCCCTGCTCTTCTCACACCTCCGCCTTGTAGCACATGTAGAGTTCAGATTTGTTCTTACACTCTGCAGAAGACTCAGAAGTCCCCATCTTCCAGCACTTACTCAGTGTAAGTTCACTTCACATGAAGCTCAATGTTCCTTGCTCTCCACATGTCCAAGCTAACAAACTTCCCTTGTAAGCAGGCCAGTGGCTCCACACACACTATAGAGGCAGGTTCAGCATTTGTTTTCCTGTTTCTACAGAGGTTGGCCCCGGTCCTATAGGGAGGATAGAGACTGAGGAAGATCCTGGATCACACATCTGCCCTTCATCCCCATGCTTCTATCCACAGAGGTCAGAACTACTGCAATGGTCCTGGAGTTGCTCCACAAGGCTTTTTTTCCCAGCTCCTGGATGGGTTTCCACACAATAAAAAGTCTCACCTGAAATGAGGGCATGTGGCTGGCTGCAGTTCACTTACTGCTCAGCTACCTGCGGCTCTTGCTTTCCTGCCTAGTTACTAAAGTAGAGCTACAGCTCTGAATTGAAAATCTACAGTGAATACAGGGAAGGCTAGGACATGTGTGTAGGGTATGTAGGTCCAGAGCCATGGACGGGATGGCCTGCAGTAGGGACAGGTGATTATAGGCAGTATAATCTTTACTAATTTGAAAAAATGCCTGCTTTTTGTCTTTGAGGCGTCTTTGAAGCAGTATGTGGCTCTGGTGTCACCAGGTCACTAAGGAAGTCTGCAGGCTGCAACAGAAAACCACCGCAAAACCCCCTGCTCAACCAACAAACAGACACTGTCCTCTTCTGTGCGCGTTCAGCTCACGAGCTGGCTTGTCTTTCTTCAGCCTGAAGTTCAGGAGCACGTTTCAATCCTTTTCCATAAGTAAGTTTTTGATTTTTATTGAAACATGAAGAACTCCAGCTCAGAGGCATGATGATACACACAACCATAGCAGGGATGTGGGAGCAGGGAGAGATGAAAAACATTACTTTAATAAACTACTTTTGAGAACAGCTTCAGACTTCAGGTAGTGCACACTACTCCTTACTCTTGGGAGTTTGCAGGCAGCTGTAGTAAATTCTTCCTGTAGATTCCCTGGAGAAGAGACTGAGGAAATTAATTAGTTACCAAAATACCAAGCCTAATGCTATTGCTTTGAACTGAACAAAGATAAATACAATGAAACAACCTCCAGCACAGCTATTCTAGAGCAGTCTAGTTTGAGTGTTCCAGGATGATTCATCTACACAATACGACTGTGAGAGGAAATCAGATTTCTAAATTTCTGGTCGTAACTGAAGCACAAGAAACATCTTCAAGCCTTGGGGAAAAATTTCCATGGGGGAACGGACCTAGTCCCACACTGCCTTTCAGTGAAAAGCAATAAGCACAAGGGGAGGGGATGTTTCTGATCAGACACTGCAAGAACCAAGACCAAACTGGTAGGAACTGCAGAGTAGCATTAACACTGGAATTTACAAAGTTCCAGGTAAGCTTAAAGCGCATTGAAAACATTCTTCAGGTGGTAACAGCAAACAACTGATGAGCTGCTTCTCCTCCACCCTGACACAGTTAGCAGATGTGACAGCTGTCACAAATTGTTTGGCCGCTGCCCCTGCTATTATAAGAAGAGACCAGAGCAGACATCCGCCCCACTGCAGACAGGAGGATCTGTTCTGTAATTCACAGAGGAACAAGGCAAAGCCTGTACTCTGACACACTATCGTTTTTAGTGTTACTCGAACAGCAGCTGACCAGAACTAGTCAAGACTTGCAGGTTTTGTGCACCCTGCAGCACAGGGGGGGTGTAAGCTTAAGTACAAGTTGACAAACAGCACTTAGCTTATCTCAAGAAGAAACTCGAGCAGTCTTTCAGCAGATGACTGAGCTGTAAATCATGTTATGTGTAGCCCTAAAAGTATCATTAAGACAACTTGAAATAGTTAGCTTGTATTAGATAAGAAAATTTTTGGCTTGCAGCTATATAGATGAAAACATCTTACAGTCCTGTGTGCATTCAGTATCCATCTGAAAAGTCTCCAGCTGTGTTTTAGAAGGGCTGAAGTGCTTCATAAAAGCAGCCCCAACAGCCTTAAACTCAAGACTAAGTTCTCTGTAAGAATTTAAGTCTGAAGCTGAACTTTATTTACTTAGGGACATTTGCTCCTCGTCTCATATTCTGGTTTCATGGCATAGGAGGGTTACTGGTCTAGGGTGTGAATGGCATGAAACTATGAACAACGAAAAGTTGGTTTTTGTTGATGCTCAGGTGAACTGTCACACAGAACTACAGAGTCTGGGGAAGGGGGAGGCATCTGACAACAAGTACAGCGTTGGAGTATTTGGGGTTTTGTTGGGCAGGTGGGAGCTATTTCTGAGTGTCACTGATTGGCATTTAAGATTTGCACCACTTTCACTGGTTTTGATTACCAATCGGCCTCTGTTCAACTATGAGCTTGAAGTTTGCCAGCAAAAGGGTAAGCAGGCTGAAACTTTGAACAACAAGGGAGTTCTCTGGGCATGCGTTTGTCTTGGTCTCTTCTGCTCCAAATGGTGTATGAGATATCCACCTCAATTTCGAGTTGCAAAAGGGAATCAATACATGTCACTGAAGAACAAGTAGTACAAGTAGGACAGAGAACAACGGAGCATATTGGAATCAATGGATCTCTGAATGCTGTTATCTGAAATATCGTGACAAGGTAGAAACTGAGCAAGAACAGAATATTTAACCAGACTGCTTCCCCTGCCCCTGTCCATATTTCACACACCCCCCAACCCCTATGTTTAGCCTATGTAAACTTAAAAGCCCAAAACTAACCAAGCAGAATATTCTGTGATGAACCCAGGCTCTGCCTGTGCTACAATCCAGCGTTTGAGAAGCTATCCTATCACAGCTGTCTCCTGAGCCCTGTGCTGTTGCAGTTACTATTTTTGATACAAACCAGATCTGATAACTCCACGCTCCAACTTTTCCTCTGGCTAAAGGACGTTTTCATGGCTTTCTAGCAATTTCAAGTGACTTGTTCTTTTTGGAGCAGTTTTGACGGGAACAAGTCTTAAATGAGAAACGTCCAAGAACCGAGTCAGGGAGGGGAAAAATAATCTCTGCAAGCTGGGTCAGAATTGAAATTCTAAGCAATAAAGTCGCTCCATCCAGGAGAGGTTAGTACTGCTCGAGTCAGTTTGAGAGCAGCTGTGAGGTTTGGTAATCCTGCCCACAGACAGAGGAAGGCCGTACGCGGGGCAGAGGGCCACGCTGAGCGGTTCTTTTCAACCCAAAGGGTCACCTGTAGAAAACAAGTCACAGTGGGCTGGCTTTCCCTAGAGCCTGCTGAAGCCAGAGAGAACGCAATCGAAACTCATGGACAAAATAAGTGTTTTGATGCTAACTTTAGTAAGTAGTTTTCCAGAGAAAGGCAATTGCATCCATATTTAACAGCTGTTAAGGAGATACACATTTAATTGCATTATATCAGGGGTGCTTTATATTCAAGAGAAAACATTTCAAGTGTTTTAGTTCTACCTGTTTCAAATCCAGACTTTCTCCCTAGAAGATATTCCAGTTGACAAAAGGGCCTTGTTCAGGTATCTGGGATCAACTGAATACATTTATTTAAAAGCAATTTTAAATATTAAAAAAGTAGAAATTAACACATACAGTACTCAAAAACTGTCACATTAAATACATGTGAATAGACATGTGTACTGATGTTTTACCTTAACATTCAATGAGAAGTCAAGATTTTAACTAGTGGCATGACCAGATATGATTTCTGTACACGTTGATGTACTATGCAATAAAAAAATAAATAGCAACTGTTGTTCAACAGTAAATAAGACATCATCTGCAGAGCGTACTTCCCCCTCTGGGGGCACCTTCCCCTGCCCCTCCCCCCAACCCCTTATCAGCTAATTTTCCATAAAGATTTCGACTTTCCAAATACTATGTCATGTACAAAATTGCAGACAGTGGCTCATTGAGTTCAAATATAACACTGTACTTAATCAATATCATACATTTTCAGATTTCTTATGACCCACAATAAGCCAGAATAAACAGAACTATCGTTCCTGATGGAACTCATTTAATTTTATAAAATGCATATGTATACTATTTTAAAGAGCGTAGAAAAGAATAGACATTTGACTCTACATAATTTTACATGCCTAGGTTTTCTTTATATGATTTGCTTTTATCAGTTTATTTCAAGATCACTTAAAAATACAATTGACCACAAAAGTGAATAGGTTTTGTTCTTTAATGCAACTTAAAACATTGTAGTAATGGATAAAATGGAATGCTAAATAAATGCTAATCCTGACTTCCTTTCCATAAAAAAAAAGAATAAAGTCTGAAATACTGGAGCTGGTAATACTGAAGATTAAATGTCAGCGGGCTTGCTCACTCATTGCATTTTTTTTTTTAATAGACTTTTGTTATAAATGATAAAACCATTAACAGTTGATAAATGTTTTGCATTTTTTCCATGTGGGGTTTAGACTGGTATTTGTTTCTATATTAACCACAAACAGAATTAAATATTCACTGACTACAGTCTTGTAAAACTGAATTAAAAATGAAAGCCCTCAGAAAGTCTGAGATGTGCTTTTATGAAATGAAAATCTTTCCATGCAGCCAAGACAATCGGCTTTGAAATAGCAGTACTGGGTACTGAAGCCAAAATCACATTTAAAGCAAGTAATACAAAACTACATATGAAAGTCATGGAACCTGCTACAGACAACCATGGGAAAAACACAACCTCATTATGTCTCCAAAGTTAAAAAACAATGTTGAAAGTGACATAGGAAATGAAAGTTTCCAGTAATACATTGAAGTGTTTTCTGGCAATGCAGCTTTGTATCAACTTTCAAGAAACCTCAGGTTAAATGCAGCCTTCCAAAGATTTTCTTAGAAATTAGCCTTATAACAGCATGTCTGTTACTTGGTGCTTTGAATTAAGACTATGACAGTTACAGTTTAGTGAACTCTACTAAAACCAGCCTGATAATGATAGAACTCAGATCACAAGTAACAGCCTGATCAAATGCACGAGAGGTCACCCGAACTCCCACTTTTTAGAGCAATTAAAAATAATTTAAATTTATCCTTGTATCACCACTTAAGAAATTTTATTTTCGGTAACTAACTTTTAGCAAGGTTGAAGACAGAGGAAACCCGCCCCCCAAATCATTTTTCAAAGAGCCAATTTTGCTATAAACAAATACTGTTGCAAGCTCACATTAATCTGAATAGCAATTAAGTTAAAATGTTCTTTTCTTCAAAT
Source organism: Nyctibius grandis (assembly GCF_013368605.1). NCBI lineage: Eukaryota > Metazoa > Chordata > Aves > Nyctibiiformes > Nyctibiidae > Nyctibius > Nyctibius grandis. Next base: position 104,859,299 of record NC_090660.1, read on the forward strand.
GTAGCTATATGACTACAGTACTACTCTTGTACAAAGGCAGGTTTCAAGTAAGCGTCTAAATGCATGCATAATGTCAACAGTTAACATTTTCTAGAAGTCCTTGGTTACTAAGAATTCAGTGGAAGAAACCAGCAAATTTCACATATATCTACTAAAGAACAACAGGACTAATTTTCATTAAAATAAGTTTTCGAATGAAATAAATTTGTAACTTTTTATAGTGAGGTAATATCACAGGGGAACTGCAATCACAGTTTGGCATAGGTCCACATAATATAAACATGAAATGCTGTATGCACACCGTAAAACGTTACTGTTATCTGTTAAGTCAGTGAATATTTGTCTTCATGATTACACTTAACTGAGCACTATATTAAATAAATACCGAAGTGGGTTTCATAGCTGTAAACTGCATACACTTAGAAACTGCAGACTGATTTTTAAATTGTCCAAAACCATTCACTCATTCTAACTTTCTGCTAATTGTATACTGAGAATACCGAGTGATTAGGAACAGTCATTTCTGTACAGTTACATGGCTGACGGAGATCACCTATGTTGGGAAAGCTGGCAGTTCAGACATATTTTGAACAGCACAGACAGAGATGTAAGTGCTAGATGCCCAGGATGGCTTCAACGAACCCAATAAGGCGTGCCAGGTTCCAAGGCTACCATAATACTGGCAAAGGCAGAATAACACAGTATATTTACAATACATATAATTCAACCTCATGAGGTGAAACTTAAATGATTTCTTAATTTGTAACAGCAGCTATATATACAATTGTGCACAGGATTACAGGGAGGCAGCAGCGTTCGCTTTTGCTAAAAAGCCCGTCTTGCATGAAGAATGTGCAATGCTCAAGTTTAGGATTTGTTTTGTTTGTTTTTACTAGTCTGACAGAATGTGCACAAAGGACACTGGAAAGACCCCTTTCCTCTCTGGCTGTCCTTCGATGTGGCCAATCTGCAAGACAGGACAAAAACATACATATATAGAGATGTGTGTACACATGGAGTTTGTCGACTGCATTTACGTTGTTCAAAAGCAGCAGAAGTGCATGGATCCTACAGAGCCTTTGCAAGTTCTTGGACAGTTTAAAGCAGACCTTCGTTAACATTTTAATTTGTGTAAAGGAACAGAATAAAACTGTACAAGCATATTATAAGCAAGTCAAATTAAGCCAACCAAATCTAAAGAGAACAAACTACAAGTTTATTTGGAAACCTACATCCACCACTGAATTTCAAGAATCTCACCAGAGCAGAAGCCTGATTTTCTTCTGTCTGATAGATTAACTTTCAGTAACAAGATACACATCTCTGAAAACCATTCATCTTAGTTAACTGAACACATCCTAAACATCTCACTTAAAGGAAATGTCTGCTACAGTGTGAAGTTACTTATGATAATCTGCATGCTTCACCTAAAGTGATAAAGGCCCAGCTATTTTCTCATTGAATTAGTATGATTCCTAATGAGAATTAATATGATTCCTAATGATTTATGTGCACACTAGTGTTCATAACAAATCACAGTATCGTCTGATTAAGTATCCTTCATGTTCAACTTCTTGCATGTTTTGCATAATAATAATTTATAAAGAAATAGCCAAGCAACTTCTAAAAAAAAAAAAAAAAGAATAAAGGCACCTTCTATATGAACTTTACATATTTAAAATGCATAATTATAAACAACTGTCATACTGATAGCACTGGAGTAGCAGCCTTGACTGACCACATAACCCTCTTCTCATCCTGCTATAGTGCTGCTTACTACTTTCAGAATAATAGTGCACCTCCTTCCTCCTCCACACGCTAACAAAATGGGAAGGGGAAACATGCAGGTTGGTCATTTCCTCTTGTAGAGCCCAATTTTTGAAGTACATGAGTCAACAGCCCTCGTTTCCCTTCTCAGAAACACTCAGACTGGAGCACTTCATGGAACTTGTCAGGCATGTACCCAGGGATCTTAAAAAGCCACTTCACAAAGCAGATTTAGCAACTAATGCAACTATAATCAGAGGCTGGATGATATGGTTAATACACCAGCTTTTCACTGGGCTTTTGATACCATCCTTTCAGTCGAAAATCTTCCATGCTTAAATGATGAGTGAGAGGAAACCGTGTAGCTAGAACCGAAACAGCAAAGTCGCGCTGCACTTAGATGAGGAAATCACAGGCAGCAGTGTGGTAACAATTTGTTTTAATCAATATGAAATCTGTCATTTTTGCCTGTAATAATTCTTAAGTAGGGAAGTATGATGTAGCAGGGCTTTAGAGGCAAGAAGTAGAGTGTCAAGGGAGGGCTGGAGCCATCAAGTGGGGTTGAGGGAAACCTGATGTTAGCACTCAAGAACCAAAGAACAATGTGTGGTCCAGAGTAGGGAGGAGTATGATACAAACCAATGGCATGGGAGGGAAGAAGGGAAAGAACATGTTAACTACCTCTCATTTAAGGAGGAAAACCATCAGCTTTACAGCACTAATTACAAAGAGTTTTTCAGACTTCCAGCAACCCCTGTAGGTATAACTTAACGTTTCTGGTGAAGATAATTACAGATCTCATTTTTCATGAAGAGTGTCAGTATGCTAAATGGAGTAACAATCACCACCTCTTCATTTAGTGAAAGGCCAGTGTGCATTCCAGAGAGTGACATGTAAGTACGTGTTGTTATGAGCAGCAATAAAGCCAAACCTAGTCAGGGTGGTTCTAGTAGACTCCCAGGAAGCGACAGACCCTACCAGACAAAGGGGGTCTTCTCTAATACGAGTTTAAGGGCTGGATGTTAGCTCAAGGAAAAAACTCCCCGAACCCAACAAAATAAAAAACTACCACCCACAAACCAAAATAACAACAAACCCCTCCAAATCTGGAAAAAGAGGCTTTCCTTTAAAAGTCATAAAGGAGTTCTGTGGAGCTATAAAAGGAAAAGATACATACCCACCACTCTTGGTCCTCTTCACCGGTTACAATAATTACTTCTCCTTCAACGAACGTGAGTTCATCATCATTATCTGCCTGACAGTCATAAATGGTCTTCACTCGCCTAACTTTGTTTTTCCCCTAAAAATAGAATGAAGTTTTAGATGAAAGATATGTGTAACAGCAAAAACATATATATGATATAAATTTTGCCTTTAGTTATGTTTTATTTTACAAGAAGGTGAAGACTACCAAATTGCTTTCCCTGCAATCGGGGACATAAGATCTAAAAACTGTGCTTCAACAAGGATATTAAAAAAAAAAAATGACCCACACAGGTGTAGGATTTCTTTTTCTTAAGATTCAGAACTCCCAAGAGACTTTAACGTGTAGTGCACAGATTAAGTAACCTACGCTTCCTCCAGTAAAGAAAGTTTAAATAACATCTTTACATTATTCCAGTCCACAAACACCCTCTTTCTCCTTTAATATATACTTCACTAAAAAACCCGCCATGAACAGAAAATGAAATCCAATCATCTCCTCTGAATGTTACAAGACAGGTAAGGGCTGAGGAAAATGCTGCATTGAAATCCCAGTATTCCTTACAGTTTTGGTTTTGGATCTAGTGCAAAAATACAGTAGCCTTTGATTTCAGATCTGCTTATAGGACTGGAAATTATTCTTTGAATGATTTTTCATCCAGTATGTTAGCAATTTCTTACTAAAAGAATCTTAATATCAGATGGCAGTACTATTTTGTGATGATAATTCACAACAGCTCTACCATTCTGAGTCCAAGTATTTTCTAGGTCATACTTTGCTGCATACTGCTAATTCATATGAAAAAGCCTGAGCCACGGACTCCTCCCTGAACATATGTTTCTCATGGCAGGGAAAATGCTTTAAATTATTTCCAAGTACAGTAATATTCACAGCAAAACACTCCTGCTACTTTATATTCCTATGTTTTCATACCCACACTTCTTCAAAAACTACAGTTCCTTCTTGAAACAGAAGCAGTCAGATAATAAGAATGCAAAAGGCCAAGAGCAGCACAAGGAGATGAGAAGCAGAAGGGCTATGGAGGAAAAGTCAGCAGGTTTAGAGGAATTTGAGCCAAAAATAACTTAAGAGAGGAAATTTCCTAGGGAGCCTTTTCTTTGCTGTTACCTACCCACTTGAAATGCCTCCATGTTTTGGCAAAAAAAAAACCAACCCTGCAGATCAACAGCAGAACAGACACACAGCAAAGAGCATTCCTACTAAACTCAAGGTACAGAAAAATAATAATTATAGAGGGATCTAAGGGACAAAGCACTTAACACAGCAACATAAGACTAAAAAATCCCATACTCCAAACAAATGAACAGAAACACCTGAAGTGAAGTTCATATGAGATCAAAGGGGTTTGGTTTTGCAAGGGTTTGCTGCAGCAAGAAGTTACTTCAAAGAACGCTTTCTCTCTTTTTTTTAAACAAATTCATATAATTTTAACAAAAATCTCAATTATCACAAGGGATTGGAATTCAATACTAATGGGTATTTGGGGCCAGTCCCAGCTTTCAACTCCAGAGAACCTTTACAAACTAAGACTGCTTCCAACCAATCCCCTGGTGAGGAAGGGAACCAACTACTTCTGCCAAATAAAAATGGTCTCATTCAATAAAGAGACTAAAAGAAAGTTAAATTCCTCTAAACTTAGAGAACTGTACGCAACTCAGCTTGTAAGAACACGTGAAAAATGATGGCAATTGCTCTTGGTTCCTTCAGATTAGCACCACAGATGACATATTAATATTATATTCCTTTCACTTAGGAGAGCGGTAAAAAGCAGAATTCAAGCCCGAGGTGTATTTAATCTTGAGAAGGTTTAAAAAAGGATGAATCTGAAGAGAGTATATATTTTCCAGAACAGTTTGGGGCACTGGTGTGTAAAGAAATAGAAGCAATTCCAGGACATGTAATTTAGGACTATAAAATAAATATAACCCACCCCACCCCTAACTCCTTGTATCCAATATTGGTACTTAGTAAGAAGAGACTTTTATGCATAAGACTGAAAAATAATCAGCTGCTGTGGTCATTAATAATCCCTCCATGTTCTTATTCACATTCAACATTTTTTTTTTTTGTTTAAAAAGAAATATTTTGTCCCCTTTATAGAAAACACACACACGAACACTCCAGTGCTCAGTGTGATTTTAGAAGCACTCAGAGCAAGTTTCATTTCTCTAAACATATCCTTTCAAGTCCTTACATATTAACAGCATTGCTATTTTTTACCTAATAATTCTGAACAACTGATTTTCTAAAACTTCCAATGAAAAATTTGTGCTCAAATAGTCAAACCCAAGAGTGAAGTACCCACAAGTACTAGTGGCTGCTGTCATGGGTCTTACTGGGATGTAGCATTTCACCAGTTTGGGTGGAGAGGATACAGCCAGAGGATGAAAATGGAGGCAAGATACATTTAAGAGGAATTCTTGCACATTATTGCTTGAGCAAGAAAGACTGCAGTGAACAAGAGATACACATGTGCATGCAATGATGCGTAGAAAACTGGAAAGTAATCAGCACAGAAACATCATAATTTTGATCCCTGCAAAACAGCGGAACTATTTAATTTACTGCACATGTGAAAATGGCTGAATTTGGAGAACACTGAATTTTTCCTCGGAATTATTCTGTATAAAGTAACGTGAGCGTTTAAAAAAAAACCAAACCAAACAACTAATCCACTATTTGCTTTCTTTCCTCGTTTAATAAAGTGACAAACAGCTGAGAATGTCCAGCATCACTTGCCTGCTAATATTTAAAAGTACGTAAGTAAACAAATCGTAGTTGCAGACACCTTTTGATCAGATCCCTGCACTATTTTATTTAATCTCCAGAACACTCAGGAAGCCCAAGCAGAGTGATGGCTCCAGAGAAAGTGTGTTCTTCCTCCGACAAGCACAAGAAGGCAGAAACTCACCCTCTGCTTTCACTACAAGAATGGAAGTCTCATTTCCTTTTACATAAGTGATTTGCATAGCCAATTTGACAAGCAAAACCATCTCCTTTTTGATGTATTCTTAATGATCAAAATCTTAAGAGAGCTCTGGAGTTTCATAAAACTATTTCAATGTACATATACATGAATAATCCTCTGTTGAATGGAAATTGCACTGAAGTGGGGGTTGAACAAGGAGACTCGGAATCGAGTTATAGTTCCAGCTCTGCCACTACACACCATCCAGCAATGTCAATTTTGCCACTTCAGCAATATATCTGAACCGTTGCTAATGACTTACGTACACCGACACTGAATACGACAGGAACATTTACTAGTTTGTCGCAGTTGACTTGTACTTGAAATTTTTTATCTACTGACAATAGGTGCTAATACACTTTCTTATTCAACTCAGGACATTCTATGATTCTATTAAAAAAAAATCAAATATGTAAATATTCTAGTAATCTAAGGCATACAAAGCAGTGAGCAAAGACAGCAGCGAAAACCACCAACCAATTCAGAAGTATTGACTGGCACAGATAAAAACGCCCAAGTTCCCTAATAAATCTAAATACCCTGCCATGGTCCCAAGGCTATCGTTTTATGTTACTAGTATTTGCTCCAGCATGCAAGAGGCCTTGTAAATCCCCAGCATTTGCTGAAGCTACTTGAAAGCACAAAAAGAGCTCCTCATTCCCCATCCTAGCCCGTTACGTTATGTAGCTTTGTGTGCACAGCTCAAGGGTGCGGCTTTTTTTTGCACAGATAATCCTACAGTAACTTTGAAGCCTCCCATGGATAGTCTCAACTAGCTGGAATAACACTTACCATATTTATTTTCCTGGGAAGTGGCACAGGGGTTTCTGGCAGGGCATGTGCTATGTCATTAGACTCTTCAGATGCTTGCCTTTGGACGGTGTCTCTAGACTGTATGTTTGGAGAAAGATCTAAGGAGTGAGATTTTTGATTTGCCTCTGAGGGCTGAGGCTTTGGTGATGCTTCTCCACCTTGAGTTTTAGCCAACAGCTCTCCCAGCTGAGGTTTTGGAGGAAGGTCCTTCATTTGCGGCTTTGGAGGTAAGTCTCCAAGTTGTGGTTTTGGTGGCAAGTCTCCTAGCTGAGGCTTTGGGGGTAGTTCTCCAGGCTTTGGGGGTAAATCTCCCACTTGAGGTTTCTGAGTTAATTCCAGAGGGAGAGGCTTTGGAGGCAAGTCTCCGGGTTGTGGTTTCTGTGGTATATCGATGGACAGTGAGGGCTTCTGAAAGATTTCCGTGTGCTGATGGGGTTTATCGATTGAAAGATGATGACTGGTTTCTATTTTTCTTAGTGCCACTAAAAGAAAAGAGCATAACAATGGTTTTTCACAATGTCATTTTAATATTAAAGAACTTAGGCGCATATCAAAACTGTAATTAAGTAAATGACCTCATGTTCACTGAGCCCCGATAACTGTCCATACGTCCTCCTAGTCTGTGACAAATGCAAGATAACACAACCTTACGTAACCCTCTTTCACTGAGGTCTCATTTCATTGCTCCTTCTGGAGGCCAGAAGTGCTTAATCCAACAGCTCCTAGGTGTCAATTTATAGATTAACTACTTAAAATGAAATAAAGTGATTGCTTTTTGGACCTAAACAAAAAAATATTAAATATAAGAAAAGATGTATTTTGCAAAACAATCTATCAACCTGCTGACGTGACCACAATGAAAATTCTCTTTAATGACAATTATTCATAGATACAGTTGAACTCTGTACAAAAAAACCCCAAGTCTCAGGATTAGTACCTGTAAAATCATAAAGAAGAGAGCGAGTGAGTATGTATGTCCATACAGTGTATAGAATAAAGTGTACTATAGACATTCAAACTAAAACTAATAAAAATGAATTATTGTAAACACAATTCAGTAAAGATGAGAAGTTTTAAAATGTGTATTTTGCAGATTTTATGGAAGGAAATTGAAAATAGCTTTTCAAATAGTTTTTTCGCAGTGTCATGTATTGATTCTACTATTAAATTCCCTAAGAAAACTTGACTGAAATCTACCTTGAAAGCAAAACCATAAGAACACAACAAAAAAAACCCAAACCCCACCAAACAACCCTGTATTAAAACAGATGAAGGGGGACAGAAGAGAAAAATGTTACAACCCATGATGAAAGCAACACATTTTGACTAGCAGGAATAATTTCCTATTGTATTCAGCATTGCTTTAGTGTCATATAACACCAGTCAAAAAGGTGGCCTGACATTTTACTACAAAAGCAACAACACTCCTTTTGGATATCACCTACTGCAATAACACTTCCATGCTATATTTAGGGTTATTGATACCAAAAAAGGAAAAATTTGCATAATTTCCAGGAAAGAAATGGTATAGCTACTATCAGATATCTAATTTAAGAAAATGTCTGTGTTGATACCTTTGTCTCCTAGACTTATCTAGTCCAAATGAACAAGCACTGATCATCCACATTGGTTTGAGTAAATGATGAAAAAAATGATAGTAGCCCTTATCAAAGTGCTTTGATTAAGACCATCTTAAATTTTCACCTATATCATTTTAAATCAAGGAAGTGTTGACTTCCTTTGCAGTGGTGCCCTATCACGTCATTGGTGTCTCTTTCAAAAAATGATACCATGTCATAATAATTGTAATTTAATAAAGTTGAAATTTCACATTTGCATTTTCTGTTAAAATGATTCATCTAGCTTCAGAAGTTTGGACACGGGGCATTTCCTGATCTTCAGGCTCTATAGTGATCATCCACTCATACGATACAACCTATTTTTGATGGATTCTGTATCAGACAGAGCTACAAGGTAGGTCTACTTTCAACTTTATAGTCAACTCCTGTACAAACTCAAACAACTCTATAAAACCTGCTGTATGAGTTTAAAGAGAGACTAGAAAAAACATTGCTAAAAAAAAGGGACATAAGTGATCACTGGGATGATGGTCTTAGCAAGTTTGTCATCAATACATAAGCAAGGATGTAACAGTACCTGATTCTTTCCAAAGTATTTATAAGGACAACAACCCTGATCGCCAAAACATGGCAACGGACACAACTTGTTTCAAGGGTATCAAGAAATTGGACTTACGGATATTAGGAAGAAAAAAGAATTTAGCAATGAGAGTGATCAAAGATAGAAACGGGAGCCCAGAGAGGTTAACCATGGACATACTCAAAATGGGACTGGACATGGCCTTGCGCAACCTGCTCTCATGTCAAAATGTTGGCCCTGCTCCGAGTGGTGGACTGGACCAGCTGGCCTCCTGAGGTGTCTGCCAGCTTCAATTAGTTTATGACTTTTTTTTTTTCTTTCCTCCTGATGTTCCATGGGTCTATTTTTTCAGTTGAATAAAAACCTTCCCAATCTTCCAAAATCCCTTCAGTTTTGCTAAGCTTTCATGGTTTGTAGCATTTTGGAAATAAAACTTGTGCTGAAAAGATCCATATATTTAAAACAAGTATCTACTTTCACACGTGTTTAAAAGATATCATTATGGGAACACCCACAAAAAGAACTCTTACCTTTTTGAGGTAGTTTGGGAAGAACTCTAGGGCCAAGTGCAGTCTTTGCAGTCCCAGTGCTAAATCAACAGATATGAATTATTAGTGCTTACAACTGTTATAAACCATACTTTTTCTTTTCCTTTTTTTCCCCCTCTACACATCCATAATCTAAAAAAAAGGTCCACATTTATTTTGCTTTTTTTGTAAAACCATCTTGTCATCTGGTCCGTGGATCAATCCCGAAACACAAAGCACTGTTAAGAATGAACTGCTTTTGCAGAGAAGACGACGTACAAACCCCACACAGCTTTAATGCTACAGGGCAGATTTATTCTATGAACTACAGTATGCGCAAAAATGTACTCTGAAAATAGGTGAAGCTGAAAGACCAGCTCAGTGGGCAGATCCTGAACTTGAAGGAAAATTTGGTCTTTAAAATAACTATACTGAAGCATTCAAAACATAATGTGTCCTTTATGTCAGTGGTTTGAAGTTTTCCAGGACTGAACCTATGCCTTGTAGCCTACTGCACGAGTATGATATTGTATTACACACAAACTGCAGCTGCATCAGGAGACAAAGTCTCTGCTACTCCAAGGAAATACTGATGATTGCAGGAAAACAACATGCTTTACTCTGTCAACCTGTGTTACAGCTGTGTTAGCTACTCATAGGGGTAAGCAACAACACAAGCAGGACAGTTGCGAGTAATTTAATTACAGCATAAAATCTGAGATAGTTACATATTGTCAAAACTTTCCATCTATGCTTTCTGTTGTAGACAATTTTTTTTCAGAATTAACACCAGACTGGCTCAAATTTGCAAACATGGCATGTGAGGGCAAAACATATTATAAGTTTCAAGAAAACTCCACCAAATTTCTTCCACCAAAAACACATCCAAGTCACTTTTACAGAAAAGTACTATAGAAGAAAAGAAGAAAGCGAATTGATTTAAGGCATGAAAATCAAACAATAAATAACCAAACAAAAATCAGTATCACCTCAAAATAATTACTCAGAAAACACGGAAAAAGAAAAACAAGCAAGGAAGTTGCCAGAACATGTTCAACAGAGCAGAGAGTCTTCTGCATCAACAGCCTTGATTCTGGTATTATTTGTCTCTGAAGCTAATGTTTCAGAATGAGTATGATGAAACACTTTTATCTTAATTTCCTAGCTTTTTAAAAATAGTCAAAATATATATCATGACACAAAACTGAAAGAATAGCCAAGCTCAGTCTTGATTCAATAAGTAATTACCTCCAATGCCATCAAGCATGAGTACCACACTTTTACCTTCGTCTTACACGTACCAAGTATGGCACCAGCTCTTTGTGCTGTAGAACATCACCACTTTTTCCCTGAATACCCAGTGCCACCTGGATGAATTCAGCAAACACGGCAAGTCAGCTGTGCTACCAACAATACATCCACTGCCTGTCCTGACAAGGCAGGTCACAGACTGAGGAGTGTTCAGAAACTCTACCTACACATCTTCTACTGTGATTTGTTTGACGTTGCAAATCCATCTCCAGTCATGGCCTGATCATGCACGCTTGTGGTCGTGCAAGGTCTCCGTCATGTTGCCTGAGGCACACGTTTATTAGAAATACCATGCTTTGAACCTCAGGACCTTGGAATCACAACACAGATAAAGGAGTAACAAACACTAAGTGACAGGAATGTATGGCTATCCTTACTGCTCCAGCTCTTGAAAAAGACACTTGCAATGTACCGACCTGATGAAGTACAAGCTAAAAGCAGTTTGTGTTATTACAGACTGTGTGTCAGCACACGAGCTTAACAGACTGGAAAACAGTTAAGCTGGAAGACCGAGATGAATTCTCTCTCTCACAGAGCTGTCTTCGATGCCAGCCTGTACCCAGAGTGACACTTCTGCAGCTACAGGCACGAGACCTCACCCTGAAGAAGATGAAATGCCAGAAGACATGAAAATACAACTTTTGTCCTGCTGGACTGCAGGGTGAGGCAACATTCCCCAGCTCAGAGAGCACTTCTGTAGGAGCGGTACATGGATTCTGGTACAAGTCGTTCTGTCCATCCCCCTCAAAGGATGAATTGTGTAGGGACAGCTATGAACAAAGCGTAGGAGGCTCAATGAAGCCAAAGTATTTGTATGGTAGTAAGGCATGCAGAAAACTTATGAAGAAACATAGCTATGATTTTACTTCATATGAAAGGCAAATTTTTTCTAGTTTACCAGTTACTTATGTTTAGATAAATTTTCATCTTTGCCTTCATATACACAGATTTTACCTTGACTGCTGAGACATCCCCTCAAACTTGTTTGCAGCCTTAGTTGAAGGTGGGCCCAAATCATTACCTGCAGTGAAAAAAAGCACAGTTTTAAAAAAAGGATAATTACGATAACTGAACTATAATCAGCAGAGGGTGCAACTTAAAGCTAAGTACACACTCTTCCACATATCCTCTGTAAAACATGTCTAAAGATTTTAAAGATCATTCTTTATCAATAATTTTGTAACTGCAAAAGCGGCAGGGACCATAATAATCCAACTTGACCTTTCATAGAACACATTTTAGAACAACTCACTGGTAGCTCACATCTATTGGCAAGGAAAGATTGAATGACACTGCTGAGTTACTGCTGCAGGGCATTTGTTTTGAATATAGTGTTTCAATTTCCTCTGAATAGGAGATACTGCAGGCCAGTATCAAATAGATTTATGGCAGATGTTTACATTTTGTGTTATGAGGCACGTCTTTTTAAAACCACCATGAATTTGATTTTATTCACAAAACATCAAATTTCTAACGATTTTGATCCTACATAAAGAATAGCCTTTAGCTGATTTAATGACTAATCAGTATGTTACCATAACCTGAACGTTAACTGTTGGTAAAGAAAAGGTCCCAGGTATACTCAATTCTGTCAAAAGGCAGCAAAATCCAAACCCAAGTGCTTCTGAACTCCTTCAGCAGAAGGCTTCTCTTTCATTAACCATCACCGTTCCCACAGTACAATTACACTAACTACTTTGTTTTAGTACCTTTATCATTCCCCCTTCCCTCTTCTATTACAGTGCATCTAAACTATCTCAGAACCAACTTGAACAACCATTAGTATATTTTGTCACTGAAATAGATGTAAAGTGACATTCAATGATCCAAGAACACAAAATACTTCCCATGAAAAAGAATAACAGATCTACCTAGATACCATCCTTAGTGCATTGAAGTCTAAATGAAACAGGAGAAAGGGCTCATGCTGAGCCTTGCTAAAAAATACATTTTTATTTTAAAGTTTAAAAAAAAAGAGAGAGAAAAGAAAAATAAGGGTAAGGCAAACAGCAAACCCGTCACATGTAGATCCTATGGATAAAGCAAGGAAAAATATCTCATGGTTGCTATGGAAATCCAAAATAATCTAACTGACATTTTTAGAACATCTTTGAATAGAAACTTAATTTGCTTAGACATAAGCTAATGATTGCTCTGCTTGAAACGTCAATTAATGCACAGATTAGAAAACAAATGCTGAAATTCAACATAAGAAGAAATATAACAACACTGAAAAAAGCTTCTGAAAGGGAAAGCAGTGAACATCTGACAATATTCTTAAACCAAAACCACAAAGGCAGAGACAAGAAACGCTTTTTTTATAAGCACAACACTTAATACTTGCTTAAGATCCAACTCGACTTTGAAACAAGTTTTTGTACAGATCTCAGCTGTACAAAAAAAAAAAAAGAGGAGAAGAGGCCCCTCTCTCATCCCCTGAGGTTTGGTCTGCACTGTGGAGCAGAAAAGAGACAGGATAAGCACTGTTCTTCTCTGGCCCTGTTTTGAAAAGGTGTTCTCCTGCTATAAGGTTCTTCATCTTCAACTCCACACCTGCACCTTTCCCAGATTTTCCTTTTCCTTTATCTGCTAATATTTTTAAAGAAACACTGGAACTAGCTTAACATTTGTTCCTACCACACTTTTCATTCTAATTGCATCACATTATATAGTATTCCAGTATATGGTATTTTAGGTGCTGTTTTGGACTTAAAGATTTGGGCTTTTTAAAATTTTTAAAGTTCAAGCTCTTCAAAATGTCTTTACTACCTCTGAAATAGTACAGGGCTGTTAGACTCCAGAACATAGGAAACACTTTTTCCATATCCCAGACATCTGACAAGTAGAGAACTGAAAAGATTGCCATTATTTGTATTCCTTGAAAAAAAGACTTTGCTTTTCATTGGACTCTGTACTCGTCTTCATATTAAATCCTAGATTGAATCACATATTCTACACGAGTACTCCATGATTTACCATATTTAACTCAATTTGCTGAAAAAAAAAGGTGCTTTTAGGCTTGCATTTTTTTTTAGGTTAGTAATATTGTGTTTATATTAGAACAGAGAGAGCATACTCCTAAGATATAAGTAGTGTATCACAGAATCACAGAATGTTAGGGATTGGAAGGGACCTCGAAAGATCATCTAGTCCAATCCTCCTGCCGGAGCAGGATTACCTAGATCATGTCACACAGGAACACATCAAGGCGGGTTTTGAATGTCTCCAGAGAAGGAGACTCCACAACCTCTCTGGGCAGCCTGTTCCAGTGTTCGGTCACCCTCACCGTAAAGAAGTTTTTCCTCATATTTATGTGGAACCTCCTGTGTTCCAGCTTGCACCCATTGCCCCTTGTCCTGTCAAGGGATGTCACTGAGAAGAGCCTGGCTCCATCCTCATGACACTTGCCCTTTACATATTTATAAACATTAATGAGGTCACCCCTCAGTCTCCTCTTCTCCAAGCTAAAGAGACCCAGCTCCCCCAGCCTCTCCTCATAAGGGAGATGTTCCACTCCCTTAATCACCTTTGTGGCTCTGCGCTGGACTCTCTCTAGCAGTTCCCTGTCCTTCTTGAACTGAGGGGCCCAGAACTGGACACAATATTCCAGATGCGGCCTCACCAGGGCACAGTAGAGGGGGAGGAGAACCTCTCTTGACCTACTAACCACACCCCTTCTAATCCACCCCAGGATGCCATTGGCCTTCTTGGCCACAAGGGCACATTGCTGGCTCATGGTCATTCTGCTGACCACTAGGGCCCCCAGGTCCCTTTCCCCTACGCTGCTCTCCAACAGGTCTGTCCCCAACTTGTACTCATACATGGGGTTGTTCTTGTCCAGATGCAGGATGACCCCCTTCTGTAAGCATTGGATTCCAGCTCAAAAGTTTACAGGTTTATGGAAATCCTGCCACCAAGACTAAAATGATAGAAAATTACATGGGCCTGAGATTTATAGCAATTGGGAGAAGCTGACCGCATAGAACAACGTTTATTGAAAAGAGGAAGAATTTGAGCAGTCTGGAAAACAGTTTCTAAAAAGCTTCTGTCAGAAAGGTATCCTGTTAAAGAAAGAAGTGTTGTTTCTGTATAACTTCTGCAGGTAGAAGGATGCAAACCTCTCAGTCTTTGTAGATGTACAGACAACATCAAAAAACCCTAAAGACATATCAAGACAACACATCCCCATCAGCTTGGTGCCAACACTTTACAGGAGAAATCTGGCATAGAGGCCAAGGAAACAAGCTCTCCTGGCAATCAGGAGAACCACACATGCTCGTCGAGGTCTATCCGCCCCAAATCAAGATCCATGTAGGTTAAAGAGCTGGTGAGAACAGGAGCAGGGGTGAAGAAGTAGATGCAGAGTAGATGCAGCAGATGAGGAGGCTGGGGTGAGGGCAGCCTGGGCAAGCTAGGGTAGAGAGGGAGGCAGCAGAGGAGATTGAACTGGGCCCCAGGGGAGCGTGGAATATTTTCAATTTTCTCAAGTGAGACTCAGATCCAGAAGCCTGAAAGCTAAAGCGACAGAAGATAGAACTGTTGATTTATCGGAGCTGACATTACATCAGGTTGCAATCATTGGAAAGCAAGCACCAGGTAAAAAAAAAAAAGAAATCAAAGCTCATATATCATCCATCATAAAGGTTTTCCCCTGCCCTTTTGTTTTGCATTTCAAAACTCACCCCAAGGAATTGGGCCCTTATTCTGGGGTCCATGAGGTAGTGGGCTTGGTGGGTCAGAGAGGGTTCTTTTGTGTCCTGGGGGTGGGGGAGGTGGTCTCTTCTTGGAAAGAGTGGAGCTGCCACTAGAGGTTTGAGTGCTTAGAGGGAGGGTTGAAGGTGGGCCTGCAAAATAACAAACAATCTGCTTACAAATACATGTGCAGAAACGTCAAAGCACTGCTGAAAAATTCACAGTCAGACCCACAGCGAAGTGCAGCAAAGAACTAAAATAAAAAGACAAGCCATGCCAAAACACTGTTTCAACCGAACGACACGTTCACCACATTTTAAGCCATCGTAGCTGTGGGAATATAAGCAACTTGACAATAGAATGACACGTGTACTTATGTGTAAAAAATACAGGATTAATCACTCCAGGATTTCTAATTTTAGGCATTGTTTGAAAAAAAAAAAAAGGCATGAAATCTTAAAATACAGTAATTAAAATTGCTATTAATTTATACCAGAATGAAATAGCTTTCTAGATGTTCTATTACGTGGGGATTTTTTTTTCCCCTCCAGAGCATCCCATATGAATTCTATTAATAAACTTGGGTGAGGAGGGGAATAGAAATCTATCTAGAAATTTTCCTTGCATTTTGAAAATAGGATTGTCAGCTTAGTAAGTTTTTCTGTAGTTATTATCCCTTTTTTCCTGTGGCTTAAATACATCAGAATATGCATTTTTAGAGCAATGCAAATTGTTGTATGCAGTGCATATAAAATAAATAACAGAAAAGCCCTTTCTGAAGCCGAGATTAGATATTTAATGGTAGCATTGCTTATAAGAGCTTATGCAGTCACCTCTCCCCTTAAACCCTTTATTTCCCCCTGCATCAATGTTGGCACAAGTATTATTTAACACAATGCATGTTTTACAGGATATGGGAACAGACACAGATTGAAAGACAAAATAACCCAGAGGGAAGACAAGAGTTTTCCCTTCACCATTCACCTTCACCATTCACCTTCCGAAATATCTTCAATAAGAAGGTGAAGGAAGCAGGCAGTGCAGGGCGCCAACGTGCAGCGAGGGGACAACTGCTCAAGTCAGCGGCCATTACCGCCACAAGAAATTACTTGTAACAGTTATCTAAATTAGTTTTACATTAGGTTAGAATAGCTTTAAGGGTTTCGTTGTTGGGGTTTGGGTTTTGCTTGTAAGAGAGCTTTGCCATCACAGGCTCTGGATAAACACAGAAAATTGACATAAAGTTTTAAAAGCAAAGTTTATTTATACCTGAAATTTCAAGTCTATCGTCACATATTTTTGTAGCACTACAGAGCCAACTTGCCTATTTTGGAAAACCTAACTTATTTTAACGGTATTTGAGACCAAATGTTCATTTTGTTAATCAGCATATATCCTAACCTGTACACAGAACCAGAGCTCTCTCTTTAAAAATATTTATTACCAGTCTCTATATGTAGACTGAAAATTACCAAAATCCGCATTCCTTCCCAAATTACTATATCTCATAAAAGTATTAAAATCAGTGAAGAATAATCTTTGCTAAAGTTCCTTAGGTGAAATAATAAACATTAAAAAAAAGTAACTTCAATTACCCTATAAGCATGTGTACGTTTGCCAGATATTTTCAGCAGGTGATCTCCCTCTTTCTTCTTAACTCCAAATAAAAGGTTAATAAAACTGCCCATAATGAGTTAATGATTCAATCTATTCTCTTCCAGATTCAAGCCTGGAAAGCCTTTTGCTGCTCAGGAGAATCTCTCAACCACAACCCCAGCAGGTATTTTGGGCCTGGCTTTCCATTAATTGCTTACTCTTGTAAATCAAATGATATATTTTGTGATTGTTCCTCTCAACTTACTTCCAAGTTCACAAAACCATTAACTGACAAGCAGCCAAATGTTAGTGCAGATTAATGAGATTGTTCCCCAGTTTGTATCCTTTCTCATTTTAATTTCTCTCATGAGCTTAAGCAAGCAAGCCGATTCAAACCATCCATTGAAATGTTTCTGCCAGCAAAAATAAAACTTTTTCTCATGCTAAGTTTTGACTGACAATCCCCTAGACTTCTGCAAGTTATAAATTCTTTAGTTCGCTTAAATAAACATGAATCAAAGGTTACTCTATAAACTGTAACTAGGAGTATACCTAGGAGTGGCGAGGGGGAAAGGAAAATTCAATATCCAGTGTTAACAGTAACATTATTTTTAAAGCATGTAGAAAACATACACAGGATGTCAGTACAGTATTTTTCTCTTGTCCTGACATCTCGAAAAGGAGTTACACACTTCCGAAACGTCTGCAAGTAGGAACGGCCAACACCGCAGAGGTTCTGTCCTACCACCACCTCGTGTCCTGCTGTTCGCACTGCACTGCAGCCTGACCGCTCAGCACCAACACGGTCTCCAGCCCGACCACAAATGACAAATAGTTCAAAATTGGCTTAAAGGAAAAAAAAGGTGGAGGAAATGCATTGAAACAGTATTGTGTGCTAACTGCAAAAATAAAACCTCAGCCATTAAATACACAATTTGTACTTTTTATTGCCAATAAAATGAAGAATCCTTCTCTACAAAAATAAAATTTAGTAGTATTAAAAACTCTTTAAGTGTGGTTATATGGATGTATTTTTTATATTTCAGACTAGTAGTATATCTCCAGACATCACAGAAGAGTTGAAAAACATCATCACTTCAGAGCTGTCAAAGGTTCACATGGCATACAACAGTTACAGGGGAAAGGTGTTAAGGTATTAAAAATAGTGCAACTTTTCAGACCCCTAGCACTTGTTCCTGTATTAATTTTATGGAAGGAATAAATATGAATGTAGAAGTCATACACTACTGATTAGATGGTTGAAATACAAAATAATTTACTTTTTAAAATAAACATAGTAAAAGAAAACTTCAAAACATCTTTTCAGAAGGAGGTATAAAGTCACATCATGCTTTGAATAAAGCAAATGTAGGAAACATTCTGGAATCTAAATCAGTTTATGGAAACAACAGGTGAAATAATACAAAGATCTGATGGTGTATGAAGTGTCGGTAAAATTATGATAAAATTCTTTGTATTACTTATATGTATATAAAATCTCAGAAAAAAATATCAAAACAGTTCTTATATGCTATTTTTAAGTATGCAAGGCTAGCCAGATATTTCTAAGTAACAATCAGATAAGTTATTTTTCTAGATCAAAGATATTTTGTGATTCTAACCAGGCAGCAAGTAAGCCAACGATTTCTTCTCCATAGTCATCTTAATGATGATTTCTCACATAGTTGTGAAGTTCACATTTCATGTAAGTCATTTTCCTCACACAAGCAAGGATCACGCTTTCATGTGCAAATAGACCAAATCTCAAATTCATTGTATGAAGGTAAATAACTGGAAAAGGTCTGTAACTAATAGTGCATTGCCCTTCAGCTTTTGTGCAGTTAGTATAGTATGTATTAATTTGTGTACTTGTGAAACCATGCAAAGCTGTTACGATCCATTCAAGAAATAGTGGGTTTAGAGTGTAAAAACCTCACATTTGTATTTATTTTTTACCACTTAATGAGAGAGATGGAAGAACCAGTATTCCAGTTAATGGCAGAACGGGTACTGCAAAGAAAAGTAAGTTTATATTAAAAATAGTATTTTCATTAACAAGTGTTGTTGTACTTATTTTTAATGTTCTCATGAGTGACATTTTTGCAGAGATATTACTAAAAGCCTTCTTCAGTTTGTTTTACTTCAGATCATATTTCAACAGTACTGAAAATAACACCATAATTAACAAAAAAAATTATCACGATCAATCTGAACAAGAAAGCTAAGAATATACGCTGATTCAACATTAGCATCAGAAGTATATTCTATAACTAATGCTAAAAAACATCGTTAAAAAAAAAGAGCCAAAATTTATATTAAAGAATGTTGTATTTTGGGTTGATGCACAAATATAAAAAAAACCACATGAAATCAACAGTTGTCAGCCTTCCCTTCCTATTATGGTACTAAAAATTAGAGAGTTTGAGTGGGATAACTAGTATTATTTAACTAAAACGTACAACACATTTATAAAAATATTTTTAAAATTACGTCTTTAAGTGTATGCAAGAGAGCTGTAGAATCCTGAAACCATTCAAAAGAAACAGAAGAAACCAGATCTCAAAGGCTGAGGTAACTGAAATGAGATTAAATACAACATTATATACCAACGTTAAAATTCTACCCTAAGAAAGCATTTGTACTTTAAATTAGGGACTCCGGTTGAAAACGGTAGCAGAGACTACCTGTGTAATGCCTGATATGCCATAGTGTGATGCAACCATGAAAAAATAAATAGGATGAAAGGATATTTTGATATAGTATTTCCAGCAGAAACAGCAAGGTTTTAATGCTGTTCCCGCACTTCCAGTCGGTTGTAGTTAAGAAAGCTGACTTAAACAGCAAAGGCCAGAGAAGGGCTAGTATGATGAAGGACAACTTGGATGACAGGAGAATGACAATACTCTTCTATCGGAAAAGGTGAAAGATACGTGACTTGTTCAGTCTAACAAAACAAAAAATGGAGACCTGTGTGATTGCTCTCTAGGTAGTGCCTTGATACGGACACCAATGACAGAAATCGCTAAAGCTAAGTGACAATGTTGGTACCTGAACAAAGTAATTTACTGGACTTGAGAAGATTTCTAATCTTGTGAGCAATGTAGTCAGACAACTTCTAGACGTTACTAGTAAATGCAAATAAGCTGATTTGTTTAGAAATTGAGTTTGATCAAGCCAAGAAGCAGATTATGTGACATGGTGTCTGCAGTGACCTGGAACCACAAAGGAAGTGCCTCCTGGGTTTATGTACCTAACATTAGAGCTGTGAAAGAGAGTGCAAAATATCCAAACTTGTATTGAAGATCCAAACTTAATTTCATTACATAAAATTGATCCCTAACCTCTACGTTCATCCCACATGAGAGAAATAAGCAGAACCATTAAAAATCAATTAGCTTTCTGCTAAAATTAAGGAAATCTGACTTAGATTGCCTAACACTTCTATAAAACTAGTTAGCAACACTGCCCTCACATTGGATTTGCGATTAAGGTTGTGCAAATTTTATTTAGCTACCGTGCTGAGTCATGCAACTACTTAAATGTTGATTTTTTTTTTTCTTTTTTAAAGCTTTTTGTAAAAAAAACAGGCAGAAGACCTGCTAGATATCTGGAGCCATAATGCAGGTATAAGCTGGAAAGACTAATGAAAAAAAAGATTTTCAGAATGTTACAGACTAAAGACTTGGCTGGCAACACAAGTAAGCTGAACCTGAAGAAGCTTAGATAAACTACTGGAAAAGGCACACAGTGGTTGACTTATGCAGCTACTGTCCTCATTCGGTACTTTCTATTCTATTAGGATTAACTAAATCTGTAGCAGGGATAGCAGAAAGTAAGACGTATCCACAAATGAGCTGGTATAGAGTAGAATACACTAACGTTCCAGCATTTTTAAGAATATTTTGAGAAGTTCTCAAACTGAAAAATGTGGACGTACATTGTAATGACGTATGGAGAAACTTTAAAAAATCCCCATGTACGCATCCTCCAACAATTCTACCTATACAATTTTAATGATGAATCAAACTAATTTTTAGACACCATATCCACTGAAAAACATGGGCAAGAGTGGCGTGTGTTATGTAAGTTGCTTTAAACTTACCTTCTCGTCCCACCACAAAGTTCAGACTTGATGGCTTCCAGTCCACTGTAGCATCTCAGCAAACCTTGCTACCAAGGAACTTCACTGGCGAGTGAAGCCAGCTTACAGAGGGCTAAAGGGAGGTGTTTTTGTTTAAATATACAACATGTTTTGGAAAAGAGTTTTATCTGTATGCCCCGAAGGATAAAAACCATGAAACTTTTAAATCCTCTGCCTCCTTTTAAAATACAGATCCCACCAGCTATCCACTCCCTACAGACTGTCTCCATGCTCTAGCAGGGTCCCACAGTGTCTGCTGGGGCCTCACAGCAGAGCAGGGACAAAGATCAGATTACATTTGGGGACAGAAGGTAAGCTTAAACTTAACTGCAGATTCAATGCTCTTCTTACTAAAGCTACTTAGAGAACTTAGAGCAAAATATAATACTATGTTTTTATGTAATCTTAAATCAAATAGATATCTATTAAAATGAACTTGTCTAACAAAAAATGGATTTGATAAGCAAGCTTGTATGTTAAACTTTGATGTAAGGGATATACTCTATTACTACTATATCTCAAAAGATCAGATAAATTCTAAAGATTCTTTTTTCCTACAGAAACAAAATTATCTCAGACTGTTTCAAAATTAAGATGTGTCAGCAGTGTCTTATGGAAGTGAAGAGACTCTACTTTTTATTTTAAGCAATCTGTTTGGAAGCGAGAGCAGGAGATGACAACAAGGTGCAGCACAGTTAATAATTAAGCATAAGTGCATCTGTAACGATGCTTCTAGAGTGACTTCCAGACCAGTGAACATTCTATGCATTTGCCACTTTGTTCCCTTGTCCTTTTGAGCCCTCTGAACACAGACAGCACCAACCTGTATTTAAGGGATACTCCTAAAACTAATTAAATAATTTATAATATTATTGAATGGAAATCAACCAAAAACCCAGCATCACTCACAGACTGTAAAATTTTGGCATGTTTGAAGCAGAGAAGCCTAGTGACTTTAACTGAACGGTAGTTCCATTCAACATCTCACTCAGACTTACACTGTGAATCTGGCATTTTCCACCCTGACAAAGCAGTTAATGTAACTATCATCATTAGAAGGCAACGGTTCTCTGTTTTTGTGATAATACCGTATTATTTTGTTGCAATACAGATAATGATTTCTTTCGCGCAATCCTTGACATGAAAACACAGAAGAATTCAATGTGTCATTTCTTTCCAAGTAGCTCTGGTGTTGTGTTAATTCACTCTTCTGGGAAACAGCTTGCAGGAACACCTAGGAAGATGTCTAACATTTCTGAAACTTGAATACATACTTAGAATGAAATATGCACATAAAATATTCCCCTTCCTGGAGAAAAAGACAATTTTCTGAGTAAGTCTATATGAGAAAGTAAGTCTAAGACAATTTTCTGAGTAAGTCTATATAATGAGAAAGAATAATGTTCATTATAATCCATTGAAAGCTGACAACATACTAGGCAGTGTACAGACAGACGACAGAAGCTCCTTCATGTTCTTAAGGAAATGGGATTCATGATTAGTTTCCAAGTCTTGCAACTTTATGACAAAAAAAAAAGTTATCCTAGGTCAGACTGAAGGAACATCTAAGCCAGTATACTGTGTCTGACAGCAGACAATGAGTAGCAGACTGTGAGACAGAGCGTGCAAAAAAAAAGTGGGGGAAAGGAGGGAAAAAGCTAGAAACGTGTAATGCCAACAGGAAGGTCAACATAATAAAGTCACGAGGAGTACAAATGAGTCCCTAATGAAAATAAAGAAACTCAGATTGTGAAAATGCGTACGCTGGCAAAATCGCTTTGCCTCTTAATGGAAAACAAACCTGTTTAAAAAAGAGAGCCAAGGAATTCATTCAAAAGTTGCCAGTACATGACAAAGACTGACGGTGGAACAGTAGTTCTTAAGCACAGCATCTGAACTGTGTACAAAAGCAGATATCGGATGCCAACAGACTGTTCTGTCCCTTTTACCCTTTCACATTTTAGTGAGAGCAATTCTTCATTATTTTTGAAAACAAAGTTAACTACCAGTTGAGGAAATGAAACACAAGTTATAGCAGTGCTAACAAAAGGGAGCATCCTTCAGCCTAACTGATGAAGCCTTAAACTATACTGTAGCCTTCATCACAACTAAAGTTTTCTCTAACAAGTCTACTGTAAAAACACAATTTGGCTATTTCTAAATTAAATAAGTAAAACAAGACAAAAGATTAGGGTTTTTTTTTTCCTAAAAAGTAGATTTGCACAAATTATTGTGAAGTAACAGGTTTTGTTCTATAAATACGTCCTCTAAACTTGAAGTTTATAGGCATCTAGGTCAAAGAACCACCATCCACTTCAGCTGCAAGAGCAAGTCTCATATGGAAATAAGTTCTCTTCCCTTTCAGGCACTACCAAGAGTGTCACTACTGTTACTAAGAAAATGCATCTCATTCATTTCAACTAAATGTACATTGCAAAACTGACTGACCTGTAGCACAAACCTTCCTTATGGATAATTCCACAGGAGCAAAATGGTTGTTTCACTCAGGGAAGAATGGGTGGTGTTTAGTTTAGCTCTTCAGTGCGTGACTCGTTAAGTATTGGACAATAGGCTTGGTATTTTCTCTGCTGTTCTTTACACCCCTCTAGCACTCACCAAAACGGAAGAGGAGAGTGCTGATTCACTGAGAGGAAAGGAGCTTTAATACCAACCTGCTTAGCACTTCACAAGTCATTCTGGTATTTTTCTTTTTCCACACTGTCTGACTGCAAGGAGAGGGAGTCTTCTTGCACCTCCTCTCCTCCAAAGCCTGGATTCTTCACCCTCTTTGACAGACACTATGCACCACATCATTGTACAGCACTACACACTATCAGCCTGTTTCTAACACACTTGTATTTTTGTGAGTGCAAATGCATAAAAATGCTACTCCAAAATAGGAATAAAATTTCTACATAAAATGAACCAACTCTTATTTAGTAGAGTATTATTTTATTTTTTCACCCATTCATGTACACTTCTATGATTGAGTCCATTACAAAGTGGACCCCTTCCCCCCCCCCTCTTTTTTTTAAGTTTTAAACATGCATTGTACCATATTACCACATCAATGTAATAAAAGCATGCTACATCCTGAAACATTATAATGCACCTGGTTAAAGGACGGACGACTGTGGAAAATCTGCTTGCAAGCATAGTTTGAAGACAGACTTACCTTTGCCAGCATTTCTAGGAGGAAGAGGAGGAGCGTCTGCAGTTGGAGAGGTGGGTGAATCTGTGCTTGTAGAAGCAAAAATCTGATTGGTAAAAGCTCCATAGGAGAGTCGTTGCTTGTCTCTAGGAGTGCTAAATGCAGGATGAGTCATTTTGTCTTGGGGAGAAATGCTCGACGAATGACAAAAACTTTGGGGCCTTGGAGATCTCTCTTTTTTTATAGGACTAGGCTGTGAATAGAAAAACAAATATATTATACAGCTGTCTAAATACTAAGTATGGTTAATATGTTTGGGAAAGAATATAATAGAATATATTCTACTGATCATAAGCATAATTTCTTTCTTTATTGGACAAATAAGCCCACATTCCCCGCTTTCTCAGCAATCGAACCGGCAAGGTCCCCTCCTCTAAATGAAAAATAAAGATTGTAGCATCAACAAATCCTCACATACACAAAGTTAGGTTTATTCTTAAAGCAGTAGATACACAATAATAATATACTAATAAAAGCCTAGTAAAGATTTTAGAACATAAGAGTAATTTTCAGTTCAAATAGCTCTTTACTCAGACCAGAGAGTTATCCTCAAAGATCAAGTATATTACCCCATTGATGCATATTAAAAATAAATAAACCACTTCTGACACAGCAGATTTGTTTATTGACTGAACTAGCAATATATTCAGTGGTATGGCTCTTTTAAACATATATAATTGCTCTTTGAAGAAATTTTACACAGCAATTTTTGACTGCTGTGTATTAATAGCTGCATATGGAGCACGAGCTGTTTCACTGCAGCTCTGGTTCAGGCAGGCTATTATCTCCAATACAGCATTAGTCATCCTCCTGAGGCTCCTTGCACAGATAATCATTTTGTTCCCTGCTGTCCTTGAGGATATGTAAATTACTTGAGTTTCTGAATTTTTCAGTCCCAAGTGTCACAGAAAATGAAAAGTTGACCACACTTCTTTCTTATGGGTGACAGCACCCATATAAAATAGGAGAGGTGTATTCCCATTTATTATAGAAACAGAGCACAGAATAATTAACTGCCTTGCTAAAGTAGGACACTGAAGCTAAGTTTTCACATATTCTAGGATGGCAATTATCCTATGCCCTCAAGTTTTGTCTTTCTATTACTTCTTTTTTATTCAGGAATAAAGTGCAAAGCACAGTTTTTGAAAAATAGAGTTAATTGATTCAACAACTAGGTTTTTAATTAATTTATGGGAAAAAAAGAGTATGTAAGCTTTGGATTTCCTCCAGCTAAAAATGAACAGCCTAGAATTCCGAAGGGGATAAAATGACAAAGTAATCTACATTTACTGATTTATATTATATTGTATGTCTTATCAAAGCAAGACTTCTGAAACTCAAGTCCATAATAACTAGGCTGACAAAATGTATTCAAAAAACACTTGGGCAATCTGTAATACAGGCCTCAAAACTAGTTTTTTTCTCCCCAAAAAATCCATAAGAAAAAAAAGGTTAAAGCGGGTCTCTAATTTCCATTAATTTCCACAGAACAGAAATTTTGACGGGTTTTGTGCAAAGCCGTATCAGTAACTCACGCTTACCTTATCATCTAAGTCATCATCACTTTCATCAATTTCTTCCTGCCGAAGATTCCATTCATACTCTACATGGACATGTGGGTTTAGCTTTCCTGCCTTGGCTTGAGAAAGCTGAAAGAAATAACAATTCTTGTTAAAATACTTGTGGTTCCTTTGGTGTGAACCAAGTTAGTTTTGTAACAGCAAGCAAAAAACCTGAAATATTTAGAGGTTTAAAACTTTTCCAGACATTAAAAAAACAATTTCAGGGCAATCACACAAACATCCTTCATTGATTTGAGGTATAGAAAAACAGCTAAAAGGCAAAAAGGGAAGATTTTCTCAATATGGGCAGAAGTTGCCATGTTTGACAAGCATTTCAAAAGATGACATGAAGAGAAGGTGCGTGCGCAGAAGCAGAATGCATCTGGAGGACTCCTTTCCAAAAAGGAAACGCAAAACCTATTTATAAATTCTAGTACATACAACTATTACCCCTCCAAAATCACAATCCTTGTGTTCGAATCAAAATAAAAGGTATTCATCCTTTACTTAAATATTTCCCTCCCTCTCACTGGATGAGGCCAATGTGTCCTATGCACAGGATTCCTCTACTTTGTCAGCCCAAATAATGTATTCACATTCTTTAAAAATCTACTACTTGAATGATCAGCAGAAAAGAAAACTGCAGCTCACAGTTATTCTGAGGATAAATTCTCCTTTTCAGTGCTTAGATTTCCCATCATTATGTATTCCTTCACTTCTTACAGGGCAGGGGGGTTGGAACTAGATGATCTTTAAGGTCCTTTCCAACCCAAACCATTCTATGATCTATGACTTCCTTTGAAATGTAGTCTACTTAGTACTAGTTGATTCAGGAGAGCCTTTAACCATCTTCCTGAAATAAAATTTGGAAGAAAGAAAGTATTTTCAATCTGTTACCTAAGTATTAATGAACCCACTTAAGTTGAAACTGAATTTAATTACATGGTTAAGACTGCAGCTATGCAACAGAAATCAGCTTAGTACATCTACTATATTGCAAACATCTAGATATTTATTTTGTACTTTTTTGTTGCCCATGGTAAACAATATGCTCACACATATTTCTTTTTTACTCTTAACCTTATGTCATTGCCACTTTGGAGAAAAATGCAGAAATAACGGTCCTCTTCAAAAATTAAAAAAAAAGCCGAGAAAAGGCACAAATGCTCTATATATTTAACTGAAATAATCAGTGAGGTATTAGAGGAATTTCAATTACAATAATCGAAACAACAAACTGCTAGATAACCTCACTGATAACATCCACTTGTTTTTCTTTGTTCTACAACACAATCAGTTGGTTCCCATTAATGGCAAATGTTACTTTATTAAATTTATACTGCAAAGAAAAAAGCAATCCATACCAATTGCGTGTTTTACAGCTGGTCTGTTATGCAGCTGACAGAACATTCAAAACACTGGAAACAATACTTACACAGCAGACGTGGGAGTAATTGAGAAGTCAGAGTACCACCTTATCAACTACAGCAAAATGTTGATTTGCATCCCCAGAAATATGGAAAAATGTTCTGATTTGTGAAGGACAAGCTCTCTTGATTATGCAATAATTAATTAATACATGACAAGAACTTTCAGTTGTCAAAGGAAAGGTATTAAAATGACCAGCTGCAGCGAAAAAGTAGATATCCTCCTTGGATCATCAACATGAGACAAAAAAGTTCTGAGAAACAGAATTAAGCAGCAAGTGACAATTGTTTTGTATTTTTTCTAGTTTTGCCTTGAATGTGGAACTGCCACGGTACTTCGACTTTTTAATCCCTTGATAGTACTTCAATTCACTTGCCTACTAAATGCACACTGGTGAGAAGCACCTTCAAAGGGCTAAGAACAACCAAGCTTGTTGTTGGTCTGAGGTAGAATCCTTATTCCTGGCTAACTGCTTCAGAAGAGTACCTGGGAAAATCCAACACCTTTATTTCTTGAACTCCAATAATTTTCTTGAGTGGCGTCTGTTAACATCACTCATACATTCTCAAAATTCCAGAAGTTTTTTTCTCTGATCATGTTCAGTAGAGGGACAAAGTCCCACAAAAGCTGGTGGTTTACATTTTTCGATACCCTAACTTCCAGACATTACACTTTTGCTTCTTTCTCCTTTGAGGAGGTTTAATTTCAAGTTGTTTCAAGTCTCCTTGTAAGAAGACTTTCACCATCTCTGAACTATCTGTTCCATTAAATAAACTGGAACAAAACAAAGCAGGAAAAGTCAAACAAAGACCTAACAGGCCTTGGCAGATTTAATATTTCACAGGTTGTTTTGTAATCCTGATAGAAATGTCTCCAAGAACAACTTTTGAGTGATGAAGCCCAAATGTCCTAGAATGATGCATTAATTGGTATTCAAATACCTGACCCTCCAGTATTTAAGGTCTTCAAATACACTTGTCAAAATAACTAAGTACTTCCAATAGTAGTAAGTTCTTTTACTTAAACTGTTACAAAGAAAATGACTGTTGTGTTTTGAAGTTAGAAGATATTCATCTATGGTAGGGCCTTCAGATCAGCACACAGCCAGCTGGCAGCGATACCAAGTTTGAGATACAGTGGCAATGATATCTTAAGTAGTTGACACCTTTAAAGAAGAAAACATCCCCCCCGCCTTCCCCCTGGGTTCTTACCAGTTCCTCACACTGGACAGCTTTCACTCTTTTTGCTGTGTCCAGAGCAGTCTCTCCAGCTTGGTTTACTACAAAATTAACAATAAAAAAAGAGAGCGATTCTTTGAGATGTCTAAAGAATCAATTCATTAAGTTTCACTATTTTTAACAGAGTAACTTCTAAAAGTGATCAAAAACATCTATTTAATCTATAGCAGCTGCAGCTCTTTAAGATTCCACTCTAAGTGCTCATGAATTTCATGTACCACCAGGTTCTTTCTGAACAGCAGCATCTGCTGGGACAGTTCCCAATTCCCTCCTAACCATCCTAGCAAAGAATATAAAGAAATTTAGTTATTTCAATCTCCATTCAAGTCCTTTGCCAGTAAAACTCTTACATGAATAAGCAGGAAAAACAAGCAGAGTAAGATATCTTAAAAAAGAAAATTATTGTAAGATAAAAAAAAAAAAAGTAAATGTTGATCCAAGCATGTTTTATTTTGATTAATAGGTAGTGGTTTGAAGCCAGAAGTCCCATCCTAAGATTATATTTGAACAAGAATAATTTTAAAACTTTCTAGCTATTTCGTCTTTATAAAGGCTATAATACGTTTCACATTTTAAAATAATGCCTGATCAGAAAGGAGGTGATATCTGAGCACTCTGGAAGGTCTCCGCTGGCACAACATCTAATGGGATCCTTCCTAGATGCTCAGTAGCAAGTCACAGGAAACAAAAACAACACCTACACCCCAACCTTAGGTAAAAGGTATTCTTACAGTATAGCTGTAAATGTCATGGAGCTGGAACACAGTATGCTCTACGTCATATCCACATTGTAAAGCATTTCTGTGATTGGGAACTGCAAACAGGCAAACTGAGGTCTCATAAGCAAATATCTCTGTGTGTAATAATATATCTAGAACGCCAGTCATGAATTCTAGAAAATACAAAGCAGTCGTCTAGAAAGGCCTATGAATTTGAAAGAATTCAGATCCCTAGAAGAAGGAGGTCTCCTTATGGAAAGATCCATCTGAGATGGTTCAGGAGTTTTAATATGACAAGGAATGAAAATATAGTATTTCTTAACTGAAGTTAACATACAGATAGCTTAAGAGACTACATACATTCCAAACTTTCTTTCAACTTTTAAGTACAAGTGTTTCAAGGCCTGATGTTTCAAGGCCTAAAGAAGATATGCAGTTCCTAAGTGAGAGCAGTAAAAAATTTAAAAAAAAAAAAAAAAAAAAAAAAAAAAAGACCCCAAAAGGTAAAAACTCTCTTCTGGCATCTACCTAGGAGAGAGGTCAGTGGAAGGACCAATAAACACACTTAAGCTTCTTCAGATAGCTTTGCCATTTTCTTAATTAGGGACATAGGTGCTAAAAAAGGTCATATCAAATTATTTGACTTAGGATAATATTAGAACATATCCTAAGGATATACAAAAAGGCCAAGGAAACCAATGACTTCTGCCACTGAGCTCTGAACTTAAACTTATGCAACAGTTTTTTACTGGGCAGTGGAGGAAAATGATGGTGATGAGGAAAAAGGGAGAAATAGACATTCACACTCATGAGTTTGCACTAACTGTTCAGAAAGCTTCCCTCCTACACCAAGAACTTACAGAATGCAAATGTTTTACAGACATGCTGATGACACTTAGCTCCTGAGCCTGACAAGCTGGATTCATGGAATAGGTATTCCATGAACTCTCAAAATATGGCAGGGAAAGGAAAGCATCTAGTAAACAAGATATTATCCTGAGCGTGAGAAAACAGTTTACAGAGATTCTATTTTTAATTAAACTTTTGCTAAGCCATGATGAAAAATGGACTGATACAGGTACAGCAAGTGTTATACCTATCTCACACATGTAGATGGCAAACAGAAGAAAGCTGAGAAAGCTAATCCCTTCCTAGTCTGCTACAGTGGTGGCTGGGGCATGTTGGGGGAAGCCGCAGTGCCAAATGACATTAATATTAAAAGAAGAATTAACTCTTGCGTACACAAAGCCCACATACATCTAGAGTGGAATTAATGTGAGCAGCCATTTGAAGCATTATAACATACAAGTACTAGATGAATTTTACAGTACAAACAACAAACCTAACTTCCAGGACATTTATAATGCATCAGAAATAAAACTCTGCAGACAAACTAGCGTTTACCATTAGTATTTCATATTAGAAAATTTTTGTCATTATTATCTTCTAAGAATTTTAGTTCCATTTCTTAACTGAATGCTTCCTTTAGGCTTGCTGGTGGTAAAGTCTTCATTTTTCTAATACAGTTTTATTTTTACTTTTAAAAGTTCAGTTAAAACAGTGGGACATAAATAAAAGTGGTTAAAATAATGGAAAGAAATTTTAGGAAATCTTTATTTCCTAGTTTTAAATAATGAACTTACCTACATCAATAGTTGGCTTCCCCCTCAAAAGCAATTTCAAACACTCAGGCTTATTATACATACTGCAGTAGTGTAGAACCGTATTACCCAATGCTGTTTGCTTATCCAGGTTTCCACTAAATACAAACAAAAAACAATCAGGAAAAATATAGTATGCTGTGCTACTCATTTCAGATCTAGCATCCCTATAAATAATAAATGCATAAGTACTTTACTGGACAAATAAGTAGAAGGAGAAAGAAATATTTTTAAATTAAACATTACTTTCAAAGACTATTAAAAATAGACTATTAAAACCAGTTAGAATAGGTTAATAAGTCCCACGCATTCAAGGAACTACGAAGAGGGTGGCTGTGAGGATGCACAAAAGAGTCATAAGAAGGAATATAAGGATACACACTGAGTTAGGGCAAGAGCAGGTGTTCAAGGGGGTTCACAGGGCTTTTTAAAACTGTACTTCCTTCAGTTTTTAATTTCTAAGACAAGGTTTCTCAAAAATGTTACTGACGTATTGGGATCAATATAATACACTTATAAAAATGAAAAGAAAAGCTCAAAAGATGACAGCTTTTCTTCCACTCAGTATTACCCATACTGAACAGTAAGTGCAGAGCCCATATGGTTGTAAACATGCTCTTAAATTTGAGACTGAGATGAAAATACAGACAGCTGACAGAAACATGTAAAAGATGATAGTTGTCTGAAGAAAAAAATGAAGCTTCGTAAGTGCCAAAATAATTTTAAGTAATCATCCAAAATACCAAATCCTTTAATAATGCTTAAAATAATAATTTGAGGTTCTAAAACATTTTTCAAATTATGATCTCAAAACAGCTTGCAAATATTAGTAGCTTATTTTTTATTTTATTTTTTACTTTAATAACACTCCCACAATAGTCAGCACTCCATTTAACACGAGACAGCAGTGGTAGAATAAAGTTTAAGAGAAGGTTATACAGCTAGTCCACATAGCCCAAGAGAAGGTGTCAGGAACATGGATGCCAAGCCTGTGCTATTACCAGAAGACCAAACTTCCTCTCTAAGACTCCATATACACAGCACTACATACATTGTTAGCAAGGGGAAGGAAAAGAAAGAAAACGCAGAATGACTGCATTTTCAACAGCAAGTATGACTTGCTATGCTGAGGGAAAAACAAACATAAAAAAAAAAAAATCCTCAAGCCTTCCCCCTGCCAGCTCAAGCAAGTTGTGATGAGCCTTCTGTGTTTCCTCAACCCTTCTCTCCCATCGTTCTGCAAAACCCACCATCTGACACAACAAGCGACTGCTGCTTCTGTCACTTAATAGCATACTATAGAAGTACACTGGAATTGATTTCATTTAGTCATTGTGAAATATATAAAAAATAATGTTGTACCACTACATCATTTGATTTTTTTTAAAAAAGCTTTCACTGAGTTTTTTTCACTTCTATTAACACATCTCTTGACAACAAAGAATAGCTCAGCCAATAAACCACATGTTGAAAATTACTAGTTAAAAAGATTTTGCTCTCAATAGCTTTAATACAGTTTATAAACTCTGAGAACACCATTTTCAAGGTCAGTTTAGTTTCTATTCATAACTTTCTGAGCAAGATCCTTGTTTTCTACTCTTACAATTTCTTTGCATGTGTCCTGTATTTGGAACGTTTACTTGTCATCCCTCCTTTACCTGAACTATTTGTTTGCATTGCTTCGTATTGCCATGTGTTCTAAATCAATGCTCTCTTTTGCTCTATACAGTTTTTCCTTCCATCCTGTTTTTATATAACTGCTTTCCATGTTTTTAATGTACACTTCTTTCCCTCTCTCTACTCATTAGGAGTGAAAAGGTCAACTCAAAAGTATTAAATTATGCTCTTCTGAAATAAATCTAAGGAGAACAATCGTAAGTGATGAGCAGACATTGCCCAAAGCACTGCAAGGATGTAGCTTTGAACACCTACATTTTTCATGCACAACTTAATGAAAAATGAGCAATCCATACCAGTTTTGTACAAGGAAGTCAACCAGATGGAGAGAGGTTTGGTCAGCAGTCCGGACTGCTAAATGAAGTGCTGTTTCACCTGGCTCCTAAACACATGTAAACAGGAGTTAGATTTTTGTATCTTATTTCTGCAAAGCTTATAATATCAGACCTACCAAGATATCTGTCACTCACTCTTTTACAACAAGTCTTTCAACTGAAAAATATTAGGAAATTATGACGAAAATAGTTATTGTCTTTCTGATCTCTAGAAGACACCACATGCTTCAAACAAAACAGCATCACACTTAGAGATCATAGCTTTCTCAAAACCAGTCTTCCCTTTTTCCCAGCTGGATGGAACAATCCTGTACCACTGTAGCTAACCATTGTAGCTATTAGAAACTAAAAGGGATCCTGTCAAGGAATACTAAATGAGTTTACAGTACTTGTTGCTTTAGGACACCTTGGTGAGGACCAAGCATAGCTACAACACTATTTCCTACAAAACCAGGGAAAACCCCCACGAAAATCATCGTCCTACGTACATTAAATCTCTTACAGAATCACAGAATGGTTGAAGTTGGAAGGGACCTGCAGAGGTCGTCTGGTCCAAACTCCCTGCACAAGCAGGGCCACCCAGAGCCAGTTGGCCAGGATCATGTCCAGATGGCTTTTAGAATATCTCCAAGGATGGAGACTCCACAACCTCCCTGGGCAACCTGTGCCAGTGCTTGGTCACCCTCACAGTAAAAAAACACAAAGTTTCCTGATATTCAGAGGGAACCTCCTGTGTTTCAGTCTGTGCCCATTGCCTCTTGTCCTGTCACGGGGCACCACTACAAAGAGCCTGGCTCCATCTTCTTTGCACCCTCCCTTCAGGTATTTATATACATTGACAAGATCCCCCGTGAGCCTTCTCTCCTCCAGGCTGAACAGTCCCAGCTCTCTCAGTCTTTTCTCATACACCAGGTGCTCCAGACTCTTAAACATCTTTGTGGCCCTTCATTGCACTCTCTCCAGTATGCCCATGTCTCTCTTGTACTGGGAGTACTGTGTCCGGGTCTGGGCTCCCATCTGTGGCCTCACCAGCACGAAGTAGAGGGGAAGGATCACTTC
This sequence comes from Nyctibius grandis, assembly GCF_013368605.1. Classification (NCBI taxonomy): domain Eukaryota; kingdom Metazoa; phylum Chordata; class Aves; order Nyctibiiformes; family Nyctibiidae; genus Nyctibius; species Nyctibius grandis. The sequence goes on from NC_090660.1 coordinate 104,893,389, forward strand.
CCTCAATCAGCTGGCAATACTTTGTCTAGTGCAGCCTAGGATACCCTTGGCCTTCTTTGCCACTAGGGCACATTGCTGGCTCATGTTCAACTTGGTGTCTACTAGGACCCCCAAGTCCTTTTTCTACAAAGCTGCTTTTCAGCTGGGTGGTGCCCAGCATATATTGGTCCATGGGGTTGTTTGTCCCTAGATATAGGATTTTTCCTTGCTGAACTTAAACTGAATCATACCTTATTTTTTATACATATAACATATGCATACATGCATTTAAATGAAAATATAAATGCTGTTTAATTCAATTTAAAAGTTGCATGAGAAATTAATCTAAACCCAGATTTCATTAACTCTTATTAATCATAAAGGGCATTAAAAAAAAGTATATTGCAGTACATATGTTTAGAATTAAAGTCACAATTTTTTAAAAAAATGACTTTATTAAACATCAGAGACTTTACAGTGGAGAATGCTGCTATAAATGTCTTAACTGTAGACTACATTTCAATTGGTGTTCATACCTTTTGTCCTGGTTTCATTGGGATTTTGTTTCAGTTTGTGGGCAGCCATGGTGATCGAGGCCATTAGCAGCTAAACCCAGGGCAGCTGACCCAGGCTGGCCCACAGGTGTATTCTCTATCATTGACAATCAAGCTCACTATAAAAGGGAGGGCTTGTGGGGGAGAGGTGGGGCTGGTTTTGCTCTCCTCTCTTCCAGCTTCCCTTTTTCTCATTCCCAACAATTGGTACTCCTGGAACAACCTGCTGCAACTCTGCAGCTAAGTATATTTTTGTGTGTTTTTGTGTTATTGTTGATATTGGTTTCTTGATTTTATTAAATCTGTTCAATTTTAACCCATGAATCTTCCTCTTTTTCCCAATTTCCTTCCTCAGTTGGGGAAGGGACTTTGGGTGACAGAAAAACTATTATTGTTTAGCCCTGGGTGTGGGCTAAATGAAGACACCTTTCTAGGTATCACTGACTGTAATAGCTGAGAAATGCTAAGGAGCTGATTCTGTGCTAACTGCTATGGATGACAAATATAGAAAGTTTACCTTGTAGTTAGAGAATTTGTAATGTGTTTGCATGATAAGCACTCTGTGATATATCTCAACTGCTGAGACTATATTGAACTTATTCCCTCTGCTCAATACAGACAAGCACTCTGTCCTTTGCCAAGTTAGCTATTTTCACAGAACTTGTTGAAAACATTCTCTGAGATGTCTCCAAGTTGAGTTCAAAAGTGATGGAAGAAAACATTGCTGACCAAGTGGTTACACAGCATCAATTATCTATAAAAACAGGTTACATTGCTCTTGAGCAACATTTCTACATGGATACTTGAGGTCAGCTTGGACAGATTTTTCCAAAAAATTGTTATTGACTTCAGAAGAAAGATCAAATATTCAGAACTTTATTTAAAAAAAAAAATCTCTTCCTGGTTGAAAGAAATTTTACTTCTCTAAATGTTTCATCAGAAGCTGTGAGGGCATCAGATTTACTCTTTCCTCATATATAGTAAACAGAGCCTTGTGCCCAGTCAATAATGTGTTCCTTCAGCACCTACTTTAAAAGCAGGTATGATACTGCCTGTGATATCAGGTGACTCTGGGTTATCAAGTCAAGCCCTCTCTCCTTGGGCCTTTTCCTAAAAGAAACATACTGCAGAACAGGTGCTTTTTAACATACTATAGCTGCACCTAGAACAGTGAATGATATTACTGTTGCATTTCACACTCCTTTAGAACAATTGATGACAACAGATACAGTCTTCTTTTTCCTCCCCTCAAGGATGCCACATTAAGGAAAAGAGGAAAAAAACCACCATTTTCATCTGTTAATTCTCTTGTTTTAGCATCTAAGGTAGCAGCCCTGGGTCCTGGACAATTTACAAGTACAGATTATTTAAAATACTCTGCTTTGTTTACCTGATAAGCTTACCTGTCCAGGCTCCAACAGTGGCTCCATTAGCTCTACCCCCTCTGCATAGACTTGAATTAGTGCAAGTAAATCCCTGGATTTGACAGCCTCAAGTAATTCATTCAGTTTAGCTGCTGCAGATGCACAAGTCTTCCTAGAGAACTTATGATCTACATATTTAGCAGTGATAAATTCTTTACGTGCAGTCCTGTGGGGTGTGAAAATAGAGCTTGGTTTAGAAATTTTTAGAAAAATGGGTCAGTGATTTAAATTTAAAATCACCTTGCCTAACTCAGGAACTGAGAAGGGAAGGGGAAAACTATCAGATAAAGACTGTGATATTTATTATTATAATGCATGTCTTTCTTGCAAACAAGCCCAAAACAAGGTACATATTCAACTTTATCCTGCCTTCTTGTTACATACAAAAATTACTCTGACTCTGGGGACTAAGACCAGAGGAAAAACAAAGCCTGAAGTGTCATTTCTCATGGAAACGTATCTACATATTAACAACAGGATAAGCATGAAAAACATGCTAAAAACAGGATAAAAGAAAAAATACTAAGTCAGCTAGAAAACACCATAATAGGTTAAAAGGTCTTCTGTGGCAAAATCACATCTGTTACGCTCTCTGTGCAACCCCTACACCAAGGAAAGGAAGAAAAAGCTCATCACCATCTCAAGACAGTACCTGAAGCTACCGTCATTTAGTCCAACTGTGTTTATCACTTGAGGGTATACTACAAAACTCAAAAACATTCAAGATTCAAAACAATGAGCCTTGAAACCCAAACTTGAAGCTTTCTACACTGAGAAGCTGAGGCAGCTAAAACGTGACTACATGACACGAGACTGAACTTCTAAGAAACTCCACAGCTGAAGTAAAAAACCCCGGTCTTCTGCCTTCCTCTGGCTTGGTTACTGTTTAAGACATTTTACATCACATATATATTCCACAGTAAACTTAACGTTAAAGAATTTAGAGATTCAAAACTTACATATCACTTGAGGGACTGGGTTTAGGTGAAGGACTAGGTAAATTCCCTTCCATAATATCATTAAAACTAGTATTTCCTACATTCTTGGCCAGCTGAAACAAGAAAACAAATATATATATATACATATATGAGGGGGTTTTTTTGGGTCTAACAGCAACCTAAAAAATGGATTATTAATGTGCATTTTCCACACTATTAATAAAAGATGGAACATCCAGGACTGCAAAATTAAAGCACAATGATTACATTTAAATATAAAGCAACTAAAAAATATTTTCAAGTGTGAATCCTATCATCCCAGAACTTGTACAACAGGCTTCACAGTCACAGCTAATTATTTGTATTTCAGGACTATCTGCCTCTGATATAAAAACAGAACGAGGAACTAGAAGCATGAACACTGAAACAGTGCTAGTACACTGATCAGGAAGCTACTTTTGGAAAGAAGCTCAGACCTATTGGAAAGTCAGTAGTAAAATTTGATTCCTTTCATAACTTTAATGTTACAGAGTTTCTTCCATCAAATTAAAAGATTCTTTCAACATTTTTCTGTCAAAATTAGCAATGGTCATTCTCACTTGTCAAGTTAAATTAGCTTTCATTTTTTTTAATCACATGAGATTTTAGACTGTCCTGATTTAGGTCAAGATCAGCTAATAACAGGCAACGTTCTGATGGCACTAATCACAACCGATGTCAATATTCATTCTGCAAAACCTCGGGAAATGAACATGAGAAGTGACAAGTGGACAAAAGCATCAAAAATACTTAATAGTAAAAACCCTCCCAGAAGATACAATCGAAGATATGAAGAAGACAGTCTGCAAAACCCACACTTTGAAAAAAAATAACTGTAAATTATACACCTGAATGTTTCCTATATACAGGTCAACACTTGACTAAAAAAAAAAACCAATCCAAATTAAAGAAACTTACCAAGAGTTCAGACGTTCCTAATTTGTCTAATTCCAAAGACTGGATTCGAGAAATATGGACACCCATTTCTCTGTGTATTCCAGAACACTCAATGCAGGTTAAAATGCCCAAATTAGTTGATAGCCATGTTGGATCTGTAGAATTGAAAAACAAAGTATTTAATCAAAGTCCAAGAAAAGGTTTTCAATGGTGGTAAGAAGTCCCAATGTATTCTGAAATGATTCCTCATTTAACGTTTTAACAAATGGAAATAAACTAAGAATATTCCATACTTTTCTCCAAACTGCAGTGCAAATTTAACCACAAATTGTTACCAATGGAATTAAGTTTTTCAGATTTAGGGACAGTCCTACAGGAACTGAAGTTAGACTTATAAGTCCATACTGAATGACCATATTTGAACACATTTAGGATTTGTTTCTTGTAGAAAGAAGGCAAGGCTTTTGTTTCCTGTTTTTAAAAGGAACAGATCTCCTAAATTCCACTCTGAAGTTTTAATCTTTACTTCTTAAACTTTAAATAGTATTTCTTCATAAAAGATTAACTATAGCATTTTCCAATATGTAAAACAGTAATACGTTGTAGAAAATTTAAGGAACGCTGGCTAGTCCAAAAAAAAAAAATTAATAGCTGTCATGTAGAAGATCTGCCTGTAATATTCGAATAGATGTTATACTATAAATGCTACACAAGAAGCAAGACCAGTTTTTAAGGAAAAGAAAAAGCTCCAGACATATTTTGTGTACATACATGTCTTCAAATTAGAATCTTCCTTGATCTTAAATAGTAACTGATAAAGCATTAAGTCAAGAGTTTTAAAGCAGCAAGCTGGAGTGTAGGAATGAAGCTTAAATCTTCATATAAATTAAAAGATGAATGCAAACTGTAATGTGAAGTTTCTGTAGCTTTACGTGATGAAATAACTGAATGAACCAATTCCAGGATTTGACATAATCATATTCCACTTCGTATTTTTATCTAGGTATTTCTTATTTGGATCAGTTCTGCATCAGTAAGCATCTTCAAGAGACATACTATCTACTCAGTTCAAAATGAACATCACCTTCTTGAAGTGTCTCTTTAGACGTGAAAGCTGTAACAGCTGCCAACTACCACATCAATTCAGTGGTTCCATGACAAGTTGACTCTTCTCAGGCTTTAAGCGACATACAACTGACCTGTAACTCTGTACTTCTGAAGATATAATCTGATAGGATTCCAGCTCCAGGTCTCATTCTTTGCACAGGACTACGTGTTCTGCCTCTGAATATTTTTGATACTGCAATTTCAGTAGTCTCATGCCAAGGTAAAACCTCAGAGTAAGATCCTGGCCAGGTCAATTTTTCCACAATCATTGTCTAAGCATTACTCACTTCTACTTAGTAGCATGCACAGGATCAGTGATGCCAAGCAACTTCCATTCAAGTGCAACAAGCATCTAGAGACAGTGCAACAAGAACAGTTCAAACTCCAGAGGGGCTTGAACTGCTGGAAGTAAGCACAGACAACACACAAAAATATTTTAGTGATTTAAATGGAACTAACGTGTGAAAGTCATATTTGTTCTTTTAAAAACAGGCTGAAGACTGATCAACACATCACTTAGAAAATTAGTTTGCACTCTACAAACACTTATTTAAAGATATTACTTTGCTCCCAACAAGAAGTTGATGACATTAACAAATTGAGATACCTGGTGAGCCACAATCACAACAGACTTCATTTCCGGGTAATCTCTGTATGTCATCAATAATGGCTTTTGTCAGATCCTCTAAACTGTTTTCCCCTGTGCTCTGCTCTCCACGGAATGCCATATTTAATGCTTCTTCTTTGCTGTTAGTCAATACTGATATCCATCTATCACAAGATAAAGACCTTAATGAAGATCTGCATTTGCAAATACAAGTTAATCTATAAACTGTAGAAAGCTTGCCAGGAACAAAATATTAGTGGGAATACAGGGAAGGACTGTATTGTGGGAGAGACGGAGTGGGGGAAAAGTGAGAGGCAGAAAGGAAAGAATTGAGAAAACGTAAGTAAGAATGAGAAAAGACAAAGAGAAAAAGTCTTCATTCTAATTTCCCGTTGGTGAACAATTTTAAAGTCAAAGCAGTACAGTTCTCAGGTTCCTCAAACAAGCAGAAGCTGTGGAAGAGAAAGGGTCCAATTAAGCCTCTGTAAATTTAATTGCTTTAAAAGTAGGTGCCTAAGATCTTCCTGAAGTCTGTCCCATTACTAAAGGAGGAAATGCTAAGCACTGCTTTCTCCAGCGTGCATCTCTCCCTTCATAGAAGAGAGAGCAAGCACATTTTTGAGTGTGTTGATGTCTAGTTGCCTTTCAAAATGCAGATCTCTGCACTAATCAGAGTCAGCTGTAATGTCCAAATTAATGAAAATTGCCATGGCAACAAATGGGGTAAGGAAGAGAGGATGATGGGAGAGTAATGATGTTGATAGCCAACATAAAATTTTAAAAGCAACTGTTGACTGCAACAAATCAAGACTCTAATGATATTTCAGGCACTAGTTTCCCCCCCGACTCCCCAACCACTCTGCAAGTTTCTGTTTACACAATAATGTTTTAATTAAAAACAAACCAAAAAACCTCTCAGTGGCTGCTGCCCTACAGGTGGAAGTAAAGAGGGGAAAGTGGTTACACTAAGGCCAAGCACATTGCAGTTATGCAGTGTTGCCTAATTTAGAAAAAGAGCAAGTTAAAAAAAGTCCTCCCAGGTCTAGTGATTTTAGATGTTTTTAAATTTACTGCAAATATACATTTTTTACACAGAAATATTTTGAATTGGCAGTGTCTTCAATCCCTTTCCTGTTTACAATACCACAATTACCTGCAATCATCAGTCTTCCGAAATGTGCTAAAATGGCTATGGTCATCTAAAACTAATAGAACCTCGTATTGAAATGCATAATTTCTCACTGAAATAATAATGCAAAGATAAACTTTAAAGGATTTCAAAGGGAAAATTATGTATATAATCCTGCAATACAGATTCAGAGCCTGAACTGGTATATGGGCACTGTATATTATACACTTCATACACATACATTTTTTTAAATGGGCAGATAATAATATAAGAACTTGTACTTAAAAGAAAATGCTTTAAAAATTATTGAAAACTCAACCTTAAAAATAAAAGGGAAATGGAAAGATTTTAAAACAAACTTGCTCCATAGTTAACATGCTGAAAACAAATATATTTACATGAATCTCTCTCCCTCTCTCTCTAGCTATATGATACACTATAAGAACCCACACTAGATGGCATTCTTCTGCAATTTTTCCGATGAAATCCAATGTTATTAAAAAATAAGAGGCAGCAGTGTCTTGCTTCTAATATCACAGTAATGTTGTGTTAAACACGCAGAGGAAAATAATCATTAAACTCAGACAGACAACACTTATCCTGACATTTGTTGACAATTTCTTACAGGGTTACAGTTTGATTAGTTTGTTAAAAATGCAGAATTTGAATAAAACTCAAATATGCAGTAACAATTAAAATTATTAGATGCGACTAAAATAAACACGCCACGACTGAGCCAGCTGTTAGTTTGATACAGATTCCCATATTAAGAGTTTCTAAACCATAGGAGCAGTAACTTATTTTGGTTGCATTTCCTCAGCTAGAAGGAACCCACTGTCCAAGGCTGCATGTCATTGGTGTCATCTGTGAGGCTGTCAGAGCGACAGACACCTCAGTGCCAGCTACCCCGGACATCAGCAGCAAGGCCCGTTTAACACAAGCACAATAACAGACACATTCTTAATGACTAATGCCATTTATACAAGAACTCTCCAGTTGGTCACCAGGCCTTCCTGGCAGGCTGTACACTCAAAAATAAACACGTCAAATCAGTAAATATGGTGTATTAACTCAGTGTCAACAGTTAATAAAAACTGTCTTATGACTGCTGTTCTTCCCCTTTTTTCTTATCTGCACTAGTCTTTTTTTTTCTTCTCCTTTTTTTTTTTTTTTTTTTTTTTTTTTTAATATATTTGCTTTATTTCACCAGCCTCAACCTAAGAGTCAAAAAGCTCCTGGTAATACTTCGTAGTGTTCTTTCAAATAATTTAAAAATTACTCAGGTCTCCCAGAATTGCTTTGTCTTCTATTTAATACAATAAGACAGGTTGTTCAACCTTCTACTACACTTCTTTTTCTGGGCCTCAGCAGTTTCTTGTGGTCCTTTAAGGCATTTTGTTTGCTGGAGATTCCCAGCTTTAAAGAAACTCATGAGGCTAAACAAAAATCTGGCATCAGGGATGACTTCTGGATCCAATGAAGGCAACAGAAGTATTAATTAACTTCAGGTGGACCAGACTCTCAGATTCCTCTTATTTTTCTTCAGTATTTCTAAGCCAATAAAAGCCCTCCCAGAATAACCAGGCTAACAGTTCTTTTTGTTTGCAATAAAAATTTATCTCTGTCTCTTCTGACAATCCCTATTGCAAGTTTGTTGTTTCCAGGTAAATGTGTGAACAGAACACTACCATAGTAATTTTCAAACTTTCAGAAACAACTCTCTTGTATGGAACAACCAACAGATAAAGTATTAAGACCTTCCAACTCAGTCTTTCCAAACTAGAAAACATCTGAAGGCTGTTGCTAAACACTAGACTGAAGTCAGATGTGTGTTTCTTCATAGCAAAATTTCTGAATATAGCTTTGTTTATAATCCAAACTTTTCCTACAGAAACGGATAAACTCTTGACGTTCAAAAAGAGAGTAGAAAAGAACTAAAAGGTCATGTCCAGAGTATGTTTGGCTCTACCCACAATTATCAAAAAGTAGAAAGAGTCTATTACTGTGTATGTTAAAAAAAAAATCTGGTTATTTTAGCGATCTGAGGTTACATTTCTTATACTATGCACATAAATATATATACACACATACAGACCTTCCCCCACACATACACTGTACTTTATCTACTAGAGAAACTAATAGTCCACTGAGAATTTTGAAGGACAGTCAAGCAGTAATTAAAGGTCAACAAGACAGCTGGCTGGACTGGAAATGCACTGGACTAAGGGAAATGTTTGAGGGGAAGCAGTAATAGACCTATAACAGAATGTAGGCTTCAGTGATTTGGTTTTTAAACCATCTGCTTTATTATTATCATTATTACGATTTTTATTTTTAAGCAGTTTGAGGAGCTATTTATGGAAGCAGTTTAAAATGATCACCAGGACAATGTATGCAAGGTCAGTTAAACTAGAGTATAAAGAAATGCATCTTGCTGCTTTTCCTCTACTTAGATATGAGGCTGGAAGGAAAGTGATTTGAAAATCTATTTATGCATTTATTCCTCAATTGGTGCGTGAAGAAAAGACGACAGAATAAAGGCAGCATTAAAAGTGGGTGGACAAAATGCAACAAGATGGAGAAGAAAGGAACGAGAGAGGCACACACACACAAGGCAAGTGGAAACTGAAATGAGGAGGACAACTTCAATTGAGGAGCTACATCACATAGTTCCTGCAACATCCTCTTAAGTCAACAAGACTGGAAATCAAAGGGTGCTGTTTTCATGACACCTTAGATAATAAAGCTATTTAGGACCTACTAGTGGCTGCACGAGGAAAACAGAACATTGGTTATATTGTAGTTTTTTCATCAACACACTCACAGTCATTCTGGTTCATGAACTTCAATTAACTAAAGATATTGCACAAATTTTCCTAAAGAAAAAAGAAAATAAGTTTCTGTGCACATCTCAAAGTACATACCATTACTTGGGCCACTGAAACAGAACACTTGTCTGAACAGCATTACAATATCTTTTTGTTGGTGGATTTCAGTGCCATTACAAGCAATATACGCTTAGCATCTATTAGTTTGTCTGCATGTATTCCAACACTTGGATGCAACTAATGTCTTTTTAGCTAAATGAAACTTTTTAAACTTGCAGCAACATAAAAATATTCCAGTACAAGTCATTTTCTCAGCCACTGGACTTTAAAGTGATAAATCAGATTTCAGTGGTAAACAAAGGGGAACTATAGATCGAATTGGAAACAAAACCAGCCTGGAATTCCAAAACACTCCAACAGGCAGCCAGCTAAACTATATTTATCGACCTGCCAATCAGAAGAATTAACTTACTAATGTATTCTCCCCCTACCTCACTCATGCGTTAAGACAAAAAAAAAACAAACTTCACCTTTTAAACCAATAAATACAGTAAAAACTAATTTATGGCAGAGACACAAAAACTTCTGACTCATCAAGTGCATTACTGATCAGAAATAACAGTATTTTATTCTTGACTAAAAAACTTACTGTAATAATTAAGTTCCAGAATCAATGCAGTAGGCATGACTAGCAAGTCAGCTTTGCACTCTAAGAGCCAACATAAAGCTCTGGAAGACTCTGGAAGGAAATAGCTGCATGACAAAGAACTCTTCAGCCTTCCCATTTCATTCATGCCTTCCAACATTGAACTGTCAATGCCACTGCCTCCCAACACTACCAAACAACTGAAATACCCTACAAACATTCCCTGTACCTTTAAAATACACATGGAGCACCACAGTCTTCCATTAGAATATGGACATGTAACGAAAGAGCACAACAGCCCTGGAGAATGATGCAGCCTGGAAGTCTCAAGCTTGTTGAGCTCTTCACTAGTAACTTTATTCCTAGAATTGTCGGGTGATGAGCATGAGATTGTAACGTTCTGCACAACACATGTGTGATGACACTGAGAGCAATATTCAGGAGGAAAAAAGTGGTACATGGATCTCAGGACAAGAAGGAGTTCTGAAGTAGCAGGAAGAACAATTGTTTTAAAGGAAATAATGTGGTTGGAAACATGCATTAATGAAGCAAGTTACTGGATTCTGAACTACACAAATCTCAAAAAGATCTGCTTTGCTCTTTATTTCTAGGCCTACAGTAGAAAAGATGCATTACCTGTAAGTATTTTCTATGTGTTATATGGAGATCTTTTATCTATTTATTATTTTTGATTTAAAGGAAAAGGTAATTATCAGGAGGAAAAGAAGTAACTGCAGAAGAGGGCTGACAGAAGATTTAAGAATTTAAAAATATTTCATTTGAACCCTAATAACCTGATCTACTATATCATGCCAAGCAACTGCACATGAACCATGTGCTGGCAGGGTACACAATCTAAATGGGTTTTCAGTTGGTTGGGTTGGGTTTTTGGTTTTTTTTTATGTTACAAAGTTTTCAAAGAGCCCTGTAGCGTGGCACAAAATAGTTTACATTTATAGATTCACAACAGCAGAAAAAACAGACAGTAGGCACTACTTCTGCATTAACTGAGAAAACTGATTTCCACTGTTATGTGTGACTTTATACATCTCTATTGGCAAAATAAACTTGAAAAAATGTAAACTTTCTTACGCTACGTATTCCTGTTCATCTTCTGCTTGAAAGTGGTATGTTCTGTTATCTGAAATAAACAAATACATATTATCATTTGGCACATGATAAAATTTAAAATGTGTACATATTTGTTATTAAAACCTGTTTAGCAACTAAAGCCTTTAAGAGCAATTGCTCTTAACCAGCAACATTAATACTTTATTCACAGCTATGGAAAACAATACTAAAAAAAAAAAGAGAAAGATGAAATTGTGAATTTCGATTTACAGCAAATGTACATATTTTACAAGTCTTATGTTTAGAAATATTAAAGAAAAATAAGCAATGAAACAAATTTTGTCCTTTTGAAGTCAAATCTGAAACATAAGTAGCAGAAAAGAGCAAAATGAATTTCTTCCTATTACATACTTCTCCCCCTGTTTGGGTTAAGAAACTTCTTTTTACTAACCAAAGGATGAGATATGAACTAGGTATTATCCCTCACATTCAAAGGCTTCATAGACTGTTCTTGTAAATATAGAGCGTTGGAACTGTTTGTTGTTTAATACTATATATGTAAAGACTGAAAACAGTTAAGTTGACTCATCAACTTCAAAAGTGTTTTTAAAATCAGACTGGATACAAATACGTACTGTACAAGAGCAAAATGGAAAGAAGGGAAATCAGAGGAGCTTTAACACTGAGAAGACAATTCACTACTGATTTTAGACACACAGAAGCATATTTAAAAGGAGAAGAGAACAAGAGAAACTGGGTTCTCCTTGCCTCCTCAACCCCCCAAATAGCACTCAAAAAGCAGAACAGACAATGAAGGAAAACCAAGATGAGGCTGAAGGTCTTTTCCATTTCCTAGTGGATGTAGCTTATGCATGTTCCACTAAGCTTTTAAACATCTCTCTGAGCTTAGGAGAACAGCACATACGCTTATTCATTTGTCCATTCAACCCATCTGCATGTATCTGGATACGGGTATGAATTCTGAACCAAAGCCTTATTTTTCACTCAAAGTATCTTGTAATGACATTTTTAGAAATCCCACATAATGCAAGATGGTACTCAAGTTGCTACCTACGTGATATTAGATCAAATGACTTCTTATCTTCAGCATTTGGCTTCACCTGGCAGGTCAATAAATTCAGTTTCGCTGGTTGCCTGTTGGACTGAAAAGAAAATTTATTTTACTTTAAAAATGTCTTGATTTAGGATTATTTTTCCTTTCTGGGGAGTGGGCATGTATGATATTAAATTAAAGTGTAGGCATGCATACATGTACACCCTCAAAATGCTTGAGACCAGCACGACTTTGTCTGACTTGGTCTATCAGAACGGACAGATTGCTAAATCTAAACAAAATTAAAATCTTCATGGTAACTCTTCCTGACTATTTGAAAGAGATTAAAGGAATAAACCTTAATTTAGAATATCCTAATACTGAAGTTTTTTGTTGTATTTCATAAACAATGGTAAAACGATTATGCAATTTTTCATTACAGCGTACTCACATTCCAATTTTCCTCTCATTTTAAACAAATCAAAGATATAATCCTGAAACATTAAAAGGGAAGTGAGAAGCTGGAGATGAGGAGTTTCAGAACTTGGAGTAAATACAGCTACTAATATTCTCTGCTGTAATGAGGTTACTTAAGACACGATAACTAAATGTGTCTGAAGTATTTTGGGTTTATACAGGTTTATCAGAAACCATGGAGATACTGAATTAAAGTTACTACAGCTGGCAGAGAGAAACTGAACAGATGTCAGTTATCAGTAAACACTTCTGAACTGAGTTTTGGAAGTTGTTCACGTTAGAAATTGTAAACCAAATACAAGTAATGCAAAACCAGCAAACAAACAAAAAGATCTCGCAGCGCACTTCCCACATTGTCAACTGTTTGTCAGAACAAGCTCATCAACACAATATTTTTGACACTTAAGAAGCAACAATTCCTTGAAGGAGTAAATATGCGACTGGAGTCTCAGTTTTCAAAGTTTAGTCTTGAATAGACTATCATGATCTGAACTTTTCATCATTAAAACCAAGAAAATTACTTTCCTCTTGGCACTGCAACAGAAAACAGCAAAAGGACTGCTTTTACACAGCTACATACAAGGAAAACTACAATCAATAGTGCAGTTCAAAGAATTATAAACTGGCAAGTCTTGTGCCTGACAATACCCGATTTTTTTTTAAATGGTGATATAAACCATTACTAAGCTAGGCAGAAGTAATTTGACTACGTGACTCCTCAAAGGAGGCGAGGATACCTTCCTAGACATTAAAAAAAAACAACACTACAGTACAGAAAGTAGTGACTGCCCTTTAACTTGCTTAAGATAGGTAGTTTAGACACCAATACTCATGGCCATCAGTGGGATTTGGGGCAAAAGGGAAAAAAAGGGTGATGAAATGGGACCATCTCCTTTAACAGGAGTTACTCTTGTTTGCAACAAGTTTGTGTCATACTGCCGCAAGACAGTTTTAGGACTGCCTCCACCATGATAATGTTGTTGCTTCCTCACGATTTAGCATTCCTAGGAAGAGACTTCAGATACATGCCTGATTCCCAGAACTCACTATGATGAAAACTTCCCAAATTTTCACACTTTAAGTTGAAAGCACTCAAAATATTAACACAGTCACTCATTTGTCAGACTTTATCAATAACATCTAATACCCAACGCTTCCCAAGTTTCCAAATTATGTGCTTCACAGACATATCATGGCAATTCTTATGAGCAAAACCAGTTGAAGTATTCATTGAGAAGTCTGTTCAATATATTTGCCATTTTCTTATCAAAGGTCTTTAAACTAGGTTCGATGGGGGAGGGGGATAAGACCAGGGCAGCCACAAATGAACCTAGGGGTGACAGGCCTGCGTCGGGGGCAAGGCCGCTAGCCCAGCTGAAGTGCATTTACACCAATGCACGCAGTATGGGCAACAAACAGGAAGAGCTAGAGGCCACTGTACAGCAGGAAGGTTATGATGTGGTTGCCATCACAGAAACGTGGTGGGATGACTCTCATGACTGGAGTGCAGCTATGGATGGCTATAAGCTCTTTAAGAGGGACAGGCGAAGCAGGAGAGGCGGTGGGGTAGCGCTGTATGTTAGGGAGTGCTTGGACTGTGTCGAAATTGAGGAAGATGGTGAGGATGGCAAGGTTGAATGTTTATGGGTGAAGATCAGGGGGAAGGTCGGCAGGGCGGACATTACGGTGGGAGTCTGTTATAGACCACCCAACCATGATGAGCAGGCGGACGAGGCGTTTTACAAGCGGCTGTCAGAAGCCACCCGGTTGCCGGCCCTTGTACTTGTAGGTGACTTCAACTTGCCAGATGTCTGCTGGAAATACAACACGGCAGAGAGGAAGCAATCTAGGAGGTTCCTAGAATGTGTGGAGGACAACTTCCTCATGCAAGTGGTAAATGAGCCCACTAGAGGAGGGGCCCTGCTTGACCTGTTGTTTGTGAACAGAGAAGGACTAGTGGGAGATGTGAGGGTCGGTGGCCGTCTTGGGAGTAGCGACCACGAAATGTTAGAGTTTTCGATAGTGGGGGAAGTAAGGAGGGGCAAGAGCAGAACTTCTGCCTTAGATTTCCGGCGGGCTGACTTTAGCCTGTTTAAGAGGCTGGTGGACCGAGTCCCTTGGGAATCGGTCCTGGAGGGCAAAGGAGTCCAGGAAGGCTGGACATGCTTCAAAAGGGAATTGCTAAATATTCAGGAGCAGGCTGTCCCGGTGTGTAGGAAGACAAGCCGTCAGGGAAAAAGACCGGCCTGGTTAAACAGGGAACTTAGGCTAGAACTTAAGGAAAAAAAAGAGAGCCTACTTGCTCTGGAAGAAGGGTTGGGTAACCTGGGAGGTCTATAGGGACGTGGCCAGGTCATATAGGGAGAAGATTAGAAGGGCCAAAGCTCAATTAGAGCTTGATTTGGCTGCTACAGTCAAAGATAACAAAAAAAAACTTTTACAAATACATCAACAGCAAGGAGAGCCTCCACCACTTGCTGAATGAGGAGGGTAGTGTAGTGTCAGGGGATGAGGAAAAGGCAGAGGTACTCAATGCCTTCTTTGCCTCGGTCTTTAATGCCAAGACTGGTTGTCCTCAGGAGACTCGGCCCCCAGAGCCTGAAGTTAGGGACGGGGGGCTGTGTGAACCTCCCAGGATCCAGGAGGAGACGGTTAGTGACCTGCTGTGCCAGTTGGGACACCCACAAGGCTATGGGCCCGGATGGGATTCACCCCAGAGCAATGAAGGAACTGGCAAATGAACTTGCCAAACCACTCTCGATTATCTACCGGCAGTCCTGGTTAACTGGAGAAGTTCCAGCTGACTGGAAATTAGCAAATGTAACGCCCATCTACAAGAAGGGTCAGAAGGATGATCCAGGGAACTATAGGCCTGTCAGCCTGACCTCGGTGCCAGGCAAGGTGATGGAACAGATCATCCTGAGTGCCATTACACGGCACATGCAGGACAATGGGGGCATCGGGGCCAGCCAACATGGATTCATGAAAGGCAGGTCCTGCTTGACCAACCTGGTCTCCTTCTATGACAAAGTGACCCGCTTAGTAGATGAGGGCAGGGCTGTGGATGTAGTCTACCTAGACTTCAGTAAGGCATTCGACACTGTCTCCCACAGCATCCTCCTAGACAAACTGGCTGCCCAGGGCTTGGATGGGTGGACTCTCAAATGGGTTAAAAACTGGCTGGATGGCCGAGCCCAGAGAGTGGTGGTGAATGGGGCAAAGTCCAACTGGCGGCCGGCCACCAGCGGTGTTCCCCAGGGCTCAGTTCTGGGGCCGGTGCTGTTCAATATCTTTATAGATGATCTAGACGTAGGGATTGAGTGCACCCTCAGCAAATTTGCAGATGACACCAAACTGTGTGGGAGTGTCGATCTGCTGGAGGGTAGGAAGGCCCTACAGAGGGATCTGGACAGGTTAGATAGATGGGCCGAGACCAACGGCATGAAGTTCAACAGGAACAAGTGCCGGGTCTTACACTTTGGCCACAACAACCCCATGCAGCGCTACAGGCTGGGGGAAGAGCGGTTAGAAAGCGGCCCGGTGGAAAGAGACCTGGGGGTGCTGATCGACAGCCGGCTAAACATGAGCCAGGAGTGTGCCCAGGTGGCTAAGAAGGCCAATGGCATCCTGGCCTCTATTAGGAATAGTGTAGCCAGCCGGTCTAGGGAAGTGATCGTCCCTCTCTACTCGGCACTGGTGAGGCTGCACCTTGAATACTGTGTCCAGTTCTGGGCCCCGCACTTCAAGAAAGATGTTGAGGTGTTGGAGCGAGTCCAGAGGAGGGCGACCAAGCTGGTGAAGGGTCTGGAGGGTCTGACCTACGAGGAACGGCTGAGGGAGCTGGGGTTGTTTACCCTGGAGAAGAGGAGGCTCAGAGGTGACCTTATTGCAGTCTACAACTACCTGAAGGGAGGTTGTAGTGAAGTGGGAGTCGGCCTCTTCTCCCGGGCAACTAGCGATAGGACAAGAGGGCACAGCCTCAAGCTTCGCCAGGGGAGGTTCAGGTTGGACATCAGGAAGAATTTCTGTACAGAAAGGGTTATTAGACATTGGAAGGGGCTGCTCAGGGAGGTAGTGGAGTCACCATCTCTGGATGTGTTTAAGAAAAGACTGGACATGGCACTTAGTGCCATGGTCTAGTTGACATGGTGGTGTAAGGGCAACGGTTGGACTCGATGATCCCTGAGGTCTCTTCCAACCTGGTTGATTCTGTGATTCTGATTCTGTGATTCTGGTTGATTCTATGATCTATAATAGACACATCTATGTCTGAGCTAGTTTTTCATCTCCCAGTCAACAGCCAGAGTTGAGTTTATAATGAGACATCTGACTCAGACTCCTTTGACTCCACTGACCAGCTCTCCAGTGGCTAAGAGAGGAGTCTACAGGATCTTGCTCTGATGCAGACAGCTACACTGTAGACACTTCATTTTATTCAGATGAATCACATCCCACATCTCAAAGATACAGTTAGAACAAGAGTACTGCTCCATTTAACGTGAAGCATTGTTGCCACTAGTGGTCAGCAGCAGACAACTAGGAAAAATTTTAACGGAGCAAGTATAACAATACTTCTGTAAGTCAGAGTCTCCAACTTCTGATAATCCACAGAACTCCAACAGTCAGAAGCAGAAGTGGCATCTTTGTAATAGCAGATTAGCACCAACAGATTCACCGTGAAAGGATAATGTTAATTTATTATGTTAATTAAAAGGTATAAAAATAACTTACCGTTGCATGTGATATGGTAAGAATTCCGTTTTTAACAGTGCACTTTCTTCTTTGCCATACCTTCCTTAACCTACATAAGAACATCAACAATAAATTCAGTAACTAGACATGAATTCAAAACACGTTAATCCCATTAACATTTTGAGAAGATTAGCCTTGCGAAACAAACAGATGCAGTCAAAAATTTACGAAATGCCTCACCAAAAGTAACTTGGAGATGTATGAGATATTTTAATCATCTTTTAGAGACTTATAAAGACAATAGCTTTTTTTTTAATATGACTTTTTATGATTGCTTGTCAAGCTTTTTATATTTACTGTATTAAATTCAGATCTGTGTTCAGATTTGAACTGTGAAATTCTTCAGTACACAGTAGAAATCAACAAGAATCAGTGCATGAACACAGTAATAGTTCTCACTGTCTATTATGCACTCCAAGAACATACCCATCACTCTTCTTTAAAAGATAACCTTTCTTCTCACTGCCATATTCCTTATTCCCCTGAAGCTGATGCATACTATAACCTCCTTGCCTGCTCTGTGAATCCTAAAAAAGAGAAAACCACCATTAACATTTCCTGACGTGCACAGTAAGTTTTCCTAACCTTTAAGACTATTTTACTTTCTCTTCTCTACCACAACCTCACAAATTAATAAAGATTTAAAAAAGAGAGAGAACTCCTAATGCAAGTTTTACATCCATAGGAGAGCTTGCTTTTACATCACGTGATCTTGAACTAACTGCATGTTCAAGATTCAATTACTCCATTAGGCATTTGAAGTATAGTACGGATGCAAATATGCCTCTCAAAATAATGACTTTTTAAAATATAGAAATTTATTATTGCATAATTTTATAATCAAAAAGTAAAAGGCTAAAATAAAATTTCAAAAAGAAAGCAACAGAATATAGCATGCATATATACCAAAAGACACATATATAAACAAACAAAAACAAATGCTAATAATCACTATTTTTTTTTATCCAATTAAAAGTATGTATATAATTCATGAGTTTTAGTGAATGGAGTCAACTGAAATAACTTTTGGCCTGATCTAATGAAACAATTAAGTGAAATGGATTAACTTGTTATAAGCATATCAGAAAATAAATCCCCAAAAGTTCATTAAAACATTGACTTACTCTCCTAGACTTCGATCACGAAAGGCAAAAGCAATAGAGGAAAGAGAAAGCAAATAATTTAAAACAAGAATTATTATTTTATTTAAAAAACATGCTGCTTGAACATAAATTTTATAGCCCCCATATCCAGTAAAACAATTTTTCCCCTTTCTAACAACACTACGAAGGCAAGAATTACTTTTTGAGGCACACTGGTGCTTTTTCACATCAAGCAATAAAACATCATTAACAAAATTCTGTGCAACCTTACATACATGACATTGGCTTCAAAAAGCAACTAAGATGATTACAGGATCAAATTTTACTAAACGTCTTCCAGTTTTTATTACATTTAAATTGTCTAATATTATAGCTATATTGTATCCTCCACCAAACTGGAGCTAATTCTGAATTTCCACTGAAAACGATCAGGCCCAAAGTTAACTTCTAATTTTTGCAAAGCTATATAAAAAGCTATAATTAAGGACATATCGATACAGTTTTAAATGTAGCTGTGAAACAATTATGTGCAAAACATCTGACAAAATCCCACAAAAAAAATCAAAAGAATGGGAAGTTCAATTACTCCCTTGGCAATAACCTTTTCTCTTTCTCTTACAATTACCACAACCAATATATATGGAAGGTTACTCCCTCCTATTTTATTCAGGGTGCTTACAACTGTTTTTCATTTTGTAACAGATTTGTCATAGAAGGTTAGAGAGAAATGCTTTGGTAAAAATGGCAGTTGTGGTTGGAAGCAGCATGAAGGCTGCTATGCACAGTGCTCTCAGCAATGTTTATACCATCAGAGCAAGATGCTAATTTGTTATAAGTAAATTTCAAACCCCCATTGGCATTGGGGTCCTGTTGCTATTAGCATAGGAAAGAACGTAATGAGATATAATTCCCATTCCCAAGAGCATATCAGATGGAGATTTGGGGAAATAAATCAAAATGTAAAGAAATAATTAACAAAACAGACACCAAACATGATTCCAAAGACCAGCTATATTCAGTTTAAGGCTGTTAAGTTACATTTGTATCAATAATTAATATATAAAAATAGGGAATAGAAGCCTGTATTAAAGGCCTAGTTTCCTTTAAAATTTAAGCTTCTTGATATATAAGCATTTTTCAACACACAAAATAAATAGTTTACACAATTAAAATTACACTAGTATCCCTTAAAAGATTTTCCCCAAAGCTTTAAACCATAGTCATTTTACAAAATCAGATAATTCTTCCACAAAGGAACAGAAACTGACGTAACTACTAGCACTTCTGCGCAAGCCAAGATTCAAAGATTGTCAAGATGTGCTTTTCCAAGAACCAGGTAATTACAAAGATTACAATAATAGTTTTTTCACCGATGAAAGGACAGGTATGCCAGCAAAACATGTAAGTGCATTACAGATGTCCATAATGCCAAATACAAACCTTGAATGCACGCAACAGTCAAACAAGAGTTGCATTATGAGACTTTGGAAGTGTAGGGAACGAGGTTAGCTCAGTTAGTACATCAGTGTTTTTTCCTGAACGAAAGTACAGGTGCTGAACAGTAATTTTTCCATACATATTATTTTATTTTCAAGAAGATCCTAAATGGTTTAATAGATTTAACAGCCATGCAGCAATCTCTTTTGTCATTTGTGACAGCAAGTCAGCCTGAGCTGGGTTAGGAAGCTTGATTTATCTAATGGCAACTCCAAAGAGGTTAAAGGTGGCAGAATTTACAATTTGGACAGGAATCACTAGTTTCAACTTCCTTCTCTTGCACAAAGGGTCAAAGAAACTTAAAACTACACACAACTAGGGCCTCAATTTTATTATTTCAAACTGTTTCCCTGCCAAAGTAACTTTTGGTAAAAGTACTTCTGAATCTTTACAAATCCACCAGAGAAAATACCATTTATTTCATGTTCTTCAATATTTCCATTAACCCGTAAATTTTCCAACGGTGAGATTATACTCCACTAATATAAGGGGGAAAATGTATTCTTAAGCACAACCAACCAGGCCATCTGTCACAGTAATAAAGCCCAGCTTTATGTGCTTAAAGATTCAGCTATACACAATGATGGAGAGCTGACTGGTGAAACTCAGGCCATGTGACTTCAAGTTTCGTTGTCACTTAACCAAGGAGTAATGAATGCTGGCATGCTATTTCAGGATGAAAACACTGACTACCTAAGTAACAGAGACATTGTTTTCTCAAGCTCCTCAATGTCTGCCAGCATCATTAAGACTCTGACTCATGTAACGTAGCAGAATCACATGAGTGAAAGTTCTCACGTTGATTTTGAAAGAGACACTTGAACTGCAATGTGATCAAACGGTTATTTTATCCATAACAGTGGATTCTTTCATTACAGCAGATCTCTCTCTTCCGTGATTTGCCTGCATATCTGAGAATCACAATATTGCTCCCTTTTCTTCTAAGACACAATTTCGATTGTCTTCAAGCCAAACACTTTATTTTTGTATTTATAAATTTTATACAGATAACATACATATAACACATACAGTTTTTTCAAGAGTCCTAGGGTTTGTCTACACTATAATTAAAGTTGGAAAAGTAGCATAGTTTATTTTGGTGATGCCTGTGAAGCTACTTTATTACAACATGTACCTAATTTTCAGGATTTGATTTGTTTAAATTTTGTATTTTAAATGTTATTTTCCACTGAATAAGAATAATTTTTACTACACATCCAGGAAGTAGGTAACCAAAAAGTCAAACACTGTATTTCATTTAGTTATTCTACCTCATAATACTCTGTGAGCAACTTTTGAAACTTGACTTGTACTGTATGCAGCCACGTATGTAAAATACACAGCACCGAAGAAGAACAACCCATTTCTCCTACTTTATTTCCGAGAACTGGCTGATTACCAAGCAGCTTGAACTTAACAACACACACATCAGCCAGGAGAGAAGGAGATATTTTTCTTTGCTTCCCAGATAATCAGCTTGTGGAAGAAAAAGGTGCGTGACAAGAGAGCGGGTCTCATTCCTCTGTGTGCTGGGAATCAATCCATAGAAACGTTTTAGAATTTAAAAGTTATTTCCAAATAGCTGTTGAAATCTGATGTTCTCTGTTCAGCTTTTGAGGGTGAGGATGGAGAACAAGCACGAGTTACATTCAGAGTTATTTAAATACTAGGGAGATCACAAATGTAACGCATGTATGGGAAGCTCTGCAAGTGTTATGGAAGAGATATAGTAAGCCCATGTATACGTTGGGGATGGAAGCAAAAAAAATACCAAACAGAGCACTGGGAAAGACTGTAGAGTATGAGATAAGGGAAAACTAAGTACTAGAAAGAGCTGGCAGGTCTTACAATAAATTGGGTTCTATTCAGAGGTGCTCTGTAGTGCTCCTGCATCATTTGTGACATCAAAGAAATTCTAAAACACATGTACAGTGTGTTGTAAGGTTGTGTTGTCCTTCAGAACGATGGGATTAAAGATGCAGGGAGAGGAACAGCCTTCTAGCCAAGGGTTATCTGCTATAGAATGTACGCTTACAAAAGCACACATAAGCAAGTATTCAAAAGAAAAAAACACCACCATACTGTAAGGAATGACTGATCAATCATTCCTTATTAATTGTGATTCCACCTGAAATTATTTACTAACTTCAAGATATTTATCTACACGCAGCAGCCACAATTACAATGTGCTACCTACAAAATTACATGAAAGCCCACAAAAATACTTACTTGCCCCAGTTACTATAGTCCTACATTTAAAGATGTTCCAGAAGAATTCCAGGAAAGTAAAGATTAGTAAGCTTCACACCACAAAAGGAAGACTAATGAAAATTACTTTTAAGAGTACATTTAGTATTATTATATATACTGGAAAATCAGTGCAGCTTTTGTATGGGAAGGTTATGTCTCAAAAACCTCCTGGAGTTCTCTGAAGGAATCAGTAAGTAGATATACATGAGAAATCAGACTGATACAGTGTACTTGGACTTTTGATGGGCACTTAGTGCTCCTTATGAAAGGGAAAGAATTACATTGCTACAGGACAAAAGGAAAAGTCCTCAGATGAGCTACCACGTTAAAAGCCGGAAAATGAGTTTCACAGCCAGCTGTGCCAGCACATGTGGTATCTAACACTAAAACAATCTGGAAAAGGGTGAGCAGTAAACTGTCAAAGTTTGCTAGATGGTATTAAATCATTGAGGATACCCAAGAAAGGATGACTGAAGAATTTCTCAAGGACCTCGCAACAGTGAGTAACTTGACAATAAATGACAGGTGAAGATCAGCATAAGCAAATGCAAAGCTATGCAGAGGGAAAAAATAAGATACTGTGAGTTGACTATTAACATTCAGAAACAGGATGATACGGTTATAGCTTTACAGATGATTAAACTTTACACACCACCTTCTCTGCACTAAGCATTGGTCAAAAAGCAAGTCAATGTTAGGACTTACATGAAAATAAAAGATCAGAAATGATCTAGTGATGCTATCATAAATTCCACTCCTATCTGGAGCAGGGTATGCAGATCCAGAAGTTCAAAACAAATGAAGGGAAAAAGATTTTTCCACACAACATGTAGCGATGGTGGGAAAGACACAGCTGTAACAGAAGCTGAGAGTTTACACTGCTTCGAAAAGCAACTGCACGAATTCAAAGAGAAGAAATCCATAGGGTGGTGGAGAGACAGCAAAGACAGTCGATCTACTAATTGGAAGGTATTCTGAGGAAGTATCAGCATTTAGTGCCCTGCATTTTACTCTAAACATCCACGATTGATTGCTTTGGAAACCTGTCTGACTCAGTACGTCTAGTTGTAAATTATATATTGTATATTTGATATTAGCAATACCGTCCAATCATATATGTGGATGATCATATATATGCAGCAAAATGGCATCTGCCTAATGTTTAATTATAATAATCATTCATATTTAATAACAAATATTTAACAAGCTGAGTAGACATCTGGCAAACACTAAGGTTTTATTTACCTAAGAGAAAACTGAACAGAGGGTAAGCGATGTTTTCCTAAAGGAAAGCCACCCCCCTCCCTTCCATCTCCTCACCACTCAGCTTCACCACAGGATATTCAGTATTTCCAACTCTCAGGCTCTATGATTTGGAAAAAGTCACACTATTATCTCAGGTAAAAGCTGTGATATATATTATATCCTATCTCCTAGTTCAAGGAGTATTCCAGAACATCTGCAATGGACATTACATGTTCCCCCTTCACTTCTGATACCAGTCTAACTGATGATGTATTTTTCTCTTTAACTGTCCTGTCTCAGCCACTTCTATCTGGTTAACATCCAAATTTTCTTCCTTATGATACAGCATCAGCAAAAAGGGTTTGAGAAGGAGAACATTATCACAAAATCCATGTGAGTTAGCAGATGAATAGTAATATGGGAACGTAAAGGCAAGCCTCTGGTTCTCATTCTGGCTTACTCAGGATCATCTAGGTCACGGAAGTCCTGAACACTATCTGGCTGAAGGATGGCAGGACATAAGAAAGATGTGTGCATCCCTTCCCTTTATTTTTTCCTGAACACTCATTCTTTATCATTGTCAAGAACAGGATACTGGGCTAGATGAAGCATTTATCTGATCCATTACAGCTGTTCTTATTGTATATTAAAAAAGTACATAAAAAATATAAATTTACACAAAAAAGGAATCATTTCTTTTCATATAGAAAATGGAAACAGAAAATTAATCTAAAACTATTGTTTGTTGACGTGTAGTTGGACATTCTAAATACTAGTTTTATCATAATGTTCGAAGTCCAACTCTTCTGAAACAATAACTACACAAACTGAACATCAATTAAACCAATTTCTGAATACAGCATTCATAAATTCACATTATGTCAGAGAATAACATGTCTAAATTATTTACCTCCTTCTGATCAAGCTGCAGAGAAGATTTTATCAGATCACGAAGAGCAGTAAGTTGTTTCTTTTCTTCATCTTGTGTCTGCTTTATCTATGGAAAGAGATTGCCATATGCTTTCTGGATGCAAATTTAATTTGAATTTTTTATGCATTTCAATACACCATTTTAGATGTCCTGAGCAACCAGCTCAACTATTCTGTGTTCCTGTAATATTTGAGTTTATTTTCATGGACTAGTCCATTCTTATGTATTCACCTTCTATGCATGTATTACTTGAAAAGCAAGCTAAAATGAATGTACAACTCTGCACACTGTTCTCTTACGCTTTAACGGTTCACTACATCTAATGCAACTAAATCAGTCTCTGAAATTTTAATTAAATAACTCCAATAAGCTTGACAGATGACTTAAGGAATGAAAACAGTTTAATTTAGCCACAAACTACAATAGCAAATGGGATTATTGTAATTCTGATTATAGAATACAAAAGCACTTGGGTGACAACTGAGCTTTGATTCCACGTTATTACTTTCCTTCCATGAGCATCTTAAGTTAATTCATCAAGTATGGTGCTATCATCAAGCAGTTTGTTATGGAAAAATGAAAGTGGTAGCTAAAATTGGTGCTAATAATGTAACCTGATTCAAAGATTCCCAATTAAGATTAGTTTTATTTTAATACAACATTAAATTAGTAGTGCAATGAAAGCTGCTCTTCCTAATAACCGTAAAAACTAAAAATGTACTTATCATTTATAAGATACAAATGAAATATACACCCTTGTACTCATATCTGAAATGCATTCACATGAACAAAATATTTCCATTTTCAGACATTAAAGTACTTATAAGTAAACTTACATTATATAAGTCAGCAGCCAACTTTTCAATATATTGTTTAAGTTTATCAGCTGTTTTCAAGCCATCTTGGAAGAAACTATAATGAAAAATACCTGTGATTTATCAGGAATACATATAATTCATAACACAAAGTAGACTGTGTTGCGGAGAAAAACAGCAAAACCAACAAAATTTATCCAGCTCCTCCCATGTTCAGAAACAACAACAAAAAAATCTCTGTCCCGGTGTGAACCGTTCTATCCATCTAACCTCACGACAGCACAGATTCCACATTCCTCTAATGTAATATACTTCAGAAAGGCTGACAGTTGCATTTCAGTCCACAAACACTTAATTTACTTTGCTGATTTATGCTCACTGTATAAAAACATAATGAGCCAAATAAGCACTTCACATGTTAGTATATGAAGTGGCAACATACAAAGGGTTAGGTTGTAGATAAACAGAAGTTTAACTTCTATCCTCAAGTATTTATTCTAAATTAGAAATCTGAAGGGAATCAATTGATATTCATCACTATGAAGTTTTTTCTGTTGTTGTTTTCTTGGGGGTCTTTTTTGATTGGGTTTTTCTTGTGGTTGGTTTGTTTAAAACCCTTCCCAGTAGTTTTAAAGTATGATATCTTTCAGCAGTGGAGATACACCATTGTGACTTTAACAAGTATCAAATTAGAGAGAATACAGCTTAGCTTATTTTTATCGCTGTTAGTCAACATGTTTCCCTTCAGTAATTTCTAAAATCTCTTTCCTGTATTTAACTTAAGTAAAAGTTCCCATGTGTTTGCCTCAGTGGTTCTACTGATGTCAAGGTCATATCTTACCAGTTTCACCTCAAGAAATTTCAAGGAAATTACTGGCTTTCATAATGGTTTTAAAATTTACAGAAGAACTAAAAACTATTAAATAGAACAAACAAGCTATTTCTAAAATTACATTCTAGATCTATGCCACAGGAACTAAAGTTAATTTTGTACGCAACATGCAGGGTTTTCCCTTGGCCTCTTTCTCTATCACTCCCTTGCCCAACTCAGTTACTTTCATATTCTCTACTGAAAGACTACAGCCTAACAAGATGAAGTTGCAGACACCTGGCAGATTACAATTATGATAAAAATTCCTGATGTAACCAAAACAAATTCAAAACAAAGGGAAACAAACACTTGTGTAAAAAGAACATTGTAACTAAAGCTTAAAAACATTGCACTTACTTGCATTGTGCATGATAATACTTAATAAGGTTCTGCAGAAGGTCCACACCTTTTTTTGTCTTGATTTCATTAACCTTAATAAGATACTGTATAGACAGTGAAAAACATGTTGATAATCATGCCTCACAACCTTCAACAGTTTTCAATCAATAAAACATCATTTGTTCAATGAATTAATTATCTCTGTGTTTAACCTGGGTGCTGACTCAGAAGCCACCAGTCCACCACAGTTAAGCAAAACATAAAAGAAGTAACAGTTTATTGCCCGTTCCTAAAACATTCAAACAAACACCCCAAAATATAAAACAAATTCAAGAAAAAGTTTCATCTTTTACAAGTGTCTGAAGATGTCCATTTTAATGCTACTGCAGTAATTACTGAAATATTCTAAAAATATAAATACTATGCAATTTATTACATTTTAGTAGCAATTACTTTAAAGAGAACTATTAATATAAAAAAGCAGTTTTATGGAACTAACGTATCACTATCATTTATCACTTTATTAGAAATTTTAGAAGGCTTCAGAAAGCATGTCGGAAGAAAGATATCAAAAATACTTCCTTAAAAGCTCAACCATAAACCTGGAAAAAATAAGAAATATTTCCATAGTATATTTTCAGCCCATGAACCTTAGCATAATAATCTAAAAACAAAGAAAAGGAATAAAACAAAAGGAAGCCAAGTTTTGCACAGAGTTGCTAAAATAATTATCTTTATATTGCTGTACTATGTGACATTGAAATAATTCTTCCCTCCACCCCCAGTAAATGAAAAACTACATTTCACCACCTTTAAGTAAGGCCCACAAAGTACTTTTAAGTTACAGTGTCATAATTAAAAGCTGAAACTTGTTTTCTTACTTCACACATCTGTAGCTGAAACAGCCGCCTTTCCTTCTCCATTTCCTCTGCTATCTCAGCTCCTGTTATTTCAGTTCTTATCATCCCATGCTGTTTTGCATGTTCTCTTTTTTCCTTTTCAATTTTTGTACTGAAATATTAATTAGAAAACATTTTAGAGAATTCCTTCTACTATCAGGTGATCTAGTATTATTTAGGAAAAAAAATAAATCAAGAAATATTTAAAAAGCCACTCTGAAGATGGGCTCCTCTATGATACCAAATCCTATATATTTTTTTTAAAGTGTCCAGAAGTAATGGAGTCATGAAGATGCCCTTCCTTCCTTTCACCCTTTAACTCTTTTCTCGAGTTTGTGTGCTACTTGGGGAAAAAATTAAAAAAAAAAAATCTCATTCTTTCTATATGATGTGCTCCATAGCCTTCATCTCTATACACTGCAGTGTAAAGCACACATATAAGAAACTACTGACTTGTCAGGAAAATGGCAGAATTTCTTAATTAAGTATGTTTCATGCTCATAAGGCAAGAATTAAGAAAAACAATAAGGCAGCATATGAAGTTTACCACCTACACCAAATGACATGACTTCCAGTTATTAGATTTTCAGAGAAAGCCAACACTGAAATTCTGAGAGAGTGAAATGCAAATATGGAACTAAGAGGCCATGCTGAGACCTTCATTACAGCTTTACAATGTGGCTGTCCTTACATATCTACCCTGCAGACTAACCGGATACTCCATTTGTAAGAAAACTTAGATTTCCAAACCAGAGTAGAAAACTCTAAACAATTTTCTATATATTTTTTTTTTTAAACTAATCGACCTTTCTTCTCTAGCAGCCTTTTTGAAAAGAATAAGAATGAAGCTGTACTTCTGTAAAACAGGTGACAAAGCACTGTGTGTTTATTAGACTGGTACTCCTTGCCAGGGGAAAAAAAAAAAAATAAAAAGGATTAATTAATTTGGTTTTGAACTCTCCTTTTCTCCAGCTAAGACAGACACGTTTGCATGCAGAACAACGCACTTTTCAGCACTGCACTTCTAAACTTGACTTGATATTTGGTCTTGAACAAATTCTGGGAAATGGGTTTCTCTGAGAAATCTAAGGGACTTCTTGGTCTTAATAAGCCCGAGTGAAATTTGTTCACACGAGACGCGGGGCGGGGGGGGGGGGGGGTGGTGGGAAGAGTAACAAGACAGGCACCTTTCTGTAAACTTTCCAAATTCAGAACAGAATCCCACAGATTATTCCATGTATTGAGTCTGTATGAGATACCTCTGACTCCTAAGTTCTGTTTAATGGCAGTTGGTATAAATAGGCTGTCAAAGATATCCTTGATCTTACAAATAGCTATTTGAGAGGCAGAAAGAATTTTTTTTTTAAAATCTATTTGCTGTCTATAGAAAACTATCCAATATTTCTGCAAAATATGCAATATCTGTAAGAACTAAATAACTAAAAAGGAACAAAAAAAACCCAGTTCTGCGTGTAAATCTTAATGCTCAACTGAGTACGATGTTGCAATTTTGGGACAAGAATATTTTTCTTGCCTTAGATTAGTAATAACCTCATTTCCAGTTCAGTTGTTCACATGGATCTAACATTGTAATGAATTTTGAAGGCAAAAGTTACTGTATGTAGGTAAGAAAATTATGCCAATAATAAATGTTTCAGCAGTTCTTAGTGGCCTGACTTTTTCTTTCATTACTTTTTTCCCCCTCCTGGGGAAACAAAACTAACAGGGTTAAAAAGGGGAATAAATGAAAGGATACAAAAAAATAATTAATTCCTGAGAGCTCATGAATTTTGATAAAACAACCACCAGTCACTTCCTTGAGAGCGTTCTGAACCATTCCACTAACATTTCTGCAACTACGATACTACTTGTTTCCAACCTTTTATTTTTATAAATCATTCTTTACCCATAGGCAACAGGTGTAATAGTAAGAAAATATTTTTAAAAACATAGATATTTTAGAAGTCACACCAACTGCACTAAAATCTTGCCTCTCAAAAGCATACAGTTCTGCAATATAGCACAACATATAACTCTCATAATTTTTACTATTGATAGATTTTATGTATATGGTTATAAGAATTTGTAAGTGTCATGTGAAATCTCCACAACTCACTTTACAGCATCCAGTATCTAAGTATCTAGCACTAAGTGTGTTCCTTACACTAAAGAAACCTTGGGCAGTCACTTAGCTACTTGACAGAGAACATAAAAATATTTTTGCTATTCATGCAGAAGAAAGATCCACAGAAGAGATGCCTTGCTCATATTCACATTTATTATCCACAGATACATTACCCAGTTTGGGATCAGGAGGGGAAAGGCAAAAAAAAAAAAGGAGCGGGGCCAGGGGAAATACTTACAATTTGGTTTCATAATCCTTCCAGGCTTTGTCAAAAGGCTTTTTGAGGTCCTTAGGAAACAGAAAATTTGCTTAGAATATTTTAAAAACTTTGTCTTTATAGTAATCAAGTTATAAATACCAACAAAAAATACTGTTTTCTTTTAAAACTTTTCAGTCATTAGTTGGAAAAAATACTATTTTTGAATCTTGTAATGTATTACTTTCCTGTGCACCTTAAGACAGGAATTTACAATGATATTCTAAAGAAGCATCACAGTCACACCAATTTTGAGTTTGTTCTTTGGACTACATACAAAATATTAATGGATGCCAACCTAAAATATAATCTCATGGGTGAATGGAAAACAGTCACAAGACAGCTGAACCTGAAAACATTTCCCCAAATAAAAAATAGTTTTTAACACTTACCCCTTTAACACCTTTTAAGTCTCCTTTTAAGAGAGAATCCAAAGTGAAAATAACATTGTGGCTTAAACCCTGGAGCTAAAAAGAAAAACATTAAACTGTTATAATTCAAAAAGATTTATTATGATCTTATCAAACTACTGCCAACAAGTCTTTTAACTTCGCTAATGAAGTTGCAATCACCTCAAAAATTCTAAATTAATAGTAAATTCAAGTCTGGGAAGAATTAATAAATATTCACTTGTATCAGACATAGAAGCATTATAATTAATCTTTACTTCTATAGAGTGATATAAAACCAGAATTTTAAAAATAGCACATAAGCAAAGTTCTGAATGCACCTCTTGAAGCACACATTTGAATATTGCTTAATTCTTTAGGAACTAAATTAGTTCTGGGAACAAATGTTTCTTATAGCCTCCAGAATAAGAAGCAAGGACCTGCTATGCTACAGGCACATCACACACACGGCACATGTTAATTCAACCACGAACAAAAGGAGCAAAGAGAGTCACCAGCTCTTTGATTATTCCCAATTATTTGGGAAAACTGTTTCTTTCCCTGACCACTGTGGAAATGTGACATCTGTTTAAACTCTCAAGAGTTTAAACTTCACCCCCTTAAGTCCATGCCTATTTGATTACACATCTGTGGGAATGTTCTGTTTGTCTTTGCCAGTCTGAGGGCAGAAAAACCTACCGCTGTTAACCTATCATGATGATGTGTACGGTTCCTGAAGAGTCATGATCACAGGAGAGAGATGTGTATCAACGATATCCCAGTCTAGTGAAAAGTCTGTTGCCTCTCCTACTTCATCCCTCCCTTCGTTCCTCCCTGTGCTGGTTTTGGCTGGAATAGAGATAATTTTCTTCACAGTAGTTGGCATGGGGCTCTGTTTCGGAATTGTGCTGAAAAGTGTTGATAACACAGTGATGTTTTCGTTATTGCTGAGCAGTGCTTACATGGGGTCAAGGCCATTTCTGCTCCTCACACCACCCCACCAGCGAGCAGGCTGGGGATGCACAAGGATTTGGGAGGGGACACAGCTGGGACAGCTGACCCCAACTGACCAAAGGGATATCCCAAACCATATGGCATCATGCTCAGCACACAAAGCTGGGAGAAGAAGGAGGAAGGGAGGGACGTTTGGAGTGATGGAGTTTGTCTTCCCAAGTAACCGTTACGCATGATGGAGCCCTGCTTTCCTGGAGATAACACCTGCCTGCCCATGGGATGTAGTGAATGAGGTTCATTACACAGGCTATTACACAGCTCCTTAATTATCACCTGATAGCTTGTCAGCCACCCCTAAAGTTTTGTTCTTTTTAGACAGCTTGCAGCTATCATAACTGATAATTATTCTTAGCATAAGATGGACTCAAATTCAGAAAACATATGACACACACTTGTATCTTCATGTTCAAGATATCTTGACTACTGTTTCATGTGTCAGCATTTTGTATTTTTTTTAAATTCACAAAATCTTATATTGAAACTTATTCAAAACAAGATGAAGAGCACCTTGACCTGCAGACTCAAACAATAACATGAACACAGAGCAAAGGTTCTTCATGGCTTAAAAGATCAAGATCCAAGAAGGGATTTTCTCCTTAATTGCAAAAACATAATTAGTGCTCAAATATTAATGTTGTATGAAACAAAAAAGCAACCTCATCACTTTCAGTGATTCAAAGCCCCAAAGATTTTTTTTCTTTACTGGCTTCACTAAAGGAGTTTAGAGCAGATAGTCTAAGCTTTGATTCTATTTAAACAGCTAGGCTCTGTTTTTCTTTCTTCTTAGCTTAAACATTTGCACATGCCCCCCAACCCCCAATATTATTTCATAACAGAAGTAAAAGGAGCCAGGGAGTTTGTAGAGGATTATGCCTTTTCGCCATGTGTCCTCTTGGCTTTTTATCTCAATACATCACAACTAACAACTCCCTGGCAATGTCAATTTTGTTGGAGAAGAAAAAGAATAGTGAATAGTAAGCCAACAAGTGATCAAGATAATACCTACTTTATCAGTACACAGATTAAAGAAAAGGTATAATTGTTTTCATTCTCAACCATTTCAGTCAGTTTCTACTTAACAACCTTAACTGAAGTTCGTATCTCAAATGTGAATTTTGAGAAGAAATATTCAAAAGGTTTTAATTCCAGCCTAGTTCATAAAAACAGAACACATATTTCTGCAATATGGGTGGATACGGCAGACTTAAAGCAGTTATCAGGGCAGGCATGAACAACAGTACATGACTGTGGCTTTTTTTTCTTTTTCCAAGTGTATCTGTTAAGGATAACCAATTCAAGCCATTAATACCTGGCTTGAAATTACTGAACAGTAGCCAGCTAGTATGTCAGTGTATCACTCCAATGCGGTAAGATTTTGGAATCACTTATTACATTGTTGAAGACTTCTTGTGTACTCTACATTGTTGTGTAGAGTCCTGCATCTGGGCAAGAACAACCCCATGTACGAGTACAAGTTGGGGACAGACCTGTTGGAGAGCAGCATAGGGGAAAGGGACTTGGGGGTCCTAGTGGACAGCAGGATGACCATGAGCCAGCAGTGTGCCCTTGTGGCCAAGAAGGCCAATGGCATCCTGGGGTAGCTTAGAAGGGGTGTGGTTAGCAAGTCAAGAGAGGTTCTCCTCCCTCTCTACTCTGCCCTGGTGAGGCCGCATCTGGAATATTGTGTCCAGTTCTGGGCCCCTCAGTTCAAGAAGGACAGGGAACTGCTAGAGAGTCCAGCGCAGAGACACGAAGATGATTAAGGGAGTGGAACATCTCCCTTATGAGGAGAGGCTGAGGGAGCTGGGTCTCTTTAGCTTGGAGAAGAGGAGACTGAGGGGTGACCTCATTAATGTTTATAAATATGTAAAGGGCAAGTGTCATGAGGATGGAGCCAGGCTCTTCTCAGTGACATCCCTTGACAGGACAAGGGGCAATGAGTGCAAGCTGGAACACAGGAGGTTCCACATAAATATGAGGGAAAACTTCTTTACGGTGAGGGTGACTGAACACTGGAACAGGCTGCCCAGAGAGGTTGTGGAGTCTCCTTCTCTGGAGACATTCAAAACCCGCCTGGACGCGTTCCTGTGTGATATGGTCTAGGTAATCCTGCTCCGGCAGGGGGATTGGACTAGATGATCTTTCAAGGTCCCTTTCAATCCCTAACATTCTGTGATTCTGTGACCTGATAAAACAGCATCCCAAATGAATTAGAAACACGTCTGATAATGCAAAACAGTCTCATACCTAGAGCAAAATAAAGGGAAAAAAACCTTAACAGATGGAAATACATGTTAATTTGGGGAGGAGGCATGTGAAGAGAAGATAAATTGCCCGCAAAGATTAGCTGAGGACATTACAGGAAAGGGAGGTGGGAAAAAACAGGCTTTAAACATTTGGAGAAGCCAAGCACCATGCAAAATGAGAAAAAAAAAAAAAAAAAAAAGTGATCTGCAAATGCTCCAAATGTTCTTCCAAAACCTCATCTAGATCGATTTAAAGATATTGCACACTCAGTTTCACTGAGGGGGAGACTGGACGAGATGATCTTTCGAGGTCCCTTCCAGTCTCTAACATTATGTGATTCTGTGACTCAAGAGATCGCTAAATTGTAGATCAGTGCTGACAATGGCCAATCACAATGTAATTAGCTTTACAAAATGTTACTGAAGCGGTCATTGTGTGTCATTCTTATAACATAATCTTAAAAAAACCCCACGCTCAGAAATATAACATGATATTTATATGTTTTAAGTTTCAGATGTTATATTTAGTGGTAACATCAACAGTTTATACTAAAATTTGCATAGTGACTTATTTTTGTCAAAATGATTAATGGATATGCTTTTATTCTTGACCTTCTATGTAGAGCAATCATTTCAAAATTATAATTTCCAAAAGTTGTACATATGTAATACAAGTTGCTGGCTTTACTTCAGAGTAAGTGATCATAGTAAGTAAGCGAAGATCACTCTCCAAGTGATCACTTTATAATTCCTTCACACAGAAGAAAATAAATTATTCTGTACCCTATTTCTCATGAAATATGTATAATATCACAATTCATAGGAAAATATTTAATGAATCATAATTAAAGTTCAAAAGATTTAATAAAAACATCCAAATTTTTGAAGGTTTTTTTTTGTTGCCTACTGTGTAGCTCCATTCCTTATTCGTCTTCCTGTCTTTAAAGATCATTCATTATTGTATTGTACATTTATTAAATAAGGCAGCAATCTGCTCTATGTAAAAAAAAAAAGCCTATTAGCTTGCCATTCATCTTAATACCTACTGCCATTTTTTCAACTAACTTTATTAGCATAAGCCTCAGCATCTACTGTGGGACTTTATTAGTGGCATTATACAGTCCTCCTCTCAGCTGCTTTTTCACTGGACCTCAACTTCTATTTTGATATTATAAAAATATTTTTATTTCAGTGTAATTCTATTAATCAGACTGACACTTAAAAACAACAAAGCAGAATTACCTATCTTTGAGAGAAGAAAGGTGAAAAATAAGTGTTTTTAAAATGCTGAGACATTTGTAAAATAAGCTTTTTGTCTATTTGAGACTGCTGAATGAAGTAAATTAGGGAATAGTCTATTTTAAATCCTGTCAACAAGAATTGAGATAGATAATGCTTCATAGTCTAGCTGAAACAGTATAATGTTGCTTTGAATGGGTGTGGCTTCTTAAGTTAAAAGAGCTTTTTCCTCTCGATCAGCACTACTTTAAATAAATAAACAACCAACCCCCCCTACTTCTTGTTTGCCAGTTGAAAGAAATTAAAAATTTCTGTGGAAGCCCTGCGAGGAATGATGTGGTCCAGAGAGCTACCAACAAACTTGACTTCTAGTCCCAAACTGTCCTCAAACTGCACTTTAACACACATTTGAAAATGCTTGTTTTTAATTGTGTGCTAAAGTAAGAGTGAAGGAGACAAAAATAAGCCAGAATCTCTTTACAGAGGAAAGCATATCTACCAGTCATTAAAACTGCCAACACTGAAACAAAGGATGATCCAGGTGAGAACGTCTGCTGATACTAAGCTATTCTGGGTAGTAAAGCAAAGGCAGGTATGAAGAGCTGTATAAAACCCTTGTAACACTGTTGAGAGAATGAAATTAAAGATTGATGTCTACGCTGAAAAATGTGACGTGAAGCATAAGGAGAAAAAACTGCATACAGAAACATGCTTACGAAATAACAATCATCAAGAAAAATGTCTCAAGGAAAAAATTCCTTGAAATTACAACATAGAATCCCTTAAAAACATCAAGCTCAATGCTCGGTAGTCATAAAGCCTCAGCCTTCAGAAAAGAGAATATGAAATGCAACCATCTTCACGCTTCTCCCCCCTCATTTCAGAAAAGAGTACTACGAGAAGATACAGAAAGGACCAACAATGACAACCCAAGTTATGGAATAACTTAAGACTCAGCTAGAAAAGTAATAGAGGAAGGGAAAGGAAGAATGATAGCTATCTGTAAATTCCTGGGAAAAATAGGGAAATTCTTACATTTCTTGTAAGATATAAGAATCAGGGAACAATAAATGAAAGGATCAAGTTCAAAAGAAATAGAATCGATATTTCAGAGAGCAGCTCATTTTAGTGCTCTGGAGGAATCCACCACGTTCTGTGCCAAACATACAATACATTCAAGAAATCCTTAGACAAATTTATGGAACTAATACCTAACAAGGACTACAAAGCAAAAGATACTGCCTCCGGCTCCAGCGTCTCTGAGCCGAAGACTGTTTTCATGACCACAGTACAGACGTTATCCCCATATGTTTGCTCTCTTCCTACACTCTTCCCTAAAGATTCACTCTTGGGCAACTGTCAAAGCCAGGGTACAGGCTACATGGACCTCTGATGTGACCTAAAGCAGTTGTGTTCCTGCTAGGGACTCTAGTAAAGAAAGACTGTAATATTGCTTATAATTTACACACCAAAAAGCTTGGAGATAAGCCCAACTATAAGAAAAACATAAAATTGAAGCTACCACTTTCTGAATACAACAGCTATCAAACCCATGAAACATGATTTCACAGGAAATGTGGCTTCATTACTTTCAGTGTTCAAAGATATTTGCTATGACTACAGTTTTATTATCCAGCTTTCAGAAGTAAAAGGTCTAAGACAAACTTTAGATGAGAGAAATCTTTAAACCACCTTCATAAGCCTAATATTTAAGCAACACATGCTTTGTATACCACAGGGAGAATGGACTATTAACACCATTTAAGCACACTCTCCAAATCGTTATTTTTCTTCCAAAAAGTTAAAATTTTTGAGGTAAGACAAAACACCCATAACTAATGGTATCAGATTTTTAACTGGAAAACTTCAAGTCAGGGAATGACTTAAAATCAGGTCCATAAGAAGAGATATATAACACCGTCAATCACTTGAGAACAATGCCTCAAGTGATGTCTCAACATTTATATTTTTCTTCTTAACTGCCAATTAACAATCAAACACAGCGAGTGTGTAATAACACCCTTTAGAGATAATCTCTGCAGGAGTTAATGTGTTGGTTTTTGAAAAAAAACTGAAAGCGTCTCTAAAATTATCAACAGTCATCAGGATCATGAAGTTGTTTGTATTGTACTTTGTTTTGGAAAAACTAAAAAACTAAGAAAGTTTGAAACTCCTCACCAGGTTCTTCAGCAGCGTTGATAATTCCTTAGTAAGCGTGGAAAATTTTACAAAAGCTGTGCCAAGGTCTGGATTATCCCGACTTAAAAAATTACTTCCAAATTTATCTAGTACTTGTGCATAGTTTTCTTCGTTTTGAACATGATCTGCAAAGAAAAATTGAATGTCAGGAAGCTTCTTTCTTGTAGACAGTCAATTATTATTTTAAGCTTATATATTGTGACATTGTGACAAACCAACTGACAAACAGTACTTTAAAGAAAAGCCACAAGTTAATGCATTTACTGAAAATTACAATAATTTTAATATTAAAAAGAACTATTTAGCAAATAGACATATATATGCTTCTTTTAAATCAGCAACTTGAATTTGTAATACATCAACGAAAAAAGCTCTGTAGTTATTAATAAAGTATAAATTATATAGTAATAAAGTAATAAGCTTAATAAAAGATCAATTGAACAATATAAGTACACGTGCTCATTTTGTAAACAATATAGGAATTTATAGTTGTCTACCGCAATGCAAACTTTTTTTTTTATTGTAATGTAGGACACTTTTACAGGACAAATAAAGTCAATAGTATCAGACATAAAACTAAGGAGAACAAGTCTGAATCTGACTGCAAGTTTAAAAGAAGAAACATGTCTTACAGGCAGCGACCCCCTTTTCACCTGCTCTGTAAAACTGAGCTACCCCACAGCACGGAATGTATATTTGTATACAGCCAAAGACTTGTTTCAATACATTTAATAGCAAATTGAACATACAGAGAGGTCAGAACCAAGAAGACGAAACTGAAGCCAGTGAAAGCGAGCAAAATCCTTAACTGAAGGATGAAGGAAATTCTGAATTACAGGCCATTGTGCCTGAAATGTTTTTCCTGCTTCTATTACTTTCCCTTCTGGCATCTGTTTCCATATTTTTTGTTACTTCTATTTTAGCATCTTTAAATAGAACATTTGCCACTATAGCCCTTTGGGACGCACTTTATCACCTCCATCTCTCTTAGAGGAATATTGTTTGTATTAATTAAATCAACATTTCACTTTAATGAGTTTTCTAGTATTACTATTTTTTTTCTGTAAGCCACAAACACAAAACCACAGAGCTATTCCAACTAGAACAAGTTCTGTGCAGTGAAAGGGGGGAAAAAAAAGAGAGAATAGTTGCCAATAGGTACCATGTTTTTCCCCAGAAGACCTGCAAGTTTTATTTTCTTCAAGTTGTCATATTGCCTGAGAGCATTTGAATTACAAGGGTGGGGGGACAGGGACTGAAAATAAGAAAAAAAAAAAAAAGACAGAAGTTTCAAACAAGACTCATGGATAATGCCCCACAATGAATGAATCTACTTTGACATTAACTTAGAGCCGATGAAGAGTTAAACAGTAACACTTCTAAGGTATTAGGAGTACTCAAAACAACAGTGCACTAAAGCTCCACCAAAAAAAAAAAAAAGTGAAATTCTATTAGAAGTCAAAACACTGCCCCCCCACCAACAAAAAAAACAATCACAATGCTTATTTACCAAAAACAAACCCCAAACCCCACACATCAGACAAGTTACATTCTAAAATCAGACATTAACACTGAGGTTTTCAAAAGGCAAAATATTTAATCATATGTTAATATGGAGTTGTAACTCAAACAGTATGTTTTTAAGAAGAATAAAACTGTTCCAAAAGCATACATTTTTAATCAAATAGCTTAGCATTAAAACCAAGGAAACCACTATATAATAATAAAATACACATTTTGTTTTGATGTAAAAGTTGTTGCATAAGAATACACAGAAGACTATCTAAGAAGGAGCTTTGACTTATGCAGCCCTGAGCTAATAAAGCTCCAATGAACCCTACTGTTCTGAAGGAAAAGAATCACAGAATCACAGAATCAACCAGGTTGGAAGAGACCTCAGGGATCATACAAGGTCAGTAAGAAATCTGCCAGATCGTGGAACCCCGTCCTTGCCAGTGAAGCACCTTTAACGCCACTATATTTCCTAACATTTTGATTTTAAGTGCTGTGCTGTTTCATAGAGCATTTTCAAAAATAATTTTTTAAAGAGAATGAAAAGGAGCTGAAGAAGACCATTTCCTTTATCTGTGGAAAGGTAAAATAAATTCCCAGTCAGAAAGAGGAAGCAGGAAGCAGATCATTGTCCTAGAACAATATATAGGAAATCCTGAAGAATCCCAGATCGCAAATCACCTATATCTAGACATGGGGATTTGATTATCCTTTTATGATGTAAAAGGAATACTTCTGTAATTACCACACATATACACACAAGATTCAAGTACTGCGTAAGAATAATAAATTTTTAATTTTCACATAAGTATCAACGTAAGTCTTGTAAAAGAAATATTTTCTAGAGGTCAGCTAGTTCCCTGTGTGACCTTAAAGGCACAAAGATGAAAAATTACATCTGCAAATGCTAAAATGGAACATAGGAAAAAGAAGATGCTTTAATCTCCCTGTAGGCACCTCACACAAACAGAGAGATGACTTCCCCATGTCCTAATAGAATTTCCTTTGCACAAAGAAAGTTATAATGTGCGTGACTTGATGTTTACTTCCTTAGATACAAGTACTGTAGGAAGGACTTTAATAACCCTAGAGAGAGAGACCCGAACACTGGCAGCAGTACATACAAAGGATAATGTTTACCTTCTAGAACTGGCTCATGTCTTCTCAATATTGTAAACAAAGCTCAATACTGTGATGAAAATAGC
This sequence comes from Nyctibius grandis, assembly GCF_013368605.1. Taxonomy (NCBI): domain Eukaryota; kingdom Metazoa; phylum Chordata; class Aves; order Nyctibiiformes; family Nyctibiidae; genus Nyctibius; species Nyctibius grandis. Next base: position 104,933,026 of record NC_090660.1, read on the forward strand.
ACAGCTTCCCCAGACATCTTCCTCCTTCAGCAGCTCCCTGAGAGGTGCCAGAATCACGGGCATTTGAGGATGGGCTCTGCACTCCAAGACTCCCGGGGCTGAATCCCACCTCATTCTGCTGCCCCAGGCAGTCACCTGAAGTTGTCTATGCCTAAAGCCACGCCGTGGTAAACTTCTCCCAGGACAAAGAGAGAAGACAAATCAGATTCCCAAGGCATTCAGAGAATTTGTACTCTCTCATTGAAACCCACAACATCCATTAAGTACTATATTTATTTCCCATTCAAAAGTAACCAGAATTTTAGCATATGCTTCCAAACCCAGGGAAATTCATGTCTATTTGTGCATATTAAGCAAGGAAACTGAAGAACAAATACTGTGAAGAGAGGTTAAAGAACAGCCCTTATACACTGGAGCTAGAAAACATGTCACTAGAATTAAAGGCTTAAATTTCCTTTGTCTAAAACAGTTTTGTTCAGATGTATTACCCTGCAAGCACTTCAGAACAGCAACAAAAAAGTTAAATAGTTTACAGAAGAAAAATGCACAAACACAACACTTTCTTGTCACTGATTGTACTTAAATTACACCCAAAGAAACCTGAAGAATGTCTAAGTTACTGAGAATTACTTCTGCATATCTGGTTAAATTCAAAAAAAAAAAAAAAAAAAAAGAATCATGATTCAGAATCCTGATCAACTTGAAACTATTTTTATGTTGCACTTATAAAACAGCTTTGTTCCATGGTTAGCCAGAGGAAAAATAACCAAGGTCAGAGCCAAGCTGCATTTATGAATGGAAAAACATACACGTGAAAAAAGACTCAAAAAGACTTTAGAAAAAGCAAGAAAGCTGGCAAGGTTAAAAAGGGTGGCAAAAGAAGATACTTGAAATAAGAAAGCATCCTTTCTCATTTCATCCTTCACAAAGCAGAAATCTAATGAAAAAATAACAGAAAAGAAACAAACATTTGACGACCACATTCTTATCTGGACTTGATAACACTAATACCTTCTGCACTGAGATTGCTGAAGGGAAAAGTAATAAAAGCCTCTTTCAAAGATTTCCAGAGCAAGGAGCATCTCAGCGGGTCTGCAAGGTTCTCTAGATCATCACCGTATAAGAGCACTGAGAGATACGCCAGCTCAGAAAGGTAAATGAATTCTTTTTGCATCTGTGTTCCTCGCTGACATGCTTGAAGAAGTTCTCATGGAAGAATTTTCTTTCAGCTCTGCTTCAGAGGATTTATACCAAATCTAAGTGCTAACAGTAGAATTCATAAAAGCTGACAAAATGAGCAATGGCAAGTCACTTAGAGCCAGGCACAGGAGAATAAAACAGGCAAACTATAGAGTTGTAAAGTAAAGCCTCTTATTTATAAGAGTCGTAATACTACAGGAAGAATAAGAAGCAAATATAATAGCTATTTTTAATAGGAGCTCCAGAGAGAACTGAGAATTCAGATACGCACCAGCAGAGCAGTAATGCTGATATATTCCTCAGGCAAGTTTGTAGAAACTACAGTGCAGAACAGAATTGGTGGACATGTGGAGAAATGCTAAATGCTGAACAAGAGACACAGATTTTATAAAAAGAAATTTTTACTTCACAAAACTCCTCCCCCAGGGGATCAACAAGCATGTGAGGAGAGGAAATCCACATAAAATTATTTGTTTGGATTTCTGAAAAGGTCTGTCCCTCACCAAAACAGTAAAAGAACTAAGCAAACAAAGGATAGCAGGGATGAGCCACACGCAGAGGGAAAACAGGTCAAAAACATGAGGTGGGGGAAAGGAAAGAACAGAGTTAATTTTCTGAACAGAGGGAGGTCACCAGTGAAGTCCTGTATGGAACAGTGATAAGGCCCACATCGTTTAACAACATATAAATGAGTTAGGAAATAAGATTCATATTGATAAACTCTGTTCTTCTTTTCCATACAATATTACAAATTATTCAGGACAACAGAAACAAAAGCTGCCTCCAAAGGTGAGATTAATCTGTCCAAACACAGACTTCTGCAACAAAGATATCCATATTGGAGCTTGGGGTCTACCTTTCGCCTTACATTCAGCATAGGAAGAGTTACAGCTCAGCTCATCCTAATGTAAACTCAGAGGAAGTCAGATGTATCTCACCCTAGAAGTCTCTACATACACCCATTAATTGTGCACAAAGACTACGGCAACAGTCTCATATCTGGGTAGCTCCCAAGTTAGATGAGGAATCCCATGTTGAATGGCCAACGGACGAAAGTGTGCATTAGGTAGCATAACGCACCAGGGAAAACACTACTAACGTTATGAAATTATTGTGTAACTGGTCATTATAAAGAAAGGTTTTGGGATTATATCACCTCAATATTCAGTACCAAGCAAAACAAAGCTGAACATCAGAAATTAAGAAACAGGGCATGCAGTAGAGCAACATAAGAACATTGCCATAGCATGCTTAAACCCTTAATATCATATGCAGTTCCTGTCACTGTTGCCCAAAATTCACTCCTCCTCTTCCCTGTTTTAAAAAAGAAAGTCTATGCTGCCATTTTGGAGAAAAAGAGTAAGGATGATTAAATGTATGTGACAGTTTCTGTAAAAAAAACCCAAACAAACAAACAAAACACCTCCAACCCCCCCCTATGGCTGCTCAGTTCAGAACAGGGATATTGTGGGTGATTGGGGAAACAACTCAATCCAGAAACCTATTTCAAAAGGTAGAATGGACGACACTGAATCAAGTTTGTATTCATCCACCAAAATGTCCTCCAACACTCCTCTAGCAAGCGTTGGGACTTCAAAGCCCCCTGCAAATTCTCATGCCCCAGAGCATGGAAAGTCCCTCAATTTCACATGAAATGAGTCATTCTGGTGGGCTCCAGGCCAATGCTTTGAGACATGGACATGGCCAGCCTGCTCCTCAGGGGACTTCAGGCCTGAAGAGGATGCATGGAAGAGCTTCATAAAGGAGCAAGGATACATTTAACTATAGAGATGCAAGACTATGAATGATAAAGATTCACATGAACTTAAACTCCTTGGACAAAACGAATTGTAAAAGTCCGTCAAGAAGTACCAAGCATCACGGTATCAGTCCTGACTCAGGCAGTTCCTTGCCTTCATATCATTGTGAGCTGAGAAAGTGTTAAAAAAAAAACCAAACCAAAACACACCAATGTTTTTCTACTTCCTCAAGCATCTGCTGTTGATCATTGCAGGAGATCACGTGCACTGCTGGTCTGACTCAGTACCTTTGGTCTTGCATGGATTTTATGTTTTTATTTCCCCATTGGGTAAATTCTTTTGACTATATTTGGGAGTTATAGCAGGGAACTAATGAAAAAGAGCTATTGAAAAATTTACAACAAAACTAATTGTGCAATCTACTGCTCTTACAATTCAATCCAAATGTTATGGGAAAGCTAGTCAGAACAGATTCTCCATTAAGTTCAAACACCATTCACGTAAGATGGGTTCCTATTTACAGATGCAATATAACATGCCAGAAATAAACAGCAAGTCAAGGTCCTGCATGTGGGTTGGGGCAATCCCAAACACAAATACAGGCTGGGCAGAGAATGGATTGAGAGCAGCGCTGAGGAGAAGGACTTGGGGTTGATGGTTGATGAGAAGCTCAACATGAGACGGCAATGTGCGTCTGCAGCCCAGAAGGCCAACCATATCCCAGGCTGCATCAAAAGCAGCATGGCCAGCAGGTCAAGGGAGGTGATTCTGCCCCTCTACTCTGCTCTCGTGAGACCCCACCTGCAGTACTGCGTCCAGCTCTGGGGCCCCCAACAGAAGGAGGACATGGAGCTGTTGGAACGAGTCTAGAGGAGGGCCACGAAGATGATGAGAGGGTTGGAGCACCTCTCCTATGGAGACTGGCTGAGAGAGTTTGGGTTGTTCAGCCTGGAGAAGAGAAGGTTCCAGGGAGACCTTCTAGCATCCTTCCACTACCTGAAGGGGGCCTACAGGAAAGCGGGAGAGGGACTTTTTACAAGGGCAAGTAGTGACAGGACAAGGGGGAATGGTTTTAAACTCAAAAGAGGGTAGATTTAGATCAGATATTAGGAAGAAATTCTTTCCTGTGAGGGTAGAGAGACACTGGAACAGGTTGCCCAGAGAAGCTGTGGATGCCCCCTCCCTGGCAGTGTTTAAGGCCAGAGTGGATGAGGCTTTGAGCAACCTGGTCTAGTGGAAAGGTGTCCCTGCCTGTGGCAGGGGGGCTGTAACTAGATGATCCTTAAGGTCCCTTCCAACCCAAACCATTCTACAATTCTATGATTCTATAAGCAGTGAGGAAGGGAAGCCAACGAAGGGGTAAGAAAGATGTATCAACTTGTGTGTCTGTCTGGACTTAATATAAACAGTACTTTCCCAAACAGTACTTTCACAGAATCACAGAATGGTTGGGGTTGGAAGGGACCTCTGGAGATCATCTAGTCCAACCCCATGCCAAAGCAGGTTCACCCAGAGCACGTTGCACAGGGTCGTGTCCAGGTGGGTCTACAGAGAAGGAGACTCCACAACATCCCTGGACAGCCTGTTCCAGGGCTCTGTCACCCTCCAGGGCTCTGTCACCCTCAAAGTAAAGAAGTTTTTCCTCATATTGAGATGGAACTTCCCATGTTTCAGTTTGTGCCTGTTGCCCCTTGTCCTGTCACTGGGCACCACTGAGAAGAGTCTGGCCCCATCCTCTTGACACCCGCCCCTAAGGTATTTGTAAGCATTGGTAATATCCCCCTTCAGTCTTCTCCAGGCTAAACAGACGGAGCTCTCTTATCTGTTCCTCATAAGAGAGATGCTCTTTTCAGATAGGGAAAAAGGGATGGGACCTTTCGAAGGGATTTCCACATTTTTGTGCTGGTATGTTTTCATTTCCCCAGCAGTAGATCTAAATCTAAATCTGACAAATGGGTGAGGGATGTGCACAAAAAGCAAAAAGTATTTGAGTGACAATTAAGCCTTCTTTGTAACAGAAGAGTCCCTTGCGGTTTAGAATTCAGCAATGCAGAGGAACAGACCAACACACCAGAGGGCTTTCTGAAGAATTGCGTTTAAGACATTGCATTGTGTGAATGTCACTGTTCAAATATTACTTCAGGCAAAAAACAAAACCAAAAAAAAACCCAGTACAACCCAAAGAATCCTAGCTATGGCTTTTGGTAGAGTATGAATTAGATTACTGAACTGAAGAGAAGAATTTCTATTGCCTCTGAATGGTTATTTCTCACCAGTCCAGTTAGAGTTTTAAAAGATTTTTAAAACTTTAAAAGTTTAAATATAGTCTCACCTTCTAGCAAATGATTAAGTTTGTAAACTGTCACGGTTTAAAGCTGGGCCGGCTATTAAACCTGTGGCAGACGCTCTCTGTTAACCCTCCCCGCCCCCCCCAAAAGGAAAGGGAAAGGGAAAAGGGAGAGAGACTTATGGGTTGGAAAGTTAAAACAGTTTTAATAAACTAGAATAATGAAAAAGAGTATAATAATAATATTGGAATAATCAAATATATACAAAACCAAGATAGAGCTCCCCCAATGTCAGCCACATCACCACCGGCACTGCAGGGCAGGCTCCGGGAAGGCCCAGGCTGGGCCCAGCGACGGTCGAGAACTCGATTCAGGGATGCACGGATCGGGATCGGGGGCAGCAGGAAAATAGACAGAGTCCTCCTTGGACACTGGCCAAAGGCTCAAGCTGCAGAAGCAGCCTGAAGCAGCACAAGCAGCCCAAGCAGGCAGAGGCCCCCAAAAACAGAAGGCCGAGACCCTCGTGTTCCCCCCGCTTTATACTGAGAATGACGTGTATGGGATGGAATACCTTCGTTGGTCAATTTTGGGTCACCTGCCCTGTCCGCTCCTCCCTGCAGGTGCGACCCCCCTTCGGCTCTTCACTCGTAAGCAGTGAGGAATTCAGCAGTGACCTTGGTTTCTCTAAGAGTAAGTACAGCAAGAGCCTTTCTGCATAATATGCCTACCGGTGCCTCAGCGATAACTACAAACTTCGAGTGTTATCAGTCCTGGAAGCAGACACTGTCTGCACAACATGCAGTTACTTTCAGAAAGTGCAGTTACTTAGAAGAAACTTAGCTGAAAGTAAAAATCACTGAAAGGAAAATTGGCCTGGTTTAGGCCAAACCAGGACATAAACCAAAATTCCAATTTTGAGTTCTCAAAATGTAGTTAGAGGCTTTCTTATGAAATATAAAAATAGCCACCTAAGTTTTGCTTGAGCTGCTCTGTTACAGTGTGTTTTACAGCTGGTTTAATATGTCTTTCATGAAGTTAAACATCAATGAAATCAACTTTCATCACTGAAGCATAATAAGAAAACAACTGGCTTAGCAATTCTCTTTGTAAAGGCAAGTAAAATGAGTTTGAGTTTTAATTCAGTCACTTTATTTTTGTATTTATTTTTACACGGTTTCACATGTATAAACATGCATTTAGTCTTGCTCTTACTAACCCTAGTTTCTGTTTATCATTTACTGCATGAATTGCCTCCTGTGCACACCTTTTAAAATTATAACGCAGCCTATCACAGCAGCATTCTGAAGAGGGAGCTAGAGTATTATGTATAGTGCTTTTTTATCGAAAAGAATTCATACTAACTTGCACCTTTGAAACAAGACTTGTTCAAAAAAAATGAAAAAAAAAAGAGAAAACCAGCTACCTATGTTTCCTCCTTTTTAAGTGCAGAGGCAGCCAATTAAAACCATTAACCAACCTTCTATTGCTTTTATTCAATGCGACTAGTTCATCATATAGTATGGCCTACTTAGAGGCATTGAAAACACTATCGTTTTTATTACAAGACTCAAATCAAATGACAGCTAAAATCTCTAGTATTTTTATATTTCAAAACAGGTAGAACACTTTTCATGTGTTCTACAATTTTAATCAGTTTTGAAATTCAGTAAGTAGGTACTTTCAAATGGAAGAGCTGATTACAGCATCTGAATACTTTTAAAAGCATAAAACTAAATATACATGTACCAAATACTATTCTCACTTTATATCAGGCTTCACAGTCTATCGGGAAAACATTAATCACCAACTGAAGCTACAGGAAAGCTAATTAAAACATGGTGCTAGTAGAGCAACAATATTAGTGATTGGCAGAAAAATTAATCTACAATACATTAAAAAACGCACACAGTTCCATAAACACAAGCTAGTGGAACAGCACATACAAAACAACACAGAAACTAAGACCGCTCATAAGTGGCTCTGCATAAGGAAAACGTTTGCTAAACTGATTATTAATGCGAGGGAATTGGAAGTGGGATTTTCTAAAATCCAGTATTTACATCCAGATGGTTATTGGCAGGTGTACAGCTCTGCTACCCTATCTGCCTGTGGCACAGTTTTTAGACCTTAAGAGAAACAGAGATAGAAGCCAGGTATACTTTATAACATTTTTAAAACCTAATTTGTCTATTGATCTGTGTTTGATCATCATTTGTTACTGAACTCAAACTGATTATCTATTCATATTCCAGTCATCCATCCTCTCATCAAAGTTATTACTACAGCTTCAATAAAACATCAACAGTGTCTTCAAATAAGCGAAATAATGATAAATCTCCACTATTTTAGCTAAAAAGGGAAACATATAATTTTTACTGTACATGTTATGAGGGAAGAGCAAGTGCTGAAGGAATACACACATCGACCAGTAGATATTTCTATTTATTTATTTAAACTTTTTAACAAGTTCTCATTCTTATTTCACTTAGAAGTGCACTCCATAAATTCAGTCTAGGACACTGTCCTGTCACCGTTCTAGTTGAAGGTAACTGCTTGAAATGTTATGACAACAGGAAAATTTACCCATGGGAATTCTCCTAGAGGCCTTTGAGGAGGAATATGAGGGTGAAAGAACTATTCTGATGTATCATCAGAAGCAAAGCAAGAAAGTTTTTCAGTTCAAACACTCCTAAACAGATAAGCACCTCTTATGGTACACACTTCAACAGGATAAACTGCAAGACATGTCTCAAACTTGAAATCAAATGATTAGGTTCTCATGCAAAACTACAAACACTGTCTTACCTTGCCCAGAATTATATATTGCTTTCACAGATTTCTTCACCTTCTGTAGCGCAGTTCTGTCTTGATCCAATGCCTACAATAACAACAAATAAATAAACTTTAAATATTTACTTCATTGATCAACAATACACTATAATATTTAAAAAGAAACCCACAAAAGTAGTTCCACAGGCTGGAAAAAACTGCAGACACAACATATTCAGCCTGCAGGAAGGTCTGAAGTCATTCAACCCCTTCAAGATGAATTAAAGAACTGAACTGAAAACGCTCTGAAGGCAGAGTAGAGCAGCAGTGACAGTGCTAAAAGAAAAACGCTCTTACAGTTATGCAAGGGACAAAGCATTTATTCAAACTGTAATATCTTTTGAATAAAACCCAGGAACAGTTAGTAGATGCCTCTACTATAGCCCTACAGTTTCTACTACAACTAAATTGCTTGTTAATTTCCATGGTTTTCCCACAGTAGTAGTCTTCCACCTATAGAGAGAGATTATCACACTAACCTCCTTCCCCAAACTCCACAACAGAATTTTATAAATACAGAAGACAAAGTAGCAAATCAGACTAAGATCTGATTTTATACAACATAATGTGACTGAAAGGAAATATTTATAAGAATAATACTCAAATATGCATTTTCAGGATTCCATCATTCTGAATTTCAAATTTTCTGCAATAGTTTCAAAATCCAGAAGGAAACGTTATTAAGTAATGATGAATTTAGGATCAGATTTCTAGGTTCTTTCTTTTTTAAGCAACATAACTTCTCCCTACCCACTCGCAATCTGACGTAAGAAATCAAATTAACATGAGAAAGAACTATTATGATACAGCAAAAAATAAAATGAAAGTAAACATTAGTCCAGACTTGTGGAATTAAGAACCCTAAAAGCCACATACTGGTACTGTGTGCAGTGATCCAGTTAATTTCACTTAAGGGTGAGTTTTGGATATTCTGCATAACTAACATGTAACACAGTTCCCTGCTATCCATGGAGAGTACAGAAAGAAATATTTAAATCATTTCCTGTATTTTTTAGATCATAGGCAATTTCCCATCACATAAGTATTGTTAGATCAATAATCTCAAGTTTTAACGAAGCTGGCAGTGTTTGCTATATTATATTCACATTCAAATCGTTGAAGATTGGAGAACTTGTACTCAGAACCGCTGTCAGGATAACAGCCCAGCTTAGCTACGGTAAACCACAGAGTTGAAGTTGCAGAGACCCTTGGGTAGCTGTATTATCCAAACAGCTCAAAGCTTGGAGCTCCTGAGGGTCTGATATCTGAAGACTGGCAGACCAAGGCAGAATGGCAGCTACTCCAACAGCAGAGTGTACCTCATCAGAGAGGGTCATCACCAGCAACACTATGAGTGAAAACTTAACCAATAAAGCAGAGTTTTTGCTGTCAAAGCTGAGATGATTAAAGTATATTGCACTGGGCATTAAGAAGCTCCACAAAACCACAGCAGGAGCTCCACGTCAACTAGAGCGTTAAGCACTGGAGACGGTCAGTGGTACCCACTCCTAGGAGTGAGGGTACCACTCTTTGGTAAGTTCAAAACGCCGAGTGTTTCGGTGTATGCATGCTTACAGTAGGAACTCATATAAAGAGAAACCAATTAATATATAATAGTTCTACGTTGGAGTGGCCCATTTTTAACCAATCAAAATATTATAGTTGAACAATACATGAAAGTCTGTAACAAAAGAAAACGTAGTGTTTCTGTTCTTTAACTGAAAACCACCATATTCTCAAATTACACCACCACTTCTGTGGTAGCTAAAACTAGCAAGTTTGGAACCACTGGATTTATGTAAGTGCTTTCTAATACTATTTATCTCTAGTTTTTCGTTTGGAGCAGAACAATGGATTCAAATATTCAGAACTGCAAATATCATTATTTCTTTTGCTCCCCAGTAAAATAGTGGATTTTCATCTTGACAGAAAAGAGTTACCATTTTTAAATTTAATAAAATATTAAGAACTCTGTGTTCCTTTTCAAGACAGTGCACAGCAGGTGATCTTCCTTAGATTCCTTTGCAAACACTGTCAAAAGCTTTTGCTTCTGCCTGCATGCTATGCCAGACAGTTGTTATCATGCATTTCTACTGAAGTTCTCTCCATCTTCAATGACCGGAAAAAAATGATTCACTTGTCTAGTGTAAGTTTGAACGCAGGGTAGTGTAACAATGTGAAACCAACATTTTGGAAAATAGATAACGGTTAACATTGATGAGATTCAGAGACAAAACTTTGTATTAAGTTCTAATATTGAAGGAAACTGGACACTCAGGAGGAAAAAAAAAAAACAAACAAAAAAACTCCAAGAAAGATGGTAT